>NC_137820.1:60570946-60680946 GCF_963921795.1 Nannobrachium achirus | reverse complement strand
GGGGTCTGGGGGTCCTCCCCCTGAAAAATGTTAACATAGTAGATGTCATTTCCTGTGTTCTGGTGAATTTTGGGAGTTTGATACAAAATCCAGGAGAAATCCAGGAGATTTGCCAATCCAGGAGATTCCCAAGAGGGGGGTTCAAAATCCAGGAGACTCCTGGGAAATCCAGGAGAGTTGACAAGCCTGCTTTAGCCGCTTTCCAATCCGAGGGATTCACACTTTGGCTTTTGAGTTTGTTTGTTTGTTTGCATCCCAAATCACCGGGGAGCGATGAGATTTTAGAGTTGGCATGTTCAGCTGGTAACAGACGGACTGACGGACACACAGACAGCCAGGGTGCAAAACGTCTCCCCATGCCTTCAGGCCTGGCGGAGACAACTAAAACATTGTATGAAATGTGCTATACAGATAAAGTTGACTTAATTGATTGACTGAATGATTGTTTGTTTGTTTGATTGATTGATTGATTGATTGATTGATTGATTGATTGATTGATTGATTGATTGATTGATTGATTGACTGATGTTGTATTCTACCCTGAACTAGGCCTGACTGGACAAAGGAAGTGGACCTGTCTCAATGTCCCTCCTCCTACAAGGAAAACTCAACTCAGGAGAATCATCTGTTGACCATCGCTGACAACTTCAGATGTCAGTACACACACATCTACCCAGACCGCAAGCCTTTACTGCTGTGCCCTCTCAACGAGTGTGGAGTTATGGTAAAATAGCCCAAGCACACATGGATATAAACGCACACAGTGGTTGGTTTCTGACATTTATAGTGCATCACCTCTATAGAGTAGTGAAGTGTGACGTCATTTACACATCCTACCTGGTTCACGGTTTTCTTCCCCCATTCTGAATTCCCATAGACATTTTTCATATCGCGTCATATAAGAACTGTGTTCCAATTATAACAAAATTACCTCAGCGGTTTGACTCATATGGATATGAAGAATCAACTGATGATGAGAAAACGCTAATGTTCCTGTCGCCGAATTAGTTACATTTTTTTTTAACAATATGTTTATTTTGGTTTTTCATTTTTTAAAGAGACATACAACACAACATATACAGGACAATACTATGCTACATACAGATGAGACAAGCAAAAAAAGAAAATACAACAACATACAGAGAGAAAAAAAAAAAAAAAAACTGACACTACTAACACAACACATAAGAGTATTAAATAATTATTATATAAAGAGCACATATACTATTTACACTATTTACACCCAGAGTCCTATGCCGTATGGCCGGACAAATGACTGCAGAGGAAATGCAGCTACCCCATATCTGGTTCCTCCATTAAATAAGATAGATCATTGCTCTTGACATACTGGATAACGTTTCCCCATATTTTCTCAAAAATCTCTTGTTTGTTTTTGAGAGTGTATGTGATTCTCTCTAATGGAAGGCACAAAGACAGTTCCTTAAACCACTGAGCGATGCTAGGTTTCCCTGTCTTTTTCCATGAAAGGGCGATAACCCTTTTGGCTTGTAGGAACCCAAGATCCAGAAATGTTATCTCGTTGTTTTTTATCCTATGGCCGATCGGGTAAAGGCCTAATAAGAAGAGTTTTGGATCTAGCTCAATGTTAATAAGTAGTATCCGTTGTAGCTCCTTTCTAACCTCCTCCCAAAACTCCTTAATTCTTGGACATGCCCACAAACAATGGAACAGAGTGCCTTTATCATCGTTACATCTGATACAAGTGTCCGGGATATTAGAATTAAATTTGTTCATTTTTACTGGTGTGATGTACACCCTCATCAACCAATTATATTGCAGCAGTTTTAAACGAGTATTACTAGTCTGTGCTTGAGCCTCCTCACATGCTGTGTTAAACTCATCCATTGTTAGTTCCCCTTGTAAATCAGAGTTCCAGGCATTAAATCTAGATTCAGATGTTTCAGGCGAGAAGTCCACCAGGAGGGTATAAAACCCAGATATGATGCCCCTTTTAAAGGCATTCCTGGTGAGAGCTCTTTCTATTATCGACAGAGGAGGAATCGTCAGAGACTGTGCTTGTTTAACCTTTATAAAGTCCCTGAGTTGGAAAAACCTAAACAGGTGTGTTCTAGGAATATTAAATTTAGCCATAAGTTCTTCAAATGAGAGCAGAGTCTTATTTTTGCCAAAAACATCATTTAGTTGTTTGATTCCTTTTCCAGCCCAAAGCTTAAAACCTCCGTCCGCCCTACCTGGGACAAATGCGTCATTCCCCCAAATCGGGCTGAAGCGAGAAATGGGGATGATATCGCACAAATATTTCCGAACATCTTGCCAGACCTTAATCATGTTTTTAACAATAGGATTGGTTGTAGCTTTTTTAAGTTTACTTAATGAGTTAGAATAAAGATAATTGGGCATCGGGATCTTTAAAGAACCTGATTCAATGTTTCTCCAACTAGGAGACCCCTCCTCTGTATAGTAGAACATTATTAGTTCTCAGCTGTGCTGCCCAATAGTACCACAGCATATTGGGGCATTGTAGACCTCCCCTATCATAGGGCAAATATAGTAGGGAAAGCCGGAGTCTGGGGCGACGATTATTCCAAATAAAATTTCGAAACAACTTTTCCATTTTAGGGAAGAAACTGACAGGAGGAGGCAGGGGGATATTTTGAAATAGGTACAGCAACTTAGGGAGTGTATTCATTTTTAGTATATTAATTCTACCAATTAGTGAGATTGAGAGGTCTGACCACCTACTAATTGCTTCAGAAATTGATACAGTAATTGGGTTGTAATTATGGCTTACAATATCCTCTAGTTTAGGGACAATTTGAATACCCAAGTAAGTAAATTGCTCCACCGTTTTGAAATGACGTGTATAGATTGGAGGGTTATCCCTTTCTTCCTGGTTAAGCAACATTATGGAAGATTTGGAGTTATTAACTTTGTAACCAGATATCACACCAATTTTCTTGATCAACTCCAGTAGGGCTGGTAACGAATGTTCCAGATTTTTTAGAAAAAGAATCACGTCATCAGCGTAAAGAGCGATTTTATGGTCAAGCCCCCCTATATCAATACCTTTAATAACATCACTCCCCCTCACAGCTATAGCAAAGGGTTCAATTGCGATTAAAAATAAAAGAGGGGACAGCGGGCAACCCTGTCTACAACCCCTACCTATACGTATCTGTTTTGATACGATATTGTTAGTAATAACTTCTGCGTAAGGTTCGTTGCACATAAGTTTAACCCATTTGGCAAAATTCTCCCCAAGACCGAAACGCTCCAAAAGGTCAAACAAATAGGGCCATTCGACCCTATCAAACGCCTTCTCGCCATCAAGCGTCAATAAGGCTGTATCTGGCGCCCCCTTCTGGTCATGCAAAATATTTAGAACCCTTCTCACATTATGGAATCCCTGTCTTCCAATCATGAAACCGTTTTGTTCATCCATTATTATCCTAGGTAATAACACCTCCAGACGTTTAGCCATGACTTTACTTAAGTCTGAGTTTAACAGGCTGATAGGTCTCACATTTTCACATCTGTCATTTGGTTTTCCAGGTTTAGGAAGGAGAGTGATCAGGGCCCCTCTCAAGGAAGGTGGAAGTATCCCATTTTCGAAGGATTCAGAGAACATCGCCAAAAGGGGATCGCTTAGTTTGGAGACAAATCTTTTGTATAAATCGATAGGCAGGCCGTCCGGCCCCGCTGCCTTTCCCGCATTCATACTCATTATAGCCTCGGATATTTCTTCTAAGGTTACACTTGCCCCCAGTTGTGTGCTATCTTCCTCTGATACTTTAGGTAAAGTAAGATCATCCAAAAAGGTATCGGGTTGTACATTATCTTGTTTCAGCTCAGAACTGTATAATGTTTTGTAATATTCCCTAAATGCTTCATTTATGGCAACCGGGTCTGTCTCTGTCTCCCCCCTGCTATTCTTCAATGTAGTAATAGATCTTTCAGTTTGCAACTTTTTAATGCGCCATGCCAGTACCTTGCCAGATTTTTCACCTTGATCAAATATAGCTTGCTGAAGTTTTAGCAAATTCGCAGATGCCTTGGAGGCTGACATTTCGTTATATTGTGATCTCAATAACAGCAATTCTTGATGTATTTTGGGGCATTTATTTTTAAAGTAATCAGCCTCCAAATATCTTATTTTCGACTCAATCAGTACTCGTTTTTGGCTGGCCTTTTTGGACTTAGAGCTTGTAAAATGTATTATTTGTCCCCTTATAAACGCCTTAAACGCTTCCCATTTGGTACTGGCTGACGTTTCGTTAGTGTTTACTGCAAAATACAAATCAATTTGTTTATCTAAGAAATCCATTAAATCTGGATCTAGAAGCCACTTTTGCTGAAATTTCCATTTAGGGGGGATCCCGCCTCAAGATTGTTGGTGGAATTAGTTACATTTTCACTAGAAACAGGCTTTATCAAATATGAGTGACTGACAATCATAAATCATACAGAGCCACCTCGCCGACAATATCGCAAAGACCGTTTGTTTATTTTTGGACCACAATGCTTATATGAGATGATTTAAGGTGACTCAATGTTATTCTCCATAGAGAATTACTTCCATGGAACCGGGGGATGAGCAAGTCACGTCATGACTTCGCTGTGCTATTCTTTTCCCCCATAATTGACTCATGCCATTCTCGTACATTACAAACTAAATACTTCTGTGTAAATGTTTTTCTGAAAGTTTAATCATTTCTAAATGGCCAATTACAGGTCCGTTTTCACACAGTTGAATGGACACTGACGATTTTACTGTGCAGTATCACCTGTCATGCATTCATTTACCATCCTCTCTCTGAAACCACTTTCTGCTCCTCATTCATTTTAATGCCACTCTTCCTTTTGTTCCCCGGCTGTTTTACTACATTTAAACACAATCTTTTATGCTCTCTATTGAATCAAATAACCCACACTGTATTTGTCTTTCTCAACCTCTCTTTTTGTTTATTTATTATGTAGAAATGTGTGTCCACCACCCTGCAGCCCACGCTGTTGCCCTACTCAGAGCTCTACAGTTGGGAGGGCTGTGCCTCCTTTGTAGCTGACTGCCTGTCATTGGAACCCCTGGAGTCCTCTATAGAGCTGGTGGGAACCACTTTAAACACGTTTTCATCCACTGGACATCCTTAGTGTCTTGTGGGTTACAAGATTCAGTCGTTACTTTCATCATTTTACCAGCTAAGTATGAGTACTGAAATAGAATAGGAGTGTTCGAATACATTAGTGAGAAAACGTAATGAATAGTGTCAAAAATCTAGTCAAAAACGGCTGATATCATGTTGACCTACATGGGCATAAATGGGAGACAGAAAGATAGACAGACAGACAGACAGACAGATAGACATTTTTTGCATTGCACTGTAAAAGAATGGTGTTCTATTGTGCACACTACGATTTATTCAGCTAATTTGTGAAGCCGATGGGTTGGCCAATCAGAGAAGCCGATGCCTACACACCACCAGACAGATTCTGTGAGTCCTCTACAGACCGGCAGACAGACAGATACAGACATATACGCCAGCGGTCCGGGCCACTAAATTCCCTCTTGGCACAAACCATCCCTGGGGTCATCGTTGACACACATGCCAAGTCTAAAGTTGGATGATGCCAGAACAGATTCAGTGCCCCTTGGCCATAGATTGTGCAAGTCTCGTGGTCTCACTGGTTGGGTGGGGTCCAAAATCTCGATCTGAATCTTATGACTGTGTAGGCTCATTCACATTAATCACCTGATACATGCGATCGGCTGCATTAATTGTCATATACAATATAGACATGCACACCAAGCATAAAGTAGTGAATAGAGTTAGTATGTATGATTAGTCTAATCACATTGTGTCTTTGTGTGTGTGTGTGTGTGTGTGTGTGTGTGTGTGTGTGTGTGTGTGTGTGTGTGTGTGTGTGTGTGTGTGTGTGTGTGTGCGTGCGTGCGCGTGCGCGTGAGTGTGCGTGTGTGTGTGTACGACTGTATTTCTTTGCCTTTAAGCCCACATACCTATTCTCCCCTACCTGGGTGCTACGGAGCCAGAGGGGCTCGTGTTTTGACTTCTCCACCCTGCTGTGCAGCCTGCTGTTAGGTGCTGGCTACAATGCTTATTGTGTCAGTGGCTATGCAGTTAAAGAGATGTGCCTGCTCAACCAGAGTATGCAGGAGTGCCCCCTTCTGGTCACAGAGAACAAGGTCAGTGTTGTTTGTGTGTAATGTCACAGAATGTGTGTTATATCTGTGTGTTATCAATGTATGTCAATTTCTCATAGTAACACTACTATGGGTGTGTGTGTGTGTGTGTGTGTGTGTGTGTGTGTGTGTGTGTGTGTGTGTGTGTGTGTGTGTGTGTGTGTGTGTGTGTGTGTGTGTGTGTGTGTGTGTGTATTGTTTATTGTGTATTAAAAAGGATTAGCTGCCAGCCACCTAAATGGCTAGTCTTCCTGGGGTCCAAGACACTAATACATTCAATATTAATTGAATGCACAAAACATGTATCCAATAATATACACAGCATACAGTATTTCACCCAAAATATGCCCAACAGTGTCGGGTGTATGGTAAAAGGGGAGGGGATGATTGTATGATGTCATTAACTCAGTGTTTTTCAATCAGGCCTTTTGACTCAGAGGCTTTCAGCTTTCAGGAAGAAACCAAAAATACACAGGGAAGGCAAATTTACACATTATAACCACACCCAGTGGTTAGAGTAATGTTAACTCCATAGACACATACAAAACAGAAAAAGTACAAAACTATGGCACCACCTCTTTAAGAAAAAGAAAGAAACCAGGATGGATAAAATGTGTGTGATAAAATGTGTGTGTATGTGTGTGAGCGTGTTAAAATATGTAAATTATTTGCAGGATATGACATCAGACATGAAGGCGCAGGAGAAAAGGTACATTGTGAAGCCTCCCCGGGAGATGAGGAGCAGCTTTGAGAGGAGACAGGAGGAGAAGAAACAGGAGGAGGTCCATGCTGCAAAGCTCCAAGAGCAGCATGAGGCTCAACGACTGCAGGAGGTAATGTGCTATACCAGGGGTTCTCAAACCTTTTAGGCTGCGACCCCCAAAATAAACATATTTCAACTGGGGACCTTCCACCCTGACAAGCACTTGGAATTGTAGGTATTACGTTTAATGTGACTCGGTTCCACAGATAGATATTGTGAAAATAGACGATCTACATGCTCACAACGCCTCACGTTCGCCTCTTGCTTACTTAATATTTGACAGTTTGGCCAGTTTTAAAACGGTCTTGAAAGTCCTTAAATTGTCACTTCATAAATGTGCAGATACCATGTATACACTTATACTGTGTGTTGGTTTGTTTACCATTGAGTGAGAAAAAAATTAAGCTAATCATCTGGGGACCCCACAAAATAATTGGGGTCCCGACCCCAAGTTTGAGAACCACTGCATTAGTGTATACACTATACAACTCTGTTGGAAAATAGTCCCATGAGGGTTAAATTAACAAATACAATATTGTTTTACTATGTATTTTAATAGTAACATATAATTATACTTAAACGATTTAGTTTTGTCAAAACTATAGGTTCTGTGTATGGACAACAACAGTCTCAATGCTGCAGTTAGAACTATGACCAACAATATGATTGATATGATACTTAGCACCATGCAAAACGGGAACTGCCTTACAAGTAAGAAAACGTCAGAAAAGTTCAGAAAAGTTGCTACGCGTCAATGCATTTCCTGTCTTGATCTCGGTTACACCCCGCCACTCCGACATGTCACCTTTCCGACATGTCTCCATTCCGACACTAACCCTATCTCTAACCCTAACCCTAAACTTAACCCCTATGGGAGTGTCGCCACTCCGACAATAAGAAGTCAATTTCGGAGTGGCGACTCCCCTCCTTTCTCCCATTCCTTCACCTCTATCTGCCTTTCTTTCCCAACCCGTCCCATTAGGAGCGTGAAAGGCCCCCCCCAGACAACTTGCTGGGCCTGCGGGTGCACTGCTGGGTGCTGGTTCTAACTGGGAGCCGGGATGTCCCAGATAACTTCTTCATTGACCCACTAACTGGGAAGAGCTACTCCACGGCTGACGAGCACTTTCTGGGCATAGAGAGCATCTGGAACCAGCACAACTACTGGGTCAACATGCAGGACTGCCGTTACGGCTGCAAGGTGGGAACAGACGTCTCAGTCTGAAAAATAACTGATTTTCAACTAGGCTATGGAGTTTTATTTTTTTAGCCTGGAGACATACTTAAAGAGGTGGTGCCATAGTTTTGTACTTTTTCTGTTTTTCATGTGTCTAGGAGGTTGAAAGTACTTCATTAGACCCCCTGGTGTGGTTTTTATGAGCAATTATGTATTCTCTTGGTATTTGTTTGTTTTCTCTTGGAGGCTGCCACCTTGTGGTCAAAAGTGTCAGTTAAAAAACACACATACTTATTACATCACAGAATCCAATCCTCCCCTAATTACCATTCACCCAACACTGTGGGGTGTGGCTAACTTCAGCTGGGTCACCACCCACCATGACATCCATGCATACTTAATGAACTGGGGGTGTGGCTACATAAAAACCCAATTTTAACTCTTTCTGTATACTTTTTTAGAAAAAATCTTCCTCCTAGTATAATCATAATACCTGATAATCATGTTTTAGAGGGGGGGGGGGGAATCATGGCACCACCTCTTTAAAGCCATCCATGATGGCTTTAAGTATGTCATTATCATCATCAGAGTATATTTCTACAGTTTCTACAATACAGCAAAAATGTTGGTCTGATCTATTCAGATCCCTAGGGTTCAACAGCAAACATATTTACATTTCCTTGGACTTGTGTTTGTGTAGAATATGGTGTATAACCTGGGAGACGTGGTTTTATGGGAGTCCATGCTGTATGGCTCAGCCACCCTGACGCTGATGCTCAACACCAAGAGAGAACCAGAGGTGGCTGGCATTGATGACGATGAGGTTTGTGTGTTGCGTGGTGCATACGTGCATGTGTATTTGTTACAACCAATTGACCCTTCCCTTAAATGTTTTGAATTCTACGTGCTGGCTTTTACTTCCACCACCCACTGACCCAAAAGATAAACATGCCCAGGGACAGACTGCAGCTGCAATAAGAGTCATACGTTCAAACCCATATAATGTTCAATATACGCTTCTTGCATTAAAGATCCAGATACCTCGGGGAAGTGCAACCACTAACAGATTCGAGTCCTAGCCAGACTATATAAGCCGTTCCAGGCATTTCCGGTACTAATAAATAAATACTATAAACATGGGCATATAAACTTAAAGAACCAAAATAAGAAATAACAAACAAAAATAAGAATTAAACAATTACACTGGCAGCTACAGATAGTGTAACCCATGGACCCATGTGTTCTCTGTTAAGGATGAGGCTGAAGAGCCCAAGGTTTTTGAGATGCCCCAATCCTGGGTCAGCAAAATCACCATCTCCAAGCCAGGTACATAATCTTTCAGCCTTTGTCCCAACTAATACTTCTTACTAATGACCAATTGCCTTCCTTGTCTAGTACTATATATTGTTTCTCTTCAGTTTTGTTATTGTCCTGACCACCAGCCATGGTCTCTCATTCAATTATGTGTTTTAGATATGGAGACACGCTACCCAGGGGGAAGGAAGGTGACCCAGTACCGTAAAGCCAAACTGGAGAGGTTTGCTCCCTATCTGCTGCCAGACGGACTGGTCACACGTCTCACCACATACGAAGACCTGGAATGTGAGTCTGTGACATCTTACTGAAGGGATATCTAATCATAACTATTCAAAATGTTTGTCTTGTATTGTCGTTTCTTTCTCTGCGTTATACTCCATCGCTCAATGGTGTTGCTTGCTGACAAAGGACTGATCTGCAAGCTAATAACAGATTGTAATGTGTAGAGTTTTTTAACAGCTCAGTGGCCTTGTGGTTAGAGTGCTACAAAAGACTCTGAAAATGGGACCCAGTGCCTCCCTGCTTGGCACTCAGCATCAAGGGTTAGATTGGGGGTAAGTCCCTGCGACATACTAGTGTCATGTCCAGGAGTTGTACAGAATCAGGAGATACCGTAGGCTCCTGCCCTATGGACCTCATGACTCTGCAAGGCTTACTTAATGCGTAGATTCGTTCTTGTCGTCAAGGGACACTTCATACTGCAGAGTATAAATTAAGTGTGTGTGTGTGTGTGTGTGTGTGTGTGTGTGTGTGTGTGTGTGTGTGTGTGTGTGTGTGTGTGTGTGTGTGTGTGTGTGTGTGTGTGTGTGTGCGTGCGTGCGCGTGCGTTGGGTGCGTGCGTGCGTGTGTCAGGCACCCAGACCAGAGTAGTGAAGGAATGGTTCCAGCACAGACATGACCACCTGGAGGAGAGAGAGCTGAGGCAGACAGACAACATCACAATAGAACGTTTCAGACCTGGACACAGCTTCTGTCTCAAATGTAAGTTATGTAACCATAACCATATTAACCCTGGCGTCCCTATTGTCGACATGTCATATTATGGGCTAAGGTCCATATGTCAGTGTCATGTGGCAAAATTAGCAGATCTATGCGTTGTGTGAGCGTGTCGATTTTTGCCATGCGACGCTGCCGTACGATGAAGTATAAAGCAGGCTCACACACCTTTTTTATTTACTTTACTCATTCCCATGTTTTAATAAGAAACATTTTTCCAAAGATAACCATTTGAATTTTCCCCATTCAAGTCCATGGGGAAAATATATTCACTAATAAATTAATAGCCATATATGGAGATCACTGTGTCAGTTCTTGTCCCTTTTATGCCCATATATGGAGATCCCTGATGTCATCAGTATTAAGCCCATATCTTGGAATGCCCAGGCATATACAGTATGGACATACTGTGTCAGTCTCATGTGGTCTATGATGTCAGACAGATGTCAGTCATCTCCATATTTGGGAAAAGTTATTTTTAATTAAAGTCTTTGGAGATAATTAATTCACAAACACATTTATATAAATTAAACTATAACGTATCAAAATGCAATAACATACGGCACAAGTGCGCTGCAAACTAAAGTTTATCTAGAAAGATGAATGGATGGAAACACTTAATAAAACAAATGAACTGAATATTGTTCATCACATGCTGGAAGGCCAGGCAGACCTGTTGTTCATACCGTAATTATGGTGCGTTTGTTTCACTGGCGAGTTCAGCCCACAGGTATGTGACCATGACTCCAGAGACAGAGCGGGAGATGGAGTTCTATGGGCGTGTGCGTGCAGACGGGCTGGTAAGGCGGGTGGAGCTCCCTGGGGAGATGACAGAGACCTTTGAGGACAGGGATGACTTCCTCTACCACCGCCATGTTGTGTTTGGCCGTCGCGTCACAGTTTTAGAACCTGGAGAGCGCCCCAGTCCTGGTCGACCAATACAGGTGAAACCTTTTCATTTAATCACTTTTCTAAATGATGCCTCAACTTTAGCATGTATAATGTAGTTTTCCCAGTAGACATGGTACAGGTAGGCTACTAGGGGTGTAACGATACGATACATGGACAATATTGGTTCGTTCATGGCAATACGATACGATTTGATTCAATGATTTAAAATCGACATAGTAACTATTTAGCAAAAAAAAAAGAAATGTGTCAATAGAGCAGGTTTTTTAAGGGGAAAGAAATCTGTTATGGTTATGGTTATAAATAAGTAAACACTGTGATTCTTTAACAAATACATGGACATAATATTACAACACATACCTATGGACAAACCCACAATGACATGAACACAGAGATTACACACATTTATCGATAGACCAAGAGTAGCTATATGGAATGGGAAAGTATTTAGACCCCTCTTTTTCATTTTCCCTCTTAAAACTGCTAAATACAAGGCACAAATACTTTGTTTCCATACCATCGATTATTTGCATTGCAAAACGATTCAATACCGATTATCTGCATTGTTAAATGATACAATACGATACAAAGCCAAACGGTGCAATATTTTGCTTTTGCATATCGATATCGTAGAACGTAGATCATTGCAAATTAAAATAGATTTTTCGATTCAGTTACTATATTGTTACACCCCTATAGGCTACTGATTGTGTGTGTGTGTGTGTGTGTGTGTGTGTGTGTGCGCGCGCGCACGTATGTTTGTGTGTGCACGCATACCTGTATGTGTGCCTGTATGGGTGCGTCTATGCGCACCCGTGTATGTCTGGACATGCACATAGAAAGTGACAGAAAGGTTCCATAGGAACAGATGTAAGCCTGCCAGTGAAGACGTAGCAGAGAGGGTGTTCCTCGAGGCTGATGAGCGCATCGAGGTGACCTACCACCTGGAAGATGAACGCATCATTCCTGCATGGAGGAACTTCATCAAACTGCCAGAGGCTGCAGACACCAAGAGTGCCCACACCTTCACACCTAGTATGGTCACCAGCTACCAGGTACTGTAACCCTATACTATACTGTACACAGGGCCAGGGGTATGTGCCTTTAAGTATGCCTTTAAGTAGTTGGTGGGCTGCAGAGGGGTATGATGGGATACGCTTGGTGCTGTGTTTACTTCTTGTTCAGGTAGAGAAGAGTGTGGCCAAGCATTGTTGCAATCAGTGATTTATTTTATTTGTTTCCGAGTGATACAGAAGATAGAACCCTGGCTGTTCACGTATTTACTTGGAATATATTTTGTTATTAAATCACCAGTTCTCCAGAACGGACTCCTTACTTATTTTAGCATAGAACAAGTTAAGGATTACTCTGCAATGAAGAGGAGGAAGGTGGTTATAGTACACACACACACACACACACACACACACACACACACACACACACACACACACACACACACACACACACACACACACACACACACACACACACACACACACACACACACACACACACACACATTAGCACTGTCTTGTAAATCATAGCTGTGTGTGTGTATGCGTGCATGTGTTCGTGTATGTGTGCGTAGGTGGATCCATTTGAAGAGCCTCCTAAGAACTTGTACCTGTTTGAGATGCTGGTGGCTCTGATGAAGGAAGAGGAGAAGGTTATTGTTGGGATCAAAGAATCCGAGGAAGAGGTACCCCACCATACCAAACCCTCATGATCTCTGAAGGAATCTGTGCCGTGTGTGCTCGTGCACATGCACATGTGTGTGTAGTACATACAGTACATAAAGTATAAGCTCCAAAAACATATTTTTCAACCATGTTTTTCTTCAGGCAGTTTTGCCCTAACGATCGAAACGTTGCATTAATACAAATGTGTGTTTTTGGAGCTTAAAAACAGTGTGCAGATGTTTTATGTTCTCCTTGATTCTCGCCTTGATGCCTTGATGTCCAGCACCTGGCTAAATACAGGCATAAGATGTGCACACAATCTTCTGTGTGATCTTAACAACACCTGTCACGCTAGAGTAATCGGTGCACAACTACTGTATGTGTGTAGGTGAGAGCCATCCTATCTTCCAGACAACAGGAGGAACGTGGCATTGAGCTCCACATTTCCATTTACGACACAGCCCGCAACGATACGGTCCGTCTCCACAGAGAGAATATGGTGAGATGCGGTGCAGTTTTGATGTGAAATACTTGTACTGTTTGTTCATCAAGCTCCTGGTGTGTAAGGACCTTTACACTATGACTCAGGGTTTTACATTGTATTAACTGTTCTGCCCCCTCTCTCTCTCAGGAGCCCCTGGCTGCAGGTTTTACATTGTATTAACTGTTCTGTCCCCTCTCTCTCTCAGGAGCCCCTGGCTGCAGGTTTTACATTGTATTAACTGTTCTGTCCCCTCTCTCTCTCAGGAGCCCCTGGCTGCAGGTTTTACATTGTATTAACTGTTCTGTCCCCTCTCTCTCTCAGGAGCCCCTGGCTGCAGGTTTTACATTGTATTAACTGTTCTGTCCCCTCTCTCTCTCAGGAGCCCCTGGCTGCAGGTTTTACATTGTATTAACTGTTCTGTCCCCTCTCTCCCTCAGGAGCCCCTGGCTGCAGGTTTTACATTGTATTAACTGTTCTGCCCCCTCTCTCCCTCAGGAGCCCCTGGCTGCAGGTTTTACATTGTATTAACTGTTCTGTCCCCTCTCTCTCTCAGGAGCCCCTGGCTGCAGGTTTTACATTGTATTAACTGTTCTGTCCCCTCTCTCTCTCAGGAGCCCCTGGCTGCAGGTTTTACATTGTATTAACTGTTCTGTCCCCTCTCTCTCTCAGGAGCCCCTGGCTGCAGGTTTTACATTGTATTAACTGTTCTGTCCCCTCTCTCCCTCAGGAGCCCCTGGCTGCAGCAGAGCGTGAGCGGCAGCGGGAGAAGGAGTTGGACATCCTGGCTCCCCTCCTTGCCCAGCTTGGTGATCCACAGACTATGAGCCGACAAACCGCTGTGCAGCTCCGCTTAGACTGTCTGGCCAATCTCAAACAGAGACTGATACAGAATGCCAACCTCATACAGGCACGCTTTGAAAAGGTACAGCTTCATTATGCCATTGGTGTATAAAGATATAATCCAATTTAGTCTATTATTAATCCAGTATAGCAGGGTTCCCCAATAGGCAGCCCGCGGGCCATTTGCGGCCCGCGGGGAGCTACTGTCTGGCCCACACCAACCCCAGTAATAATGGTAGTATAAGAGCAGCAACAACACTAGTATATCGTCGTTGTTGGGTGGAAACCTTGTATCTAAAAATGTGTTCTTTCACAAAGTAAAGCCCTGCTTCATCATACAAGGCCGTCGCACAAAACAGTGAAAAAAGCAGATCTACAAGCACACAACGTCTCGCACCGCAAGGCGTTGTGTGCTTGTAGATCGGCTGTTTTCACTAATTTAAATCATTTTTAAAATGATAAATGCAAAACTAACGGTTTTGGACATACAAGATTTTCACCCGACAACGACGATATCTGAACTGTCACTGGAGTAGCAGGAACACCACCGTCGCCCCCTGCAATGTTGTGGCCCTCGGCTTGGTACCCTAGACATAATTCGGCCCTTGGGGGAAACTAATCGGGGAACCCTGCAGTATAGTATAGTTAGTATATAAGTAGCTGTGTAAATTTTGTCATGCATGTCGCCATAATAGGCCATATAATGAGTGTGGGTTGCAAGAACTTAACTACTAGGGGTGAGACGTAGCATTATGTTCTAGGTCTAGGACAATTACTTTTCAATCTCTCTATAGGAGACCCAGGAACTGCAGCTCAAACAGCAATGGTACCAGCAGAACCAGCTGACCATGACCAAAGAGGATGAGGATCAATACTTAAAGTACTGCTCTGAGGCCATGTTCAGAATACACGTCTTCAAGCTACGCCTCAGCAGGTACATACGCATGCACTCCGACACACACACACACACACACACACACACACACACACACACACACACACACACACACACACACACACACACACACACACACTTAAAATAAAATGCTATAATTTACATAATATGCCTGTTTTGCAGACACAAGGACACAGCTCCTCAGAAGTACCTGGCTCTTGACGAGAAGCTGAGACGAGACCCTCGATTGGCCCCTCACTTGCTTTGACAAGCCAGGGCAAGGATGCATTTTTACATACAATGCTATGAAAAAGACTGAAGAACAAGTCTGTTTTTATGTGTTTCACATTCCTGTTTATAGCAAAATGTGCAGTGAATGTATTTATTAAATAAACGAAGTAACTTTATGATTAGATTTGAACAGTCATTTGTCACAATTGAACATTTTCATATCACAATTTGTTTGTTGTCTGCAACTGCACAGAAACAAACCCAAACATAATTCCAATTGTTCCAGTAATTCCAATTGTAAACAGCCAAGTCATAACAGTTATATTTCTGTTTTTAAGAGAATCAGTGTTATTAGACAGGATCACAAATTAGACTGGGAATGTAAAAAATGCCAGAGGCCCCCATATCTGTCAAAAAAATACAAAAAAAGGAAACAGCATGATAGTACCGTCCTCTACACAGTACATGTGTTTGGCAATCTACTTGCTTATGAAATAAACTCATCGTAAACTCAAGGTCTCTAAGAATATCTACGAAAAGTAATAGTGCAAAGGCATTCATTAAATGCTATGTAGCCTAACTAAAGTTACTGTAGCGGACCCCACCGAAATATGGTCAAGACTTGAACTGATGATCATGAATTTATTATAATCCAGAAACCAACGTAAGAACTGACAAGAAAATACAAAAACACAAACAAAAATACTCTGTTAGTTTCCCATTCACAGTGCTTAGCAGTACCATAACATTAGCTCAATAAGCTCTAAAAGGCACCCTAGAATACTATGCAGTACAGTACACCTGAACTTGACCATTCAATAACAAAAATCTAAATGACTGTAATTAGCCTTACTTTGCAATGAAATAAAGCACCTGACTTCACCATGAACTTGTTTTTCTTACTTTTAGCGGCAAGGCTTTTAACTCCCAAACAATTAATGAAATGCCATTTTTAACCTTTTTAAGTGCATATAATTACATGAAATAATGAAGTTTTTTAACCATACTGTAAGATATATTTATATCAATACCTTCCTTTGCAATGCTCAAACCGATTTTCATTTCAACACCTTACAGAAAGAGTACTAGCAAATCAAACTCTGAATTAGTTAGTTCTCATTATCCTTAGCACCATACTATGTGCCTTTCTTGCAGAAATACATTTCTTTCATTCAATGCCCTTCAATATACTGTGTGCCTGATCAGGATGTAAACACATTTATAGCAAAAGTCCTCAGTCCCTTATAACCAAAAACGAAGTCCTCCATTGTAAGTAGCAAACACAGTCCATGTCTACTAACCTTGTGCCTCTTCAGGGGGTGCTAAAACTGTAATTAATCATCTCAAAAGACAATCAATAATTCGCGGTCTTTTTGCATCAAAGAACATGTCCGTTCCAACTGTTGTTGTGCAATGTTTCCTGGTTGCGTTGTACAGGAAGCAAAGTCCACCAAAACACTCTTCAAAATAAAAGCATTTGACTCAAAAACAGATATCTTTCACAGTAAAGCAATAATAACTGTCTGTTCAGCCAAGATATAAAATATGTTAGTGCAAAACGTAATTGGGTTCTTTACACTCCCACCAAAATTATGAATGTTTTCAAAGTAAAAACCATGAATAATTTTCACACAAATAACAATAGTGTCTCTTTTCACTGTACTGGGCTTAAGAAGCTTTTAACAGCAGAATTAACTTCTGCATTGGAGGTTTCAGCATAGTTCAGTTCACCCAAACGCTTTCTTCAGTCTCTTATCTCCTATCTCCAATTTCCTTGAGGTTGTCACTGGTGAGTGCCACTGCTGTCTGCCGATGATGTCCATATACTCACATTTCCTGAAAGTGAGCTCTGTCAGACACCGTAACCAGTGCCATCCTTTCGTTGTGTACAAGTCCTTTCTGGCGAAAGTACCAGGTGAAGGTTGGGCTGTGCTGAACGTCCGGTGAATCAAATGATTGGGCTTGGGGGTGAGTGGTTGTAGGTTGTCAGGACTGTTCATGGGGATGACTTTTGGGGGCTTGAATGAATAGTGGAGGGATGCCTGAAAGGGTCTTCCTCCCACCTTGAGGGTACCGCATGTATCTAGATGGGGATCAATGTGGTGCGGTTTGGTACACCATAGTAACTGCTTTCCTTTGACTATAACTCTTTCAGTGTTTTCCCGTTTACTCACAGGTTCTGCGATCTCTGTTTTCTTGGTCAGAGTCCCTTTCACTTTTGGATCACCGATGGGCAGAACTGGAATTGCATTTTTGGAGGTACTTTTTTCCCTTTTAGAGGGAAAGGGGTAAGTGGGAACAGTGCACTCTTTGTAGAACTTCCTTTGAATGTGACTGACTTCAGCAATCCTTTCATTATCAGGTGAGTGTGGCCGTTGTTTGAATGATGAAGGTGTCTCATTATGTCCCTGATCCGTTTTCCTTAGGCCGTCTTTGACTGTGCACAGGGCAATGACACCCTCTTGTGTATTGACATCTCCTTTGGTATCCTTACAGTCTGACTCCCGGGTACTCATCACATCCGTAGCTGTCACTGGGGAGAGTTCCTTTACCATTATTCTGTGACACAGACTGGAGGCTGCATCATCTGGGTGTGGAGTAGAGCAGCCCACAATGCTCCATCCCAAATCTGTTTTAATGGCAAAGGGTTCATTGTCTTTTCCTGCTATCACCTGTCTGGGAACTAATGTTCTGGGACAGTCGTATCCAATTAAGAGTCCTGCATCACAGCTGAGGAGAGGTGGTATCTCACCTGTGATTTCCCTTAAGTGAGGCCATTGCTTAGCTGTGTTGTGGGTGGGTATGTGGTCACGTTTCACAGGAATGCAGTCTTTAGTGTATGAAGGAGGAAGGTCAATGTATACAGATGAAGTGTAGCCCCTCACACGGAGACCATATACCCTATCACATTCCATGATCGTGTTCTCTTCCAGCATAGTGGTAAGATCCAGCTTTACGTGGTCAGTATCTGCTTGTAACTTGTTGCTTACATCCTTGTCAATGAAAGTGCTGTCACTTTGAGTGTCTAATAACGCATAGACTAACTCTTCATTCAGTGGGTTTTTAACAGAGGACACCCACACAGGAACTATCATGGAAGTATTGTGTGACTCACCCACTCTGGTGACATTGAGTGCCATGGCTACCGTGTTCTCATTTGAAGTGCTTGAAGATGTTGTTGGAGTGGGTACATGCCTTTCTTTATTCTCAACCTTTCTGTAGTTTTCAACATGGAGACAAGTAGGGTGTCTCCCCATGCACAAGTCACATGTGGAGCGCTGCCGGCATTCCTTTGCGTTGTGACCTGGGCTTACACATCCATAACAGAGTCCGTTTTCCCTCACGTACATCCGTCGATCATCCATGGACTTTTTCATGAATTCTGAGCAATTGTGAAGTTGATGATTATTATCTTTGCAACAGGTGCAGGGGGAGGGGGGCGACGGGTTTCCATTGTTTACTGTTTTTTCGTTATCAATATTCACTGCCGTTTGAGTGTTGAATACATGAGCCTTGTTTCCATTTATTTCCTTTGTGATTCTTTTCTCATTGAATGAGTCAGAGGACTGAAGAGCGTGTAGTGAAGTTACAGGGTTGCATGCTATTTCTGACTCTCTTGCAATAAATGTTGAGAACTCTTTAAAGGTGGGAAAATCTTTACCTTCCATGAGTGCTTTTGAGACCTGGCGATTCCAAAGTTCTGCTACCCATTCAGGAACCTTCTGTAGCAGCTTTTGGTTCTCTTCACAGTCGCTTAATATTTCCAGGCCCCTCACATGAGGCATGGCTTGCAGGCAGGCATTCAAGAAGTCAGCGAATGACCTCAACCCTTCAACATCTTTGGACTGTATTTTTGGCCATCTTGCTAGCTTATCTCTGAAAGCTCTTTGGACAACAAACGGTTGACCATAGCGTTTGTTGAGTTTATTCCATGCATCTCTGTATGCCTCATCATCATTTCGATAAAATGTACCTTCAAGGCATTGGTGAGCAGAGCCAGTGACATATTTCTTTAGGTAATAAAGTTTATCAGCTGCAGAAATAGCTTTTCGGTCTATCAGTGACATGAATGATGCCTTCCATTCAATGAAGAGAATTGGGTCTCCACTAAACACTGTGGGCTCTGGCGTTGGTAGTCTGTTAGTAGCGATGCTGTCTTGGACTGCTTGGGCTAAATAGTAAATGTCAGTAGGGGGTGTTAAGGTATTAAAGACAGGCAATGGAGTGACAGTAGAGGGGTTTCTGTTTCGCACTGGAGGGCTAGAAGGGTTTCTGTTTTGCACTGGAGGGTTAGCCAAGTCCTGTCTGATGCTCTGTTGTATAGGCAGTCTATCTGTGTCCTGCTCAATTTCTCTGTCATAGACTTCCAGCTTGGCACGAGCGACTTCGATGTCTCTTTGTACTTGTAGACGCTCCAGTTGAGACCGCTGTATCTCTAATTCCTTACTGTGTTGTTCTTCCAACATCCTTATTTTTTCCCTTTGTTTCCTTTCTTCCTCCATTAATTTGTATTTAGCTTCACTTGCAGCAAGCTCTGCGGCTGCTTCAACTCTTTTGACTGATATGACGGATTCTGGGTTGGACAGGTTGGAACCTGACCGTGAAGCGGTACCATATATGGAGTGAGCGTAGGTGGGGGTAAGTAGCTGATGGAGACTTTGTTTTTCACGCTGTGCATCAAAATCTCCATGTAGCTCTGTCATCCGTTCATAGATGATTTGCATAATGGCTTTAGTTGCAGCCTCACATCCATCTATTTTGCGCCTCAGTTCAGTGGAAGTAGTGCCACGTGCTCTGACTTCATCGTAGTCTCTCAAGATATTGTTCTTTCTCCTTTCAATCAGTTCTACCATTGCAGTCAAATCATCTTCTGAAATGTCATCTTTTAGATTTTCTCTGGATGTACTTAGTAGATTTTTAAATTGTTCATATGCACCTAACAGTCTTTTCTCCTTTTTGATCAGGTCTTCCTTTTGAAGGGCGAGCATTTTCTCTGTGGGGGCTTTCGGACGTTCTGAATGCCGCGGTGTTGACAACTCATTAGTGTCATCCAATTTAAGTTGAAGCTCAGCAAGTTGTTTCTCCTTAGATGCGATTGTGTCTTTTAATTCTTGCCTTGGTGTGTCTTCATAACTTTCATCATCTAGTAGGCTTCTGTTCTCCTGTATTTCCATTTGTAGTCTTTTCATTTGTTCAGTAATGCCATCCATTTTGAGTGTATCAGTCTTAATAATGGCTGCTTCCTTGACCAACACTCAGCTGTTGCAACTCACTGCGTTGTGTGCTGTGCCGTCTTGGGTTCCGTAGGCAGCGTGCTGCAGCAGGTGAAGGTAAAGTTCTTACTGTAGCGGACCCCACCGAAATATGGTCAAGACTTGAACTGATGATCATGAATTTATTATAATCCAGAAACCAACGTAAGAACTGACAAGAAAATACAAAAACACAAACAAAAATACTCTGTTAGTTTCCCATTCACAGTGCTTAGCAGTACCATAACATTAGCTCAATAAGCTCTAAAAGGCACCCTAGAATACTATGCAGTACAGTACACCTGAACTTGACCATTCAATAACAAAAATCTAAATGACTGTAATTAGCCTTACTTTGCAATGAAATAAAGCACCTGACTTCACCATGAACTTGTTTTTCTTACTTTTAGCGGCAAGGCTTTTAACTCCCAAACAATTAATGAAATGCCATTTTTAACCTTTTTAAGTGCATATAATTACATGAAATAATGAAGTTTTTTAACCATACTGTAAGATATATTTATATCAATACCTTCCTTTGCAATGCTCAAACCGATTTTCATTTCAACACCTTACAGAAAGAGTACTAGCAAATCAAACTCTGAATTAGTTAGTTCTCATTATCCTTAGCACCATACTATGTGCCTTTCTTGCAGAAATACATTTCTTTCATTCAATGCCCTTCAATATACTGTGTGCCTGATCAGGATGTAAACACATTTATAGCAAAAGTCCTCAGTCCCTTATAACCAAAAACGAAGTCCTCCATTGTAAGTAGCAAACACAGTCCATGTCTACTAACCTTGTGCCTCTTCAGGGGGTGCTAAAACTGTAATTAATCATCTCAAAAGACAATCAATAATTCGCGGTCTTTTTGCATCAAAGAACATGTCCGTTCCAACTGTTGTTGTGCAATGTTTCCTGGTTGCGTTGTACAGGAAGCAAAGTCCACCAAAACACTCTTCAAAATAAAAGCATTTGACTCAAAAACAGATATCTTTCACAGTAAAGCAATAATAACTGTCTGTTCAGCCAAGATATAAAATATGTTAGTGCAAAACGTAATTGGGTTCTTTACAGTTACAAATGGACTAACTTAACCCTAAAGTAGTGCAGTAGGCTAATTCACAAATCATATGTGCTGATTTTGCGGAATGATTGGTAAACTTGATAAATTGATAGGTCTGCACATCATTCACCACAACACCAGAAGCCTCTTTCACAAGATAGACAAAATTAGATTACTGTCTAAATCAAATAAGGTTAGGTTATTTAGTTTCATGGAAACATGGCTGGACAGCTTTATATGTGATGCGGAAATCTAATTAGAAGATGACATAGTCGTAAAGATAGGAACCACAAATTAAGCGATGTTTAATAAGATCAGAAATAAGTTTCAATGTTAGATCTGACTTATTATATCAAGATCACATTGAGGCTAAAAAGCTGGACATATTATTGCCAAAAATCTAAACCCAGTTAAATCGAAGCCTGCTAATAGACCTCGATTCAAAACCGGTTATGGTGGTTGGTGCTGATTTTGATACAAGGCAAGAAGAGGTGCAGCCACTCAGGTGGCAGAGATATGGGGATATAGGCAGTAAAACCTATGTATATTCTTTGTGTTTGTCAATATTAATATTTATTAATTGTATAAAACATGTTTTGTTTATATGTTGGATTGGTGTAATTGAGTTTTTGCCTTTTTGTTTTTTGTGCCAGCCAGTGTGGCAGCTCAGAATCAGAATCAGCTTTATTGTCACATCACAGGTTTACAGAAGTAAAGGAGTGAAATTCATTCTCATTTATTAGTTCCCATTGTATCATTATAAGGGATGAAAAAGAAGGAGGAGAAAACAAAGGATCAAATTGTATTATTTTGAATATCAATCAATGTGATTTTTTGTGCAAGTAGTAGACCTAGCTGGGCTATCAAGATCAACAAGGGTCACCAAGGTTAAGTCATGATGAAGTTTGGAACTCATTGATCTAGGGCTCAACAAGTTCATGACTTATGATGGTGACTGACTGTTGTGAGCTCAAGAAGACCAGGATGAATTCATTCAGGCATTGTGCTGCGATTTGAGACAGTTCTGCTGATGGACCCTTCTGTATTTCTCATTGATCTTCCTATTTTAGTTTTCCTCATCTTTTCCCTCCATCAAAATGCCCAACCAGGGTCATGATGGTTCTCAACCTTTTCAGGCTGCGACCCCCAAAATATACTTATTTGAACTGGGGACCCCCCCACCCTGCACAAGCACAATTGTAGGAGTTGGCATTACATTTAGTTTGACTATCTATTGTGAAAATAGCCGATCTACATGTTGCGAGGCGTTGTGAGCATGTAGATCGGATATTTTCACAATCGCTGCCTGTAATATTTGACAATTTGACCAATGTTTGACCAGAGGTACAAAACAGGTCTTTAAAGTCCTTAAAGGAGTAGTTCAACCCCAAAATGATTTTTTTTCTATTGATTTAATACTCACACCATGGAGACTTGAGTTCAATAATATGTTTTGCTTTTTGTCGCATTCCTAAGACAAAAAATGTATTATAGTAAATTTACCGTGACGGTTTCCCCATCCAGAGCCATGCATTTGGGTCCCCATCCAGAGCCATGCATTTGGGTCCCCACCCGGAATCAATGGGGGTAAATTTACTATAATAATTATTTTTTTTGTCTTAAAAATATTATTGAACTCAAGTCTCCATGGCATGAGGGGTGAACTACTCCTTTAAATTGTCACTTTAGAAATGTGCAGATACCCATAAGCCTATACACTTATACTGTATGTTGGTCTGTTTAGTCTGAGTGAGAAAACATTTAGCTAAACATCTGGGGATCCCCCAAAATAATTTGGGGGGGGGGGGGTCCCGACCCGCAGGCTGAAAACCATTGACTTAGACAATATATTTTATTATTATAATATTGTCTCCTCCAGGCCACGTTTGAGTACTTTTTCCACCACTGCACTGCCACGGTCGGTGCCACCCCCGTCCAATAGGTTGCGCTATTCAACCATACAACCGGGTCCCATCTTCCTCCCCTCCTCCCCCAGAAGCTAGTTTATTAGCATTAGCATTACAGCCATAGCAGTAGGCTAGCTGCTGGGCTAACCGGTGTTGTGCACACAGGGCGCCGCTTCTCGAGCCGATCTTCACCAACATTCAACAAACATGGTACCACATCTGGTGGGTTCTCTGCGCAAGGAGCTCGCAGACTCCCTGTCCTCCTGCCGCGTGCTGGTGGTGGGAGCAGGAGGGATCGGCTGCGAGCTCCTGAAGAACCTGGTGCTCACCGGCTTCAAGAACATAGAAGTGGTCAGTAAAGATGATGCTCTGACTGAATGGACCTGGACGTTAGTTAGCCTGCCAGGTCTTTGTGTGCAAGGAAGGAAGAAGGCTCCGCAGACAGAGGAGGGCCGTGCATCATGTGCTGAAAAATAGCCGATCTACAAGCTCTAGATCTGCTATTTTCGGCCCTACGGCTGAGCTTGTAGATCTGCTATTTTCGGCGTACGGCACAGTCGTACGACGGAGGAGCAGTGAATGAAGCGTTAGCTGCTAACAGCTAGCTTCTCTGTTGCTAGGCGGGCTCTGTGTATTTGCAGGCGCACGTTATTGTTGTATTAATGAAAAGAAATGCAATTCTTATTTGTCACAGTGGTCGTGGAAAATGTAAAAGTAAAAACACTGCAATGTAGGAATGCTCCGTTACAAGTCCCGAATTCAAAATGTACTTGAGTAAAAAGTACAAAAGTACTGGTGTCAAAATGCACTACCACTTTAAAGTACAAAAAGTAAAAGTACTCATTGTGCAGAATGAATGTGTCTGATTTAAAATGTGTTCAGATATTTAGAAAATGGGAGATAGCAGATCTTTTCAAAGTGGCTTAAGTTGTTAATGTAAGTAAAATCTGCAAAGTAGCTGGTTACTAAACCCTTCAAATGTGTGTAGTGGAGTAATAGTACAATATTTGGATGCGAGATATAGTGGAGTAAAAGTATTGGAAATATTCAAATAAAGTACAAATTCCGTACAAAGTTTCGTACAGTACTTGAGTAAATGCACCTAGTTACTTAATACCACTGTTCATATTTAGCTACAAAGCTCATTCTTCTTGCAGGATAGGTTGAACAGAATCATTATGAATGGTAGGCTCAATGTAATAACCTTCCAGGAATTAACCTGGTTCAATTAGGCGCCATGTACACAAGACCCGTACAGTTTTTGTGGTTTTCTTTGCTGTGAACAATGTAAATGTATTTGGCATGGCAGGTTATGTTTCCCAGATGTTGGGATTTGTTGTAATACATGTTGATGATTACTATGTCCATCAAGTGTTGCTGATAGCGGCTGTTGTGGCCTGAGTGCATACATTTGGGTTTACAGAACTTGACCGTTTGAAAGTCCCTGAGAGACTCGAGTGCTCTCTCTAATGCAGTCGTTCTCAAAGTGGGGTCCGGGGACCCCCAGGGGTCCTTGAGGGAGTGCCAGGGGGTCCCCAGCTAAATGATAGTTAGGAAGCAAGCAAATAAACCGTATGGGTCTGTAACTCAGAGAGTGTACAAATGGACCCCCAGGGGTTGACACTAAGGTCTCAGAGGCACGTACCTGCCGGGGCAAGCACAGGTCATTTTTGACTTGCCAAAAAGGTCATCCCCACTTGCCCGAAAAGTAAATCATCCATTATAAAATGGTAAAATTTGCGCTTTTATTTACTTGCCATAGGCAGTCGGGCAACCGTTGATTTTTGTTGATTTTTACAATATAAATTGGGGTCCCAGAGATAGAAATGTCATTGAATGGTGGTCCGTAGCCTAATGCACGTCAAATTGGGGGGTCCTTGAAATTAAAATGGTTGAGAATGCTATAGAGCTGTACAAATCTTCTCCTATGGGGGACCCTGGCATTATATTTTCAAATGGGGGTCAGCGGGCTAAGGTTTACAGCCTAATTTATTTCAGTTCAGCTCTATCTAAACTATTTGGCTCTAAAAGTTGATTGACCCTAATAAGTGTCATTTGGGAGTCCTTGTCATGAAAATGTTTGAGAACCACTGCTCTAACGTGCCATTAGCCACAGAACTAAATAACTTTTAAATTTCTTTGCCTTTTTCAGATCGACTTGGACACCATTGATGTCAGCAACCTCAACCGCCAGTTCCTTTTCCAAAAGAAACATGTGGGCAAGTCTAAAGCGCAGGTGTGTAGAAAACGCTCTGTAAGCTGGTGTTTGTGGAAATGCTACACATGTAGAAGTAAAGTCGCATAGCTTCTCTGATTGGAGAGACATTAAGAGATGAGTCAGAAATATTGCAGAAGCAAGGTGATAGAAATTTAAAATTTCACCAGCCAAAACTTTTCTACGTTGACCAATAACAAATGGATTATGTTTTCTCCATCAATAACAGCAATCATTCTATGTGCATTGTTGCTACTTGTTACATGTTGCTCAGGCTGTCTCTCTTTCACTTTGCTTTGCAGGTGGCCAAAGAGAGTGTCTTGCAATTCTGCCCCTCAGCAAACATCACAGCCTACCATGACAGCATCATGAAGTAAGATTAATTGTTTCAGCCTTCTGTCTTTATGAAGTCCAGCAGGCCCAAATATATTCTTCTCCGATGATAATCTTTTTATTCAGTCTCAACCAGTAAATCAGTTCAACATGACAGTGAAGTGTTGATTATATTAAGATCCATTTGTTTCCATGACAGCCCTGAATACAACACTGAGTTCTTCAGAAACTTCATACTGGTGATGAATGCTTTGGATAACAGAGGTAACTATCCCACCTCGCCTCACTTCTCATCTCAGATAGTTTCATCTCATTCTCTAAGCTCACCTCACTCACGCAATCATTTATTCATTCATTCATTCTTAACTCTCAGCTATTCCTATCTCATTCTCTAAGCTCATCTCACTAATTTATTAATTCATTCATACATCAGTTATTCTTCTCTCATTTTCTAAGCTCACCTCACTCTCTCAATCATTTATTAATGTGTTCATACCTCGCACTAAGTCCTCCATCTTCTGTTCCCTCAGCTGCCCGTAACCATGTGAACAGAATGTGTCTGGCAGCGGATATCCCCTTGATAGAGAGCGGCACTGCTGGATACCTGGGACAGGTCACTGTCATCAAAAAGGTAATGCACATGTCTGTATTACTAGTGAGGATTTTGTATTATAAGCCCTATATACTTTGTCGCATGACGGATAGTTCAAAACTCGCTGCATTGTGCGCTTGTAGGTCTGCTATTTTCGAACATTTTTATTTAGTTTTAAGTTTGGCCTCGCATACCACTAAAAGTGTAAGGAGCACTGCTTAGACAGATCTTTTTTTATATAAATCAGCTAATCATTCCATCTTCTTATTGATTTGGGTGTGTTCCTGCCCTGCACCTGCCAATTAAAAAAATATACTGTATATATTGTGCGCACTCAGATCAGCTAACAGGGAGGCTGAACCTTCGCTAAAAACCCCAGGACAGCGATCCACTGACTGGCCCCCAGACTGTGGAATGAACCCCCATTGCAATTAGAACTGCAGACTCACTCCCTAACTTCCGCCGTGGTCTGAAGACTCACCTCTTCAGACTCCACCTTTAGGCACCTTAGCCCATAGCACATACTGTATCGATTTACAGATGATTGATGTTCTGATTGTTTTGATTTCTATTGTTTTGTTTTTTTACTGAATAAGTTCTTGGTCTACTCAAGTTTTTAGATGACTATTTCTATGCATTTGATGTTGATGTATTTATTACCTTGTGCTGTCTTTGCTTGTTGTAAAACGCTTTGGATTAAGAGCGTCTGCTAAATGCCGATATAAACACAACTTCCTGCCAAACAATCTTATATTAACTAAAAGATTCCCTAGTGCACTGCAGGATGACCACTGCTCCAACCCGCAACATCTATGCTTTGACTTTCTTCAACTCACTACACAGGGACTGACAGAGTGCTATGAGTGCCAACCTAAGCCCGCACAGAAGACTTTCCCAGGGTGCACCATCAGAAACACACCCTCTGAGCCCATCCACTGCATTGTATGGGCCAAGTACCTCTTCAAGTAAGGCTACTTCAGACCAGTTCAATGTATAACACGTGTATTACTGATGTTGACTATTGTGCAAAATGAGCACAGTAGCTATACAGCATGTTAAAACATTGTGTCAGGTAGAGCCAGGCTTGTAGATGGAGGGCATTGACGTCAAGTCTGTCACTAAATTCTTAAGACTTCATTAATGGAAATGAGGTCCACTTTTGTTCACCGTGCATTGTCTTTCTATGACAACCATAGTCAGTTGTTCGGAGAGGAGGACGCAGATCAGGAGGTGTCACCTGACACGGCAGATCCAGAGGCTTCATGTGAGTACAAGATTGTTGTCAGTCCCGTGGAGGTGTCCTAAAATCTCTTATTAAGCACTTAAACCATACAATATATATACTTATTTGGCCGGTGTCCCACATGGATCTGTAATGGCCTCTTTGCCAAAAATGGCCGATCTACAAGGTCACGACTGAATGTTTGCCCATCATGAGATCCCCCGAATCGAGATGCTAGGGTTCATAATATGGTTAATGTGCACTTTCTGCATTTGTTGTTGCAACTTTGATAAGATTGTATATAAGGAATTAAGTAAAACCCCCAAATGAAAAAGAAATTTTGACTTTTGTTGATGGCTATTGGATCAAAGTAGTATTTGGTTTAGTGGTGATTAAGTAGGTTAGAGAAGTAACGTGTTCAGAATTTAAAACATGTCATGGAGTTGGACATCCAGTGACATGTTGAACGTGTTTTTATTCAGGGAACGTTGAAGACGCAGCAGCTCGTGCCACAGCATCAGAAAAAGACGGTGACATCAGGCGTGTGTCCACCAAGGAATGGGCACGTTCCACAGGTTATGACGCTGTCAAACTCTTCACCAAGGTACCAGACAGATAAATCCTTTGGAGTCTCTTTACCGATGTTTTGACTGTTTTGTAAACAAAGAAATCATTTTGTACAATTGATTGAAGTTTCTAATTGAGAACATTTAATAAAACATGTAAAATAATAATGACCAGATAATCGGAAAGGGTTCATGCATTAAACAACCTGGTATCCCAGTCACAATGACATGTGTTCTTATTTTTTTCTCTCCTCCAGCTTTTCAAAGATGACATCAGCTATCTGCTCACCATGGACAAACTGTGGAAGAAGAGGAAAGCTCCGCTTCCTCTGGACTGGCAGCAGCTTCAGAGCCATGGTATGCCTTCTTTACTCATTTACTTCACTGACTGTTTGATTTTTCAGCTGTTGCACCTGGTGACAATTTCTGAACCCAACAGTTTAAGGGATTCTTTGTGGTGGTAGGATTAACTGATTCACCGTGGTCAGTCCAGAACAAGAATGAAAAAATGTTTTGTACATGTGACGTATAGTACATTGTAACTGTTTGGCATCCCCATTTTCTTTTTATAAATCCCCAAATAGCAGATCTACAGGTTCACAACGCTTCGCTATGTGGCAAGTTGTGAGCTTGTAGTTCACCCATTTTCACTCTTTGATGTACAAAGCTCAAGTGGTTAATGTGTTTGCGTTTGACTGACTGCATGTATCTGCCTCAGCTACTCCTCAGGAGGATTGTCCAGGGACGGGTCTGAAGGACCAGCATGTGCTGGGAGTATGGGGCTACTGCCAGCTGTTCCAGCAGAGTGTGGAGACACTGCGCGCACAGCTGAAGGACAAGGGGGACGGGGCCGAGCTGGTTTGGGACAAGGCAAGACTCTTAAACACACACACCAGCACACATGTACAAATTGCACAAATACCGGCAAAGTACAGAATTTTGATTAATTGTACAGTATTGACACACTGCAATAATTGTATGCATAGCAATAGTATACATCAATTCTTTGCACTATGCCGTTTCCAGGATGACCCTCCAGCAATGGACTTTGTTACTTCTGCAGCCAACCTACGCATGCACATCTTCAGCATGAACATGAAGAGTCGCTTTGATGTTAAGTGTGAGTTGTCTGAGAAACATCTTATATTTGGTCCCCCAGGGCTCTATACTTGCTCCCCTCCTTTTTCCCTCGACACCAAATCTCTTAACCTGAATATACAGTAGCAGTTCTGCAAGCTGACCACCCATCGAAAGCTTGTAGATCTGTTTGTTTGTTTTGTGATTTGCTCAATCGTGTTTATATTGATTGTCTGTTGCAGCCATGGCAGGTAACATCATCCCAGCCATCGCTACAACCAATGCTGTCATTGCTGGACTCATTGTACTGGAGGGCCTCAAGGTCCTCGCTGGGGAACTGGAATCCTGCCGAACAGTCAGTTCACTTATGTACTCATTAACTATATACATTACTAGATACATTGTAGGGTTAATGTATATGTGTCACTGTTTATATAATATATACTGTATGTGAAAACACATTTTACAGCTTTCTGTTGCTATGCAGAATCTCTGGCCTACAAGAAAATAGAAATTCTAAGCTGAATTATTTTTATTTTGCAGGACCTAATAAATAGTTGTCAGTCTATCAGCTACAGTAACTGCACAAATGCAGTTCTGTACATAAAATAGGTGCCATCTTGTTTAGTATTGTTTAAATAGTGCAATACAGACATGCATACAGATCATCAGCTGAAAACATGTCTAAAGCGCAAGTCAAGTTATTTTTGTTGATCTGTATTTTGGGGTTCTTTATTTCCAGATCTTCCTGAACAAGCTGCCTAACCTCCGAAAGAAACTGCTGGTACCATGTGTGCTGGACCGTCCCAGCAAAAACTGCTATGTGTGTGCAAGCAGGCCTGAAGTCACCGTCAAACTCAACGTCCATAAAACCACGGTTCTCTCTTTGCAAGATAAGGTAATAACAACCTCTTGTCTATAAACACATACCGTTTACTCATACACCAACTGTGTGTGTGTGTGTGTGTGTGTGTGTGTGTGTGTGTGTGTGTGTGTGTGTGTGTGTGTGTGTGTGTGTGTGTGTGTGTGTGTGTGTGTGTGTGTGTGTGTGTGTGTGTGTGTGTGTGTGTGTGTGTGTGTGTGTGTGTGTGTGTGTGGACAGGGAATTGCTACTTTGTGGGGACCTCATGTCCCCACAAAGATAGTACAATCGGAGGAAAAAACCAAATGGGGACCAATTAATATGTCCCCACAAGGTGTTTAGGGGTTAGGTTAGGGTTAAAAATGAATGGAATGTCCACACAAAGATTGTAGACTATGTGTAATGTCCCCACAAAGTAGCAATTGCAAACCTGTGTGTGTGTGTGTGATGCTACTGTTGCGAGCTGTAATTTTGTAAGGTTATACTGATCACTGTGCACAGTCACAATGTAACTGAATGTCTCCCGAGGAATTTTGCACTGTTAGTATTTACTAGACCTTACCCGTTCGAAGATATGTGCTCCAAAATATGTGCAGAGTGTGGGTTGTGGGGAAAGTTACTGTAACTGGTGCGTGCGTGAGAATATGTGGGAGCATATGTGGGAGCATCATAATGTAAGGCATAATGTATGCGCTTGCTCCAATTAGTTTTTTCATACCCGTTGGAAGATGAGAGAGAGAGAGAGAGAGAGAGAGAGAGAGTTTCATACCCGTTGGAAGATGAGAGGGAGAGAGAGAGAGAGAGAGAGAGAGAGAGAGAGAGAGAGAGAGCACATTCCTAACTGTGAGAGAGGGGTGTGTGTGTGTGGGGCTACAGATCCCATGGCCTGGAGGAACGGACCGTAACCCTGACAACAGACTAAGAAAACGCTAAATAAACAGCTTTAATTTGGGAGAAATTAAATTCGGGCTTCGTCAGCGTTGGTATAATGCTAATGGCCAATACCATGTGAACTTTGGGATCAGTTGCTGAAGCGAGTGAATAGATAAACGTAGATGAGCGTTAGAGCGTTAGAGCGTGAGTGTGTGAGTGAGTTGTTTGGTGCTTTATTAGATAGATGTCCATGCAAACTATGTACCTGTGTGTGTGTGTGTGTGTGTGTGTGTGTGTGTGTGTGTGTGTGTGTGTGTGTGTGTGTGTGTGTGTGTGTGTGTGTGTGTGTGTGTGTGTGTGTGTGTGTGTGTGTGTGTGTGTGTGTGTGTGTGTGTGTGTGTGTGTGTGTGTGTGTGTGTGTGTGTGTGTGTGACACACAGCTGTATCTGTAATCTCTATTGATGTGTTTGTGTGTAACATGATTTGTTTCCATTGCAGTATTCTTATGCTTTTATTCTTAGATTTAATATTTAGATTTTGCTCTGTGTGTTCAGATCCTGAAGGAGAGGTTTGGCATGGTGGCCCCCGATGTTAATATTGAAGATGGGAAAGGAACCATCCTCATCTCCTCAGAGGAAGGAGATACTGAAGGTAACTAGAAAAATATTGTTCCTTCGAAACAATTGTGGGCTCGCTTCTAGCCAGAAAACAATGGCTATAAAAGTACAAAATGTCAAGATCGCAGGCAGTGCTCTCTTTGACGTTACTGACGTCAAAGATTGGTCCATTTTGTTCCAAAAATGTGTTGTGCAAAAGTTGACCCGCTGGTGGCGCTATAACAGGCCAATGTGAGAAGGTTGGTATCTGTTCCTTGACCTATTGGGAATGTGCTTGCAAGATTTCACGCACATCCCAGGCTGTGTTCATGATTTGAGGTGTTTTTGGCTTTGGACACTTTATCGCTGCTTGCAGCTATATTTATTATTATTATTTTATAATTTTTTTGTGTGCATAGGCATGTTAGATAAAGGTCCTTAGATTGCGTGTAGAATGTTTCATGCAAATTACAAAAAAATCCTAGAATAAAAACGGGTTTAAGCGTTTTACAAACTGCTCAAAATTATATAGCGCCCCCCTTTGGCCATTTGGGGTAAGATTGGTTTCAGTGATATTTGAACTAACCCTCTACACTATTTTGTCATGAAAATGTGACTTTGCATGTATGTTTTAGAGGCAGAAGAATAATTTGCATAAAAATGCAATATTGTTTGAATTATTTAAAAAAGCATGTTTCAATGTTAAAGAAATCCGATCTGACAGATCTTTAGATATCGGTCCAAAGTTCACGTAAAAAAAGTTTTGTGCACATGACGCGAAAGTTCCAGAATAAAAGCGGGTTTACGCGTTTTACAAACTGCTCAAAATGGCGGAAAATTGAAGGGCGGAGCTTACTTAACAACGACACAGATGTCTTCCGCTTGAGTCAAAGCACGCGTGTAACAAGTTGCATGTCTTCAAACGAAACGAGTCATGACTTATGCCCGTTTGAAGTTTGAATTTTCAGACGCTTCGTATAGCGCCCCCCTTTGGCCGATTGGAATAAAATTGGTTTCAGTGATACTTTGACTAACCCTCCACATCTTTGCCAAATGCCATGAACGTGTAACTTTGCATGTATGATTTAAAGGCCGAAGAATAATTTGCATAAAACCGCAATATTGATTGAATTATTAAAAAAATATATTTCACTTTAAAAAAAATCTGGTTGATCAATCTGACCGTATTGGTCCAAAGTTCATGTGAAAAAAGTTTTGTGCACTTGACGCGAAAATCCCAGGAGGAGATAGATTTTTACTGTTTTTCATATAATTCCGAATTGTGGGAGACCTAAAGGTCAGAGGTCAAAAGTTAGAGGGTAAAAGTTGTTCGGCATGAGGAGACGCATAAGTGTATACAGGTTTCATGGCTGTATGTATAACACAGCATGAGCTATACCTGTTCAAAGATCGCACTTTCGAAGGCTTCCTACAGCGCCACCATTTGGCCGATTGCTGTAAAAAGTAATAGCACGCGTCGCCACAGTAAGCTGAACACATTGATGTTTTTATTTTCATTTTCTCACTAAGTATGTAGGAGTAGAAAGGAACCGAAAATCCCGTCTACTTACTAGATAAATAAATAAATAAATAATGACAATATCTAAAGTGTGCTCGCCAGGTACTGGCGAGCCCACAATTAAGGATATGGAAGGAAAAGTGAGTGTCTGGGATGAAAACGGAAAGAGGATTGGGCCTTAAGTTAGCTAGATGAGTGTTTTGATGCATTTTCAACTGCATAAATAAAGTGTTGGTATGGCAAATATAAGACAAAAACAGATGAGGAAAATCTGGGAGACTGCCTTGTTGATGTCCAGGAACAAATAAAATATAAATTGTGACAAAATAAAATGCAGATTCCAGCTGGTGGGGATGGTCCTGGTGCAGTGGCTTGAAGGAGGCAGGCACTGGCTCTAGAAAGCATTGTGGGTACGATGCAAAAAGCAGTGGGAGTGGAATCTTAACTCACTGAACGCCATAAACGTCTTATACGTCTTTGGACCTCGGTGCCATAAACGTCTTTTACGTCTTTTTAATTAATCAAAAGTTTTATCATTTTTTCATAATTGTAATTTCAAAAAAATCGCTCTAGAAGTTGGCCATATGCCTCCGTGACCTGAGCGATACGGCCGATTTGACTGTAGCACCAGTGTAACACAGTCCGGCGGAAAATCGGTATAGCCGAAGATTGGTTCCGGCCGTTTAAATGTTATCTAAAACGTTCGTTTATACACTTTCCCGTGCATCCCTGACGAACTATAAGTACTCAAAAAACGCAGAAAATTCTCAGGATTCCAGCGGTGCCATCCATTCTTCTCTACCTATCCTTGATCGCGATCGCCAGGGTTCCGAAGTGTGTTAGCATGCTAGCTAAAAGGCCTGGCCAAAATGTAAACAACAGGCCCAAACCAAAAAAAAGATGGACGTCTTCTTCCTTCTTCTGTTAGTTGATCAGATAGTAGGAGACCACCCTCTGGTGGTTTTCAAATGGTATTGCACTCCAGATTGCACATAGGGCCCATCACAGCACACACATATGATGATGATCAAGACATCTTACACATGTTCTATTGAAGCCCAAATCTAATGATAGGATATATATATATAAATATACATGTTTTCCTTTGTAAGAGGGGTAGTGTGGCTTTCGATAGAAGCATAGATTTATATATGTAATTTAAGTACAAAATATGATTTTGGCCCCCATAAAAAGGCAAAATTAAGCAAAATGGCTGGCACCAGTTTTGTAGATTTTGAATAAAGGGTGGCATTCACTGAGTTAACAGGCCTGTGGAAAACTGCAGACTTTTACCTCGCATTGAGGACAAAGAGCTGAGTTAAGAGAGCTGATTAATTAGCCAGGGAAAAGTTGCTGAGAATTTCTAGTCATAGAAATCATGCAAGGGGTGGAGGACTGAAGAAGTTGGGATGTGAACACCACAACATTTTCGCATGTTGTTTAACCAATCATTGAACACCTACAGTATGTCATATGAACCTTCCCATCCAGCTTGGTTCCTCAAGCTCGGAATCAAGCTAGTCTGGAAGCAAATACCAGACTGATCACTCGGCACGATTCAGCACAGTCGAGTCTGGTTCACAACCAAACTGGGCTGAAGTGGAAATACCAGCAGAATTATCTCTCCACTGTGCCGAACCACGCTCAAAACTGAAAGATGGAAAGAGGGCAGATAATTTCTCAGATTTTAAAGCATTCTGTACTGCAAATCCCTAATGAGACAAAAGAGGGCGCTCAAGCAGCAGAAGCCACCACAACACACTGCTCAGTCAATGGGTGGGAACATGGGGTTAAAACTGGATCAAATGTAAATTTGAATGGACCACCAATAATGGACAACTTGCGATATTTACATTCTAGTCCATATCGAAACAATATATATATTTTTTCTTTCATATAATTATATGGAAATTACTTACAATAAAGTTTTGAAAAAGTGCCTCTCCTTCTGGTAGTAGAATGTAACTACACAGTGATGACACTACCAGTGGAGGAAGCTGCTGCTGTGCACTGTATTACAAGGACTTGTTATAATATTGGCCTTTAAATGGACATTGTAAATGTCGAGCAAATAAAATCTGATGTATTTGCGATGCGCTGTAAGGATAATGGATACTGGAAAATGTCAGCCTTGAGATGTAATTCCCCATCTCTCCATTTCCTCACAGCCAACAACAACAAGTTCCTGTCTGACTTTGGAATCCGTAACTGCAGCCGTCTGCAAGCTGATGACTTCCTCCAGGACTACACGCTCCTCATCAATGTCATACACGCGTATGTCATCTCTTTATGCCCTCTTGTGTGTCTGTGTATGTTTTTGGAGCGGTGTGAAGCACAGCTCCGCTATGAGCAGCAATGTGTGTCCAGTGTCCCACAACAATGTGTGTCCAGTGTCCCACAACTATCTGGTTGAGTTTGAACTGTTTTCGCCACCTAGTGGCGGAAGAAATTACCTCTGGGAACTCAGATTGAGTTGGCTTTTTTCAAATTGATTACTCATGCCATGGACACTTGAGTTCAATTATATATATATATATATATATATATATATTTACCTGGAACTGCTCAAATTCACCGCTCCACTTCGAACCGAGGTTTGATTTTTTCTTCTGTGTATAGTAGTTCTCCAGTGAGTAAAATTGAACATCTTTGTATGTAGGGCTGTCACAATTGTTACATAATCGTCTAATCGCAATTATTTGACGTAATCGCAATTATTTTGCATAATCGTCATAATCGTAAGTATAAAGTTGTCAAATATGTCTGTAATTTCTTTGTATATTTAAGTTATGTGTCCTATCTGCCATGTGCAACTTCAAAGCCTAAAAGCCGAACAGAAATGTGATTGTCAACGACAAAAACACAATTCAATAGTTAATCACAATTATTTGAGTGACAATTAATCGTCATGTAAAATGTCATAATCCTGACAGCCCTATGTGTATGTGTTTTACTAGTTAGTAGTTCTCCAGTGAGTAAAATTGAACATCTTTGTATGTATGTGTTTGTGTGCTCCAGTGAGGATCTGGAGAGGGATGTGGAGTTTGAGGTTGTGGGTGATGCACCTGACAAAGCTCCGCCCCCGTCCACCAACCAGGAAGAGCCCAACAGCATTGCCAATGGAAACAAAGACTCCGCCCAGCCCTCCACCTCCTCTAAAGGTCAGCAGAGTGGATGTTTTATTACAGTATTTCCATGGCTAATATTAGAGAAAACATTAGTCTATTTACCTTGTTGCGTTAATATGCAAGGATACGGCAGTATGCAAGGATACGGCAGTATAAGTCCTGACGTGACTCGTTCATCCCCTGGTTCTCGGAAGTAATTTCTCCACAGAGAATAACTTAAGGTCATCTTAAAATTGTCTCATAAGAATCATGGTTCAAAAGTAATCTGTCTCTGCGATGTTGTCGGGGACATGGCTCTGTATCATTTACAGTAGTCAGTCACCCATAGTACTTTATTCCATCTTCCATCGTCTCCTAAGTTAACTTTGTTTTGCCGCACTGCTACTCCCACAGTAAAAAAATTACTTTTCCCAAATATGGAGATGACTGACATCATAGATGTCTGACATCATAGACCACATGAGACTGACACAGTATGTCCATATATGGGCTTTCCAAGATATGGGCTTAATACTGATGACATCAGGGATCTCCATATGGGCATAAAAGGGACAAGGACTGACACAGATCTCCATATATGGCCTTTCATTTATTACGGCAACCACACTTGCAATTTCCAATTGCAAAAGTCTACAGGAATTCAGAATGGGTGAAAAAAACTTGACCCAGGTAGGATGTGAAAATGACGTCAGACTTCAATGCTCTATTCTAGTTCACGCTAAATAACATGGTCTAAGATGATTCAATAGCTTGTATCGTGATGGAGCGGGATTGGATTGATTCTATTTGATTTACAACTTAAATGTGATTTCCCACAGCATTTAACCAGCTCCACTAGCCATATTTCCCACTACCCACCTCAATGTAGCTTGACGTCATGGTGATGACCATCACTCTGTGTAGGAGTTTAAACAATCCTTTTAGTTAAAAGCTAACTAGTGCAGTACCAGTCGTCTGAGTGCTTTGTGCAGCAGAGCAGTACATATTATCAGAGTATTTATAGTACAATAGAGTACAATTTTAGGTCATTTGGACCACAAACGAAGGGTGGGTGGAAGAATTTCTGGAATTGCCGATTTGGTCACTTCTGGATGCTTTGCATCCGGAAGGTCTAAAAATAGGGCCCAGTAAAACAAAAGAAAAAAGAATTCCCCTTAAGTGTAACTGTTCCTGTATCGTCTCTGATGGCGATGCCTCCTATCTTTCCTCTCCTCTGAGATGGATTGATACAATCTGTTCTTGTTATATCCTAATGGCTCTCTAGCTGCAGCAGAGGCCGATGATGTCATGATCGTCGACTCTGATGACGAAGAGCAGGGGGCCTCGTCCTCAAACGCAGCGACTGCAGCAGCTAGTGGCACCAAGAGGAAACACCAGGACGCCGAGACCGGCGAGTCCTCCTCCAAACGTCTACGCACCAACCAATCAAGCGGAGCCGCCGCCGCTGATGATGATGATGACGACGATGACATCATTGCTCTCGACTAACCCTCCCCTCCAACTTCGTCTAGAAACTTTCTTTTTACATGGTTTTTTGACTAAAAAAAAGACACGTTCACAAAAGAAAATAAACTCTTTACAGAAGAATGTTTCAAGTTTCAACTGTTAATGGTCCGTCTTTCATCCCAGCTCTGTGGTCGTGTTTTCATACTCTCAAGCTCTTATTCCAGACATGATGCTGTAAATAGATTCTGTGTGTACAGAAATCCTGTTTAAAAGTTACCCCATTAACTTTTTTTGTTTGTTTTTGTTTGTTCTTATTTCTTTCTGGTCCCTATAAAAGGCTTCTTTCCCGATTAGTAAGAATGCTTTGATTTGTTTTGTATTCTTTTTTTTTTATAAATGTACTGTATTTCTCATGCCACACAAGTCAGGGTGTTTTTCTGTGCAAAGTTGTCAGCTTAAAGAAAGAAAAGATTAAAAACCAAAACTTTTTCCTGTCTTTTTAGTATTGGTCTCGGTGTGTCTGAAGTGAAAATAGCAGACATATTTGTTTGCCATGACTGACTGACTGACTGACTACTGGACAACACAGAAGCGGTAATACTGTTGCCATGGGTTAGACCTGCTTGTAGCCTACAGACTCTTGTTTTGTCTGCTTAGTTGGCTATGTACAGAGCCATTGATGGACAGTTGAGTTTGATAAGCAACATGATTATAGTTATTTACCCAAAAGTGCAAACGACTATCTGGGGATGCCCTGCCTTGAAGAAAACTACAGTTGGACAAGTTCTTTGTCACAAGTTCCTTTGCAGTGGAATCAGAATGGCTTACACTGAAATTGCAGTAGCTTAACACTTTTCCATCATTGGCTCTGTATTCAGGTTAGATATAGGGCAATAGAATTTAAAACTGTTTTTTAATGTTCAAGTTGTGACCAGAAACGATTATACTTCTTCGAACTAAAGTAGTTGAACTTGAAAACTTAAGGTGGGTTGAGTCCTGCCTGCACTTGATTTGTAAGAAAGTTTTACATTTCTATTTGTTATTGGTTTGAATGCAGGAACATCGACTGGAGTTGAGCTCCTGCTGGCTTCCTCCCAGTTTAATACCTGTGTCAGTGTTTATAAAATGTCATATTTCACTGTAATTTGATCTGACGTATCCTTGAAAGGCCTTAACATCCCTTTGGACCAATACAGCGAAGGCAGAATAAATAAATATGTGAAAGCCTCTAATTTATTTTTACCTGGTTTACAAATGATTTGTCTCTAACTTTGAAGCACCACCCTTTGTGATACATGCATGGAATGTGTGAGATTTGCATTAGCAATTTGGCATGCCAGACCCAATTGATATTTTTCAGGGTTCAAAAACTAGTTCAGATATAGACAGTCAGACATGCAGTCTATTTGGACTTTGCTTTAACATTCTGTCTCTGAAACAAAAAACATACCAAATTAGATCATTGAAATCATTTTCAACACTAGGTATTTAAAGCCACTGGCTATCTGTGTTTGTTCCATGCGCACCATTTGATCTTGAGCGTCCGGTTTTATGATAGCCTACAATTAGTTTCGGAAAGAGAGTAACAGTCTTATAGCCTTTGGGAAATGTGTAGTACCTAAATGTACAGAAAATAAGTAGCAAATATGTCTATGGATCCCATATACACAAATATTTGATCACTTTTTCTTTATTGTCATTCTAATTTTCAGAGATGTCCACCAGCAAATCATGTTTAGATCATGTACGTAGTAGGCTAGGCCTACATGTTTTGCTTATGACCCATGCAAATATTTTCCTGTTTGAAGGCCAGGGATTAAAGTTTGAAAGTCACCATGTGGTTTTCTGCACACAATGAGGCATTCCTGTATACTGGGTAAACACTAACATGACGGCTACCGCACACATTGTACTCATCTTTACATCTTATCTATGATAACAAGCATGCATATTATCTAGGATAAGATGCATGCATCACACTTTGTCCTTGACTGTACCACAGCCAGACAGTCTGTTGAACATTCGGTGTTTAAATCATGATGCCCTAAATAAAATCTTTTCGGGTTCTATTCGTGAGTATCTGTCCCAGACAGTATATGTACAGAAGATCATGATAATACACACCATCAACAACACTTCCACTTACTTTTCTTGTTTTACATTACTTGAGTAGGCATATTTCCATTTTTCTATATACTTTTACTCCGCTACAATCATTTGAAAACTAGTTACTTACTTACTATTTTGATTATTATTACAAAACATACATTTACCACTTCAGCCCTTTTTTGAAAATGGCAGATCTACAAGCTCACAACTTTTGCATTGTGAGCTTGCAATATCTGCTATTTTCAAAAGACTTACATTTTAGACTTTTGGTAAGTATATTTTGATGCTTTTGTTATGACTGTCAGGGAGCAATTTACTATAAAAACGTTCAGCAGTTGTCTGTCACACTTTTTTCCCTCCCTAAGTGTGTAATAGGGTAATAACTGTAATAGTGTAATAGGTGTAATAGTGTACCAGGGTCCTCCTAAGTGTAATAGTGTAATAGGGCAATAAGTGTAATTTTTCCTGTAAGTGTAATAGAGTAATAACTGCAATAGTGTAATAGGGTCATAAGTGTAATAGCGCAATAAGTGTAATAGGCCAATAAGTGTAATAGTGTAATAGGGCAACAAGTCTAATAGTATAATAGGGCAATAAGTGTAATAGTGTAATAACTGTAATAGTGTTGGCCTAATAGTGTAATAGGGTATTCTCGTCCTTAGGGCAACTTACTGGTATAGTATATTTTGATGCTTTTGTACTTTACCTCAAGTGAATTTCTATTTCTAGAATGCAGTATTAATACTTTTACAATTTTAGTACTTTTCCACCACTGCCACACTAACAAGGCCAGGGTTAGCTATTAGTATGTTAGTGTGTCATTACCTCATCACGTCCATTTTATGACTGAATTGACTCGTTATCATGTTATTATGCATGGTGGAGACAGCATGTGCGTTGTGCGTGCATCATCAACACAACACAAACGCCCCTACGCCGATTGGCTGGTTCGCCATGTGGCGAAGGCAGGCGACCCCCACCCCTCTCTCCGTTCCACTCGCCCCTCCGGCCATCATGCCGTATGGCCGCCTGTCTTCTCCTCCTACTGCCTCATATATTTGCTGCCTTGCCTTTTGAGGGCACGTCTGAACAGATCTATCACTGACTTTAGCCTAATGCGGAACCGGTTGAACGGGTTGTGCATGTGCTTTTTGAATGTTTGTCTATAACCGCGCTATAACGAATCGCGGTGTGCCAACTGCCAAGAGAGAAGAGTCAGATATTTTTCTCCTAGTACTGTCTCTACTCAACCACTCCTTGCTTGGTGGAAACAAGTTGTGAATTCGACGGGTTGCTCGTAAAAAGGAAAAATACCCCACCCGGCCAGCGATCAGGACCCGCGACGGGACTTTGAACAGCTGCTTTCCTCGGGGCTTGCATTCCTCTGATCGACAACACCATGGTGACATTGTTGTCGTCTATCGTCAGACCTCTGTCTCGGCAGCTTCATCGGCAGCTCGTCAGACATGGAGGAGCCCGGGGGAGTCAGCGCTTCATCCCCGTCAGACGATGCAACCTCACGGCGTGTTCCAGCAAATATGTGCTGTCACAGAGTAAGTATAGACATTGTTTTTGGAGTCACAGCGGCAGGTTTTGTTTAAATATAGCAGCCAGGTGATGCTTGCATTACATGTTGACACTGACAGCCATGAATAGGATGCGCCCATAGCTCTGGTCTGGTCCATAGGAGTTCTCCTTAACCGATGATCCCGGCAGGAAAGGCTGCGCACCTCTTGTCGTCTGTAGTAAATAATAATAAATATAGTTTCGCTACTCACCAAAACAAATACGACTTTATGGAGTTGAAAGCCTACTTTCCTTAGTGGCAACACTCTGAGCCCCCCACCGCACGCCTAAAATACACTTTTTAGCAAAAAAGGAAAATATTTCACCGGAAGGCAAAATCTGGTCAATGGAATCTTCTATTGTCAAGATCTGCAGAGGGCGCTGTGGAGTAGCTAAAACTTCCGGTGAATTATTTTATTTTCTGGACACAAACTGCACAAAGTGTATTTTAAACGTGAGGTGGGGGGGCTCGGAGTGTTGCCACTAAGGAAAGTAGGCTTTCATCATCTTAGAACCGTATTTGTTTTGGTGAGTAGCGAAAGTGTATTTTTAATTTTTTACTACAGACGAGAGGCTGAGCCGCCTGTGCTGCCACTGCTGTGAGCGTAAGGGCTCATCGGTGGCATAGCGTTAGTTGAGGAGAACTCCTTCAGAGCTAGTATGCCCATATTTCCACCATACATCGTAACATTTTATTATTATTTCTATATAAATGTAAGTCATTGGTTTCGTTTTTGCTCGGTAAATTTTTTTAGGCTGTTTTTTTGTTTTTCTTGTCAAAGCATGCCTGAAGAGCACTGCAAGCGCAGGACTGGATTTCTGTGCATCACTGGATTGGGGTCATGTTTTTCTTTATCGACCGCCTCAATGTTGGCTACAATGTTATAATAAACAAGTAACAACAACAATCCTTCTGGCCAGTTCCAGGACCAGGCTTTAGACGTAGTTTATAGATGTGAGGATAAGGATTGATCCTTCAATATTGCACAGTTCCATTACGAAATAGTTTTTGAATACAACTATTTTCTTGTTTTTGTGTCTCCCGCGGGTCTCTAATCTTATCCCCGAGGTATGTTTACAAATTGAGACGATCGTGTTGTTGTTGTTTGATTAATTAATTAATTAATCAGCGGCATGTAGAAAGGAACATCACATGTAGTTTAGGCTTATGCATGTTGTATGCTTTATAGCTACATAAAATATGATTAATTTAAAAATAGAATCACATTTCCAAGACCAAGGAGAAGATGGAAGAGCATGGGTCTTACATGGGGTCTGGGACTCCCAGAGGGTCCTCGAAGGTACTACAGGTGGCTGCCAATGTTTTTGTTTGATAGGAACAGCGCACGCACGCGCGCACGCATGCACGCACGCAGGCACCATAGGCAGGCACACGCAGGCAGGCAGGCAGGCACGCACGCACGCACACACACACACACACACACACACACACACACACACACACACACACACACACACACACACACACACACTTTTCTAAATGTCTCAAAATACACATTACTTTTGCACAACACTGATATAACGCTGTCAGACGAATCTATGAAATCACCTAAGCTGCAGCATCACTTGGAGGCAACCCAGGCACTTTCCACTATCAATATTCTTTTTAAAGTGTAAAGTTGTCAAATATGTCCTTAATTTCTTTGTATATTAAAGTTGTACCATGTAACTTTTTTTATAAAACAAATCTTAAAATTGTCCTAACTGTTAAATCGCTAAAGTTTTAGAACACCCACTCCGTTATTTTCAGCTTCTGAAGCCTTCTCTTTATATGTTTTCTTCTTAGCAGTGACAGGGGCGGGATTTCGCGCCAAAATGACGTAATCTGCATCATCTGTATACGTTGTGTATACGTTGCCCAATCACATCGCCGATCATGCACACATGGTACACTACCGGCCAATCACAGCTTATCTGCTCTGGTCTCCAGGAAGCGCCTCCGCTTGGCTACAGTGTTTACCATGGTGAAGGATTTTAACCTCTTAATCCACAAATCCTGGCCAGAAAATTACGTTCTACCCCTCCACGGATTACTATCGGTCGCGGTGGTTTGCTGGCGCCGCTCCGGTGGTCCGCGGCGGTGGTCCGCGACGACTCCGGCCGAAAAACGGCCGAAAAAAGCAATACCGCTACTGACCACTAGTTGAGCAACTTACACAGTATAGCTTTAAGGCTATGTGTCATATCTGCCATGTGCAACTTCAAAGCCTACAAGCCAAACAGTAATGTAATTGTCAACGACAAAAACACAATTAAATCATTATTTGAGTGACAATTAATCGTCATGTAAAATATCATAATCGTGACAGCCCTACAGATCTCAACAAACATTGATGTGCCAGTGAGCTAGCTTTAAAAGCCTCTTATCAAGTTGCATGGAAGGCTTTACAGTTTACAGTTTAGGCATTTAGCAGACGCTCTTAATCCAGAGCGACTTACAGTAAGCAAGGTAATACATCAATACATCAACATCAATTGCATGAAATATCTTTTCAAAAGATATGTAGTGCAGGTCCCTGCTTCGTGTCTCTCTCTCTCTCTCTCTCTCTCTCTCTCTCTCTCTCTCTCTCTATCTCTCTCTCTCTCTCTCTCTCTCTCTCTCTCTCTCTCTCAGCTAAGGGGATATATTATAGGCCTGAAAAACATGGAAGACCCCTAGTTTCTATTTCATTCTACTGCTCATCCAATCCTACATTGCCTGCTTTATCAGACTGAAACTGTGTGGAACGCAAGGGAGACGGTCCACTCAGAGAGTGGGCAGGGTCTATGGTCTGGATCCAGGCTAACATTATCTGTCACAAGGGCAGGCACAGCTTTAACACCACAAACCAAACACACACGCACACGCACACGCACACACACACACACACACACACACACACACACACACACACACACACACACACACACACACACACACACACACACACACACACACACACACACCAATATTTTAGTCTTGTTCCTCATCTTCTGCCAGCTCGAGCCGCACATAGGGCCTGTTTTAAGTGGAGAACAGTTAAGGACCCAGAACACTTTTATGTTCAACAAAGACAACAAATCTGAGTTCATATTTAACTTTAACAAGACTTTTAAAGTGCTGTTTAACCAGCACTCTAAGAAAGTATTTTTTTTTCTTTGCTCACACAAACCTCTGTCTTGAATAGACCTGTCTGTCCACATAATCTATAGTCTACTACACTGTTTGTCAAGAGTCACAGACCAATTTATTTTATGTTTGTTTTATTTTTTCCAGTGATTTGTAAAGTGCTTTCGATTACATTTACATTTTTTGCAGACTCCTGGAGGTCCCCAGTTTGATCATCACTTGTTTACCCAACAGTATGCTATCCTCTCTGAGACACTATTATTCTGTCCACTCTTTACAAAACACTCACAGGGAAGAGATATTTCCATTAACAAATAAACCTAAACTATTCCAATGGAAGGTCTATTAATTGCCGTTAAAACAACCTTCTATTTCACGCATTTTCTTTGATACAAACTTCTGGCTTCAGATGTTCTGTGTCTCTTATTTTCATAAAACGTTTATTGCGACCTCTCACACAGTCCTCTGGTAAAGAGCTACCGTACACATTTCATTTTCTGGGGCACACCACCAGTTGCTGAACCATAATAGTGTGTTGGCCACATAATTGCAGGGTTCCCACACATTTTTACCAATTAATTTCCAAAACTTTTACAAAACTTTTCCAGAATATTTAACCCAATTTCCAGGACTATATAACAATAATTCAGCTCAATAACAAGTCGCTTACTCCTATGCGCAATGCCAAAAGACAGGTAGTGTATGCCAGTGGTTCACAACCTTTTCAGGCCGTGACCCCCGAAATAATCATGTTTTAACTGGGGACCCAGCACCCTGACGAGCACTAAGAGTTGAGCAATTTTGTATAACACGGTTCAATTGTGAAAATAGCAGATCTAAATGCTGACAGCGCCTCACGTTGCGAGGCGTTGTGAGCAACATGTAGATCGGCTATTTTCACAATTTCTTCCTCCTTGACAATTTGGCCCATGTTTAATTTGTCATTTCAGAGGTATTAACAAAATCAATAACCAAAGACAATGCATAGCTATTTTTTCCAGGACCTTCCATGACCCTTGATAAATTCTAAAACTTTTCCAGTACTGAAAAAATATTTTTCTAATTTCAAAATAATTTCCAGGAATTTCATGACCGTGGGAACCCTGTGCAATGTCCCCTGTTCAATTCTGCCTGGAGACACGTGTTGGCCTTTCTCAATTTCCTGTCTCCCCAAACTGTCCTGTCTAAAATATTTTAATAATAAAAATCCGGGAAGAAAGAATTCCACAAGGAGCAGAGCCCTATAGTTGTGATTACACTGTTGTCTTGTGAATTTCAAAAGTTAACAAAGGCCAATCTTGTGGAGGACATTTATCCAGTCACTTATTCTGAGTTTCTAAGCACTTATTGTGTGTTGGCCGTTGGCCCTAGAAACACAGAGCCAGCCAGACAACTCCCTGCGGAGGAGTCAGTGAAATCTGAAGAGGATCGGACCCCAGTCAGACCTGTTCACTATACTGGATGAATAGAGCAGACAAACAACTAGTATACTGCACTGCACTTGAAAGCAACTATTCGACAGAGAGTCAACTTTTTTCCTTTGATTTAGTTTTTTTCCCCCCAGGAAGTAAAATGTTTAAAACTAAAATGAGAACTGAGAGAAAAACAACTGTGTAAAATATTTATATATTTTCTTCTAGATATAATTTTTACGATTTCTTTTTTTGATTGTGGGTGCATTTTACAAGATTCAAATAACAAGAACGAGACAAGTAATTAGAAAGCAGGCCAGAAGACAACTGTTGCTCTGTGTCAGTTGTTTGAATGACCAGGCATGGTTTCTGACCACCACCACCCCCCCACCCCCCCAAATACAGAGATTGTGCCAGGACATTCCACGTGTCACTCTTTAAAGCCAGCCCACATCTTTCTCTATTTTGCCATTTCCTTTTCGGAAGGAAAAAAAAGAGGACCAAAAGGAAATATTATTACTCACTGGCTGTTCATTTTCTTTCATTTCCTTTCAAACGGGCTCAAGGAAGGAGAAGGGACGTGTGTGTGTGTCTCTCTGGGCTTCTGTTAGCAGTGTCAAGTGTTTTGAGACTTAGACGTCATCTATAAAAGGTGACTTTCTCGTTTTGTTTTGCTTTATTTTCCAAAATGGACTGTATACACATGCAGAAGCCAGCTGAGAACAACATGAAGAGTAGGTGTCAGCATTTTTACTTATTTTTTTGTGAAGACGGCACTGACTCAGCTGTTGGTTTAATCTTCTCTTCATCTGTTCTGCTCTGTGTTTTTCCCTTTGCCCTCTCTCTTTTCCGCTTCTTAATTTTCACTCCTCTCTCCTCCAGTGCATCCGATGTGGCAGGAACCTTTGGCAGTGCCAGGGGGTGACCGTCAGTCTCCTATTGACATCGTGGTGCGAAAGAGCGTCTTCGACCCAGAACTGAAGCCTCTCGTTGCTGACTATGACCCGAAGACCTGCCAGCAGATCTGGAACAATGGCTATTCCTTCCTGGTGGAGTATCATGACACCACAGACCAATCCAGTAAGTCATGTGTTTATATGGTACTGTGCTGTGGTACTGTGAGTTTGAAGGTTGTTCCATGTTGAATTAAACTTTTGTTTAGGGGAGGTCAGCTTTTTCAAAGGGATATTGAGCAAGAGGATATTGTGACTTGTGAGCAAGCACATTTCATACATTTCAGAAACTGCAGTTTTGTAAGGATGATTATATTATCATCACTCTCTGTCAGAAACCTTGTATCGCCATACTTATGTAAATGAATGGATTACCTCACCCTTGACAGCTCAAGCTTACAATGTGTCAAGCTTACAAGTGTTGTTCAAGTCACACTGTGTAAAATGAAAAGAGTAGACTTAAATAACACAAGGAACCGGTTAACAAGAAGAATGAGTTCCTTTTACGGAGCATGAAGAAAGAAGGGTAGTGGAAATGGTGAAACAAAATCATATGATTGAATGGCGTTTCAACTTTCAAGCCAGCTCAACTTTCTTTGAAGCACGTGTCAGTTTGTAGCTTGATGCCGCTGCTTCCATTGAAAATGACCTATAGCCTGTTGCTTTGTTCTCCACTAGTGAAGCAGCATTTTCTTTTCTAAATGCCTCTTTAGCAAATAAGCAATTGTAGACAGCTGGGAACTTGGACTGAGTTAACAAGGGAAGTGAAAAGTATTTCATTCCCTTACACTTTGAGCTGAAGTTTATAAGTTAATGCTTTTCACATGAATAGCCTAAATCTTGATATGTGTTCATTTCATATGTGTATTACTAAATCCCTCTTGGTAATTCTCTCACCTCCAAATTCACCCCTGAACTGGAGGGAAGTATATGCAATCAGTGTAGAGCCACTGGTATATTTGCCACTATTTGACTTTTTGCTGATAACGGTATCGGTAAAGGGGAACAGACAGCGCGTCAAAACTCATTAATATCAATGAACCTACCCACACCGGCGGCGGCAGACGTTCACACCTCGCCTGCCGCTCCCATACGCCACTGTTCTATTTCCAGGCGTTGCCACGCTGTGAAAAATGTCAATGAAAAATGTCTGCAGCCGGTGTGTATTCCCCTTAATTATGTTACCACTGTGTCAATCTTGAACGTTTTCAAAAGTTTTCAAAAATACCAGATCTCCAAGCTCACAAGACCGACGTAGACTGGCAATTATTGAAAATGCTCAAATAGTTCTTTTTGGTTTATGTATTTTTTTATTTTTTTATTTTACTTTTTTCTAATCAAAATCTTATGTTATTATAACTAATATAACTAATAAAATCATGTTTTGAAATTGATTAGAACATTTGCACCCAGGCTAAATATCATAAGTCAAAACATGGTAATCAGTGGTCTAAGACTCTCCAAAATTTAGATTGGCATCAGACCCAAAAATCTGTCATCGGTCGGCTCTAAATAAGTCTTAAGCTGGTTGACAAATACCCCAGCAGCCACGTGCCACGTGGAAGTGGTGACTGTCATGTGACTTGCATGCTTTATGTGACCTCAAGCTGTATTTTAGAATGTCAGTCAAATTATAGAATGCAGGCATAGTCATTGGGCTGCTGTAAAATACTTGGTTTCCTCACTTGACATTCCTTGTCATTACTTAAATTATAGATTTTATTATGTAGACGTTTATGAACTTTGCAAATCTGAATGATTGGTGTTCAGATTGATGTTGAGAACTGAGGGAATTTTGCCACAGATTGTGGTTTTAAACTTTACAGAACAACCAACACAACTCTAATCTGTGGTAGATACAATGCTATCATCAGATATCTATTTTTATTTTTGCCAGACCCAGGGGGTCGGCCTACAAAAGGCTTTGTCGGTCTGTCGGTCGGTCGGTCGGTCCCTCTTTTCCTCAGTGTGCCTGTGTTTGCCTCTGACTGCTCATCTGCCCCTCCCTTCCCTTGCTCGGCTGATTGCCTTGAGTGCCGTCACCTGTACAGGACCAGCTGAGTTGAGTTGGCTGACGAGCTGCTGACACTATAAATTCCTCAGCCCATCTACAAGCTCAGAAACATTTCCAGCTGCTCAGCCTATACAATCCTGTGTGTTCATGTGTTAGTTCAGTGCCATACTAGTGAAAACAGCCGATCTACAAGCTCTTGCTATTAAGTGTTGAAAATGTTCCGCCCCAACTCTGTCAGAGTTCCCCTTAAATTTGTTAACAATACAGGCTCTCCTGATGAGCGCAACCTTTGTTTCGTCAATAGCCCTGTGCAGGCTCTAATGGCTTTCACATCCACTAAGGAATACTACAGGTCAAAGGAGAGAGGCCAGACTAAGATTGATCCACCCCCCCCCCCCTTCCTTGCATTCTGATTTTCATTGCGGGTCTGGCAGAACCAGGTGACCTGGTCTAGTTTTTATCTGTCAGTGTTTTATTGGGCTGACAGAACTGTTTTCAGAAATGTTCAGCCTTTGGTTAGTATACTTTAAAATGCAGCCATCCCTAATGTAATTATATATGCTTACAGGAACTGTTGTGACATTAATCTTTCCATTTAACAGAATTTGAAACAGTCATCCCTTTTTAGATGATTCATGTAGTTGTTTCCATTCTGTTTTCTTCCTCCTTCCTGGTGCAGCGCTGAAAGGGGGCCCCCTGGAGGACAAATACAGGCTGTGTCAGTTCCACTTCCACTGGGGTGAAAGTAATGCCTGGGGTTCAGAGCACACCGTGGACAAGAGGCTTTTCCCCGCAGAGGTAGGATATTAGCTTTTCAATAGTCATAGCAGAGTAATGGCAATCGAAATGCTTAAAAATAGGTTGTTCTTACTTGGGAAATGTTGGATTTGTGATGTTAATAGACAACAGAGTTCTTGCATCTAAGAAACTGACAGATTTTTGCCAGAACCCAGCTTGATTACGATGGATTTGTCTCATTTGTAATAACCAAAACACATGATGCAACAACAATGTACAGAGGATCTCCAGTCTCCACTATCTGCTGAACCTTGCCATGTTAGTATGAGTATACAGCATTATACACCAGTAAGACTCCCTAATCGGGAGATAAGCGACCGTTGGTCTCCACAAATAGGCCAAAAGTTTGTTTTACCAATTATTACACTCTATGTGAACATTTACATCAACAAATCCCAAGTACTATGCAGAACGACCCATTTCAAGTTTTTAATGTACAACAATATTTAGAAAATAGGTCTACAAGCTGACAGTCCTCGTCCCTTATATTCCCATAGGTTATATGGAGATCTCAGTGTTTGTCAGTCCTTGTTCATTTATGCCCATATATGGACATCTCTATATCTACTGTAACAGTCCTTGTCCCTTTATGCCCATATATGGAGATCTCTTAACTGTAAGTCCTTGTCCCTTTTATGCCCATATATGGATATTCCTGATGTCATCAGTATATGAACATATATGGGCTTTCTGATATGCCCATATATGGAGATCTCTTAACTGTAAGCCCTTGTCCCTTTTATGCCCATATATGGATATCCCTGATGTCATCCGTATATGCCCATATATGGGCTTTCTAATATGCCCATATATGGAGATCTCTGTATCTCCATATATGGGTATAAAAGGATATTTCAGGTCTGACATCAGGTTTGTTTATATTGGGTTGCTAGGTTTGACATCACAAACTCTATGGGCCATCTGACCTAGAAATCTATATTTGGGCATAGATGACTCATCGTGACCTCATCACACGTCGACCGCACGTGTGACGTGCGGTCGACCGCACGTGTGACCGACGGACGGCCGGTGGAGGTTTTCATACTAAACTGCGACCTTACGGTCGCAATAATGAGCTACAGTACATAGGCCCACAAAGGTTGCACTCGGCAGACATTGAATCCCTGTAGCGCGCTATGCACTGAGGTGGTAGACATGGATAACAGCCAAGTAAGTAGTGCACATGGTTGTTTGTTACGTGTGTCTCTGTCAGGCATGTTAATGGAAAGTTCAGCACTTCAGAGGACAGGCAATGCAGACGGACAGACAGGTAGACAGACAGACAGAATGTGCTTGCTTGTGAGTAAAGCATGCACACTCTACCTGAGGCCATTATTTTAAATGCATTTTCAATCGGTTTCAAAGTCTGTATTATTTTCTTTCTTCTATTGCATACATCCACAGACATGGGATATATTTGTTGTGTGATTCTTGGTGCGTGACACCAGTGCGCAACTAAGTATGAATCACGCTTAATATGACATACTGTAACGTGACATTGCCTGAGTTTATGCAAACGTCACCGTCTTTACCGTAGGTCCCACTCCCACCCCCATCTTCCATGGAACACGGAAACACTATTTTCATGTACTGTTTCTTGGAACATGGAAACTCTATTTTCATGTACTGTTCCATTCACTTCAGCTCCATTGCATAACAAGCAGTTACAGTGTGTGTGTGTGTGTGTGTGTGTGTGTGTGTGTGTGTGTGTGTGTGTGTGTGCCCACGTGTGAGCCCAGCCCATATTCGGGGTGAATGATGGGAATGTGCCCAAGTCATGGTTCACATCTCTCAACACACTCGGGTGTCATGTATTGTGGAAAGAGGATCACATTACAGTCCAACTGGCTGATGACATTGTTCTGTCTGTTCAGTGCTGGAGTGCTTGCATGTGTGTATTTGCAAGCATGTCATTTTGTATGTGTGTGGCTTTGTGACTGTTCACAAGATTTTTATTGATATAACAATGATATAATCTAGACCTCATTGTCCTTAGGAGGACAATGAGGTGTCAGTCATCATAGCCAGACTGTGCCTGATTTAGTTATATTAAGCCAGTATTAATCCTTTTTCAGCAAAGTAAAGTACCGTAAATAGTAAAGTACACCTGTGGCTGGGTACAGTCATTTATGTGCGTGCGTGCATGCGTGCGTGTCTACCAATAGGACAGTGTTGTAGAATTCAACAAGCTTGACCCTGCCGTGCCTGTCGTTTCCATTTATGCTGGCACCAAATATTTCTTATGGTGTTGGTAACTCACATTAAGCATACAACATCAACATCTAGAATCCAAATTCTGGGGTCACATGCTTGTAGGTCTCTGACTGTAAAATGATAGCAGTCAGGATACAATCAGCTTGTCTCAAATTCCAGGGTTATATGAGTTCCTATCTCCTCCTGAGTGGACCTATGATCCCAACAGAGGGAAATAAGATCTGTCTGTTGGTGTTAGTGCTGCCTGTCAGGCTAATATATTAGGCATGTGGTTTGTTTAGGGTCTGTTGGGATTGGTGGGTGTTTTCAGACTGTAATGAAGAAAGGAAGACATAGGAAATGATTTTAGAAATACATTTGTTTGGCAGTAGATACATAATCCATAAACACATACATTTGACTGGTGACATTGTTGTATTTTGTTAGCTGTTGTTGGAATGGAAGTCAATGGGGCACTGATCAGCAATCCTTTACCAAATTGGAGTCATAGTCAGACGACTAATGTCACAGGCCACATGAAGTCCAAGATCCATTCCACATTGGAGTCACATGTTTCCCAAGTGGATCCCGAGATCGACATGATTCGATTTTTGTTGTTTACCACGTTCACGGGATTGACGGGAAACAATCTATAAGCCAGGGCAGGAATTTCATGGAGGCCATGAAGGCCATGGCCGCCGTTGCCCCTCAGCTTGGCCTTGCGCCCCTCAGCTTGGCCTTGCGCCCCTCAAACCGATGGCATGCCACTGTGGCCTTAATGCCCCAGCTGACTGTACCACTTTCTCCTCTGTCTCTGTCTTGTCAATATGTAGACAGACAGTAGACACCGTTGTCTCTTTCTTTTCATGTAGACACCAGTGTCTTTTGTTGAGATTCTGAAATCTTAACTCCCCAGAGTCCCCGTCTTTAAACCAATCCAGTGTCTTTGATTGGTGCAGGGTTGAGCATGGATCAGATTGTAAATACCATCTATTTCACTGCATCCATTAGGTTATCATCCCTAACCCTTAAATTCAACAAATTCTTTCAATTCTTTTCAATAGACTAAAATCTTGTTATATCTGATGGCCTTCCTGCACTGGCATTTGTCCTTTTTGCCCTAAAAAATGGACAACACCAAAGGCCAAGTGGCCTTGCCCCTAAAATGACTAAATTCCAGGCCTGGACGTGATGCACACACATGAATACCTGTTTAGTCTCTCATATTACATTAATGGATTGTTTGTATGTACTCTGTGTGTTCCCAGCTCCATCTGGTGCATTGGAACTCAGACAAGTACAGTCTGTTTGAGGAAGCAGTGATGGAGAACAACGGGCTGGCTGTTATAGGGGTTTTCCTCAAGGTAAGCACAGTGCACACGTACACAGGTAAGCACTAAGCAGATGCTGAGACTATTATGGTTTCATTGGCTTTGGGTTAAGTCAATAGCTTTAGTTTCATTTTATCACATAATCTTTGCTCAGGTGATTATTGCAAATGAGAAACAGTGTGGATGGGCCTGATTTATGCTTAGTTACATGCTATGTAAGCTCACAACGCAGTTGTGAGCTTAAATCAACAAATTGTTGTATGGTGTGTCCATGGCAAACCCTTGTCAGCTTGTTAATAATACTTAATTGGCATGTGTCTGTGCTTGCTATAAGCAACATTGTATTAAGACTACAGTAATTTACAAAATGTGTGAAACAAAATGTAATGATGTATGATGATGAATTAAGGTTCTTTGTATGGAAGAGTGAAGTTCATTGCATATGTGCTGTGTACAACATTACGCTAATACTGTACTCTATGTGTGGTTTTTGATCCTTCTTTAGGTAGGAAAGAGACACGAGGGACTTCAAAAGCTAGTGGACGCCCTGCCTGCAGTTAGACACAAGGTCAGAACACACATGCACACACTGCCCCACAGGCCCACACGTACAAGTTCCATTTTTAGGCAGTGTGCTGCAGAAGAACACTCTGAACATAGATAGATGTGCATAGATAGCAAATGACCTTAGCAAGACCCTGAGAGAGCACAGAATTGAGATTGTGAAATAGAGTACGGGAGATGAAGAGCAAAAACTAAATTGTGAAATACCATTAGGATGTTAGTTGAGTTAACAGTCTGTCCTTCCTGTTGATCGAAATCTTATCTTTCTGTCCTTATAAGCTTATTTCTAAACCCACTTGATAACGTTTTCATTTCTTTTTTATTACCAAGATAAGTATTTAGGTTGGCAAGAAGTGTTATCCTAATGTGACACGTGGACGTGTGGTGATGTTGTTTTTCCCCATTTCACCTCACCACACCTTGGCATGCAGTGGCTCAGGAGGTAGAATGGCCGTCTGGGAACTGGAAGGTTCCTGGTTCGATCCCCAGCTCCTTCTGGTTTCATGTCTATGGGGCTTTTAAGCCGTGACATCATTTTGTAGGCAGAGGAGAACTCTGCCCCCAGAGCATTTTCTGTCCCTCGCTATTTCAACAGATCCGAGACAAAAATAACGTCTAAAGTATAATTCTAACACTTTCCTTTCAACAACAAAGAGAAGGAAAATGTGTAAATAGTAAAAATAGTAAAAAGATTCACGGAAACTGGGGGCAGAAATTCTACTCTGCCTACAAAATGATGTCATACTTAACAGTATTCTTGAGCAAGAAAGACACTGCTCCCGATGAGCAGGTTGGTGCCTTGCCTGTTATCAACAACGTAGTTCCTGTTCCCCTGTTGCCTATACCAACATTGATGATCACCGGAAAAGATAACCTGTGTGTGTGTGTGTGTGTGTGTGTGTGTGTGTGTGTGTGTGTGTGTGTGTGTGTGTGTGTGTGTGTGTGTGTGTGTGTGTGTGTGTGTGTGTGTGTGTGTGTGTGTGTGTGTGTGTGTGTGTGTGTGTGTGTGTGTGTGTGTGTGTGTGTGTGTGTGTGTGTGTGTGTGTGTGTGTGTGTGTGTGTGTGTGTCTACCAATAGGACAGTGTTGTAGAATTCAACAAGTTTGACCCTGCCTGTCTGTTGCCCACCAACATCAATGACTACTGGACATATCATGGCTCTCTAACCACACCCCCTCTGACAGAGGCTGTCACTTGGATCGTTATGAAGCAGCACATAGAAGTCAGCCATGACCAGGTGTGTTAACTGTTACTTTGTAGCACTTCATTGTTTTCTTGGTAATCTTATTTACTTGACCGCTTACCCGGTTGTTGGTTGACTAGAACGTGTGCCACTTTGTAAGTCTCTCTGCATAAGAGCATCTGCTAGATGCCTACATTGTCAAAGTGATAAAGTGACAGGTTTGTCATTTTGAATAGCCTATAACTTGGCGTCTCTCGATCCGCCACGTCTGTTGTCCTTCAGCTGGCGGTGTTCCGGAGCCTTCTGTTCACCTCAGCAGAGGAGGAGGTGCAGCAGAGCATGGTCAACAACTTCCGGGTGCAGCAGCCTCTGTGTGGACGCCCCATCCGCTCCTCCTTCACCCCCTTCCTGCAAGGGACACCACCTGCTGAGGGGGACCAGCACACCCACTGAGGCTGGTGGACAGACAGACAGACTCACACTCCTTACCAATAGTACACACCCCCTGGGAGGTCCCAGCACTCAGGGGTGAACAAAGTCTTAATTCTTGACACTTTGTCCATCTGCCCGGCTGTCTTTTGTCACTGTTGCTGTGGAAACCGTGGTATGTGTCTGTGGCATTAGGAACATTACCAGTACGTTAGCAACAACACTGTGTTGCTATGCCACTTTAAAACATCGGTACTTCTACAAAAGGAAAACATTATAAGATAATTTAACCAACCAGGGAAGATGACGATTGTGGTGGTGGTGGTTGCTGCTGTGGGGAGATGGGACAGTAATATATTTTAAGCATTTTGTCAATTTGACAATATTTATTAAGCTCTTATTTTTACAGAATGCAGCTACGATGTACAGGTGTTTCAAACTGCACAGGATAAAAGCGCCTTCTGCTGGCCGTAGTCACTATTACAACAGTGGCTGTGATTTACATATTATAAGGAGGTAGGGGGTGAAGAGCTCTCACATGTTTACTCCTCACTGCCCATGAGATTTTAAGTGGACTGATAGATAGAGTGAATATATAATATATAGTGTACTTTTTTATCATTGCCTTCATCAATAATCTACTAATCTAGGTAAATAGAAAGTACGTGTCTATAATCTGTTAACAAGACATTGTTTTCATAGTTTACTTAGTGGAATAGAATGTAGAATGTACTGTACAGTTGAGTGGTTTAAACCTTGTCTGCCACTGTGGAAATAATCAGTTATTGACCACAGCTGGTAGGCAACTTTACAGTTTTACAGGATTTAAACATCCAAATGCTTAGGCTACTCTAAAGATTTAAAGGAACTCTGCTCTAGTAATGTCTACTATTAGACAAAAACTGTCTAAACCCTGGTTTCTTTGCACAAACATGCCAGGTTGCAGTAGCTCACACCTTTATTTTAGCAATGTTGAATTCATTGATCCGTTCTCTTCCATGACTCAGTTTTACAGCAGAGTAGGTACCATAACCACAGTGCCTTTAGTGTTCTCATTTCACTGCCTTGGGCCAAGTTTCCAAAATGCATATTAACATGGAAAGCATCCCTATTCCACTATGATATGAGTATAGTAGAAGGCTTTTGACCACTCGAACAGTGCTACCATTATATTATTGGTAAGCATGTTCATCGCTGTTGAAATAGGTGGTGCTACTACTAGAAGAAATCACTTTGGGCATTAGTCAAGTGGGGTTTATGTACTGGAATACAAAAAGAGTGGGCTGGCCACAAAACACAGGACTAATCAAAATATCTTTCTTTGAGTCTGAATTGATTTTAAAAAGCGATAATGAACTGCCTGTTTCCTACATTATTTTTGAAATAATGTCAAAACGCACAACAGATCTCTACCAAGAGTGATTTTGACACATCCATATGAGGGATGGAAGTAGAAGTTGATAAAACAGGCTGTATACAGTACGGGACCAATCAACAACTAGCTCATTATCTGTCAACTCAAAGCACACCTGTACAAAGTTGGAGAGCATCCATAGCCTTTAAATTAAAATCTGGACCTTGTAAAGTAAGAAAGATCAATCATAACCATGTTTATTTTCTTTGTCATATACGTATGTATTGTATATAGATAGAGTATTTTCAGGAAACCTTTTTGTTATAAATATAAATATAATTGTTTTCTCAATGTAGCTAACTACTAGCTATACTATATAATGTTAACATTATCAAATGCAATAATTTGCAACCTTGCATCATGCAATACTCTGAAACCTTGTAATGCAACCTATTTGACCTATACATCACAACCACAACAACCACAAGTTGTTACTGTGCTTGGTTGGGTGTGCCTTATTCAACACAACAACAGAGAAAGAGAAACACGCAGAGAGAGATCATAAAGTAGAAAGAGAGCGAAGCTCAAAGAGAGTGACAAGTAGAAGAGAGGTGAGGCGAACTGCTCTGGAGCTTTGATGTTAACTGGGCTTGGCTGAGTATGAGTACGGCGGGAGAGACAGAGAAAGAATTAGTGTAATTCGGTTGGGTTTGTGATCTGTGGAGTCAAAGAGGACGAGGTTACGGCTGTCGTTATGAAATGTCAGTGACAATGCCTCTGTTTGAACCTCTGTTCTGCAGTGCAGCCCCTCCAAATGAAAGAGCCACTTATCCTTTAGTTCAGGGGTTTTCAAAGTGGGTGACGGGGCACCCTGGGGTTCCGCGACGGCAGTCCAGGGGTGCCGCAAGATCATTTGATAATACATAGAATTTATTTGGACACTTGAAAAAATATTTAGTATCATTTTAAACTTGAAGTACAAAGTTATTTTCAGTCAGTTCTAACCAAAATGGCTATTATCTCAACGTTTTCAACATAATCACTAAAATATCGTCACTGTCGCGCAGAAACCTCGTATCTCCAAGTTTCAAATGTGTACAACTTTTGGTAAAGCAAAATCATCATACAAGACTGTCGCACAAAACTAGTAAAAACGCCTCGCATCGCGAGGCGTTGTGTGCTTGTAGATCTGCTGTTTTCACTAGTTTAGTACATTTTATAGATGATAAATACAAAACGAACGGTTTTGGACACACAAGGTTTCCACCCGACAACGCTATAAATATAAGGTGCTGGGAGTGAAAACTATAATGTAGGGGTGCCTCGGATCGTCGGATGAAGAAAATATTTATAGGGGTGCCCTGAGCCAAAACAGTTTGGGAACCCCTGCTTTAGTTCACTGTTGCCCCTCACAGAAAACATGAAACAAAGACTATATACACACTAAAACCCCTGCAGTCCCTGCCACGCACATACTCATAGCCTCTGCCAACCCCCCCGTTCAGCTCTCTGCAGTGGTTCCTCCTCTATAGGCAAGCCTTTTGCCTCATAGCTGAGGCCTAGTGTGAGGCCATGCATTGAAAACACTATGCTAACTGAACATGTATGAAAGCAAGGTTGCTGTAGTGTAGATGCTAACGTTGGTTTTGCTGACATGATGATAATTCATTCTGAAGGCTTTAGACACACTAGATAAACTATGAAGGGGCCTAGAGGGAAAAGGCGGGAAGTTTGAGAACAGTTGTTGAAGTACGATTATTTTTCTTCATATTTGCATTTTCTTCACATTGTGCATTTTAAGCCTATGCTTTGGGAATGTTAATCATGTACATTTTTTTAATGATACTGTTCATCAGTAACCTCATATGAGATACTGGTAGTTTGCTGTTTTTGACGGATTTGGTGTTTTGTGTGTCATAGAAACTTGGTGGCAAGGGACCCAATATTGCCTTCCCATTGTACAGGAATATTTCATTGATTTATTACACATGTATGCACTATTATCTTCTTTTTTTTATCATGTATTACAGCTTATTTTAATGATGTTTTCTTTCATTCAATACATTGTATTGTTTTGCCATAATACAATCCCTAATATAATTGCAGTTTTTAACTGTTATCCTCTGCCATGAGCACTTAAAGCTAGAGCAAGATCATATGACATTATAGCTGACATTCAATTGACTTCCTCCAGATTATGTACACAAGAATGAGCTGCTGACAATGAAAAATCTCTTGTTATAAAGAACATAATCTCTATGCACCAGGGGGAGCTGAAGTGAACATCTCCCTGTCATGTTGCATCTTTGGTGGGAGCCTATCCTATCTTATGTTATGTTGTGTTGTTAAAGTGTACCTTTCCATACAGTGTAATCTCACACAGAGTCAAACATCCATTTTTTAAAACATCCTGCTCCCCCCCCTTTATGTTTTAGCAGGTGTTCTCCACGCTTGTGGAATGTGTAGTTGTGTATGCTGTACACTATGTTGTATGTAGAACATACGCTTGCTGTTTATTTGCTCAACGGGCAGCTGACATTCCTGCCTTATGGGGCTTTTTGAGGCCCTTTCTCATCCCAACATGCCTTGCTCCACCCGGGTGACTTCTCATTGGACCAGTCCAGCTGTGTATCTAGGAAGTGTTTTGCTCCCTCAGATCCGATCTCTCTGGGGGAATGCTGTAAACCAGGGGTCTTCAAGGGCCAAGGACCCCTTAGTTGAGAGAGAGATGAAGCAGGGACGGTACAATCATCAGTGTATTCTGAATTCATGTCAGTTTGTGTTTTCAGATATTTAACCACTTGAACCGTCAATACTTGACCTTTCAACCTGTACTTAGTCTGCTCTTTTTTCCCTCAATACCAAACCTCTTTGCCAAAAATAACCGATCTACAAGCTCACAACGCCTCGCAGTGCGAGGCGTTGTGAGCTTGTAGATCAACTATTTTTGGGAAAGTGGTTAATATAAAAAGGGAGAAAAAAAGTTTCTATCACACAAAGATTTGGAGGACCCACTGTAGTAACTCTGAGGACCCCCCTAGGGGTCCAGGACCCCCTGTTGAAGACCCCTGCTGTAACAACCAATGTGCACATTGACCAGGCGACATGGATGTACAGAAAAAGAATATTATCATAGTTCTTTATGATATATATATGAATATAACGTATAATAAAAAGTAATTTGAGAGTATACAGTATGTCTCTGAATGCTTTTGCTTATTGAGTTTCCCGCATGTGGAGAAGGAAATTCTACTGTGTTCAAGTGATACAAAAGGAGGAAACTAGCACGAGATAAGGACATGGTATTAGTAACAATTATGCAACATGATTCAATTTTCATTAAACAACGTGGACATGAAAAGGATTAAAGGTGCAATAGGGTGTCAGAAATACAGTAAAAAAATTAAAAACATGTATTTATTGATTTTCAAATTGAGAAAGTATTTGTACAAATAGGGATCTCTTTGTTTTCCTCCCCCCATCCCAAACACACACACACACACACATGGCAGTGTAAGAAATCATTTTTTTTAAGGGATAACAATTTACAGAAACATACAAATACAGTAAAATTGCTGAGGAGAAGGCGAGCATGACGAGAACATAAAGCTCATGATGCTAGTTTCTTTGCAACCACGATTGGCAAAATCAGAAGCGACTTTTGAAAATGATCTGTTGTTGTGAGTGGTGGCAGCCCATTCGTGGTGGATATGTAACACAAAGCTACCAAGATAAGATGTTCAGCACACAATATAAAAGAGCTGTGTGTGCGTGAGTGTGTGTGTTTCTAACAGGCCTCATTTGCGGATAAATGTTGGACAAACTAGTTAACTGGAGACATACAATTATGTCTAATTGGAAACAAAATTACCATCTCCAATTAGATTTTATTGCAGTTTCATAAGTTTAGGGTTAGACATGTACGGTATTTGTTAGGGTTATGGTTGGATCGGTTATGGTTAGGGTTAATGTAAACGAAAGTCAAAGTAATGTCCCTAAAAGTCTGTACGACATTGTGTGCACACCCATGCACAGATTGAAAAAGGTGGAGTTGTACAAAATGTCCCAGATATCTTGGGAATACATAGGTCCCCATTGTTGTACTAACGGACCCACCACAACCAAATCCAGGACGGAACAGAGTTGAAAATAAAGCCCCCTTGCTCACTGATCTCTGTGCATCCCTCCCTCCCCCCACTGATACCTTTGAAGCCTCTTGAGGGGATGTTTGGGGGCCCCACCAAAGTTCCTGGGGGCCCGTGGGTGGAGTGTTTACACTATTTTACTCACTGTTGCTCAGGCCTGGTTTGAGTTGGATCTCCAATTGATTCAAACCAAAGAACGGTAGTTTCAAACAGATTTCTAGGTGCTGTTTATTGTCCTTGCCTGTAGGGGAGAGACGTCTGGGCCTGGATGGACAAACCATTCAGTCTCAAGAGTTTCCCCTGATTGTAGTCTGAACCGTCTGAATGGAGACCATCTGCTTTGAAATTCTCTCTCTCTCTCTCTCTCTCTCTCTCTCTGGGTGTGTGTGTGTGTGTGTGTGTGTGTGTGTGTGTGTGTGTGTGTGTGTGTGTGTGTGTGTGTGTGTGTGTGTGTGTGTGTGTGCGTGTGTTTTAAAGGTGTTCGTATCTAGATGGTAGCAACGTGCAGTCACATTCTTGTCCTCAAGGCTTTCCTCAACATTGTGTATAAGAACAAAAATAAGACAACACAATGAATCTGTACAATCTGTAAGCACTCAGGGGAAATCTCTTTCGACAACGCAACATTTCGACAACTGAGCGTCGGCAGGATAGCGCCTCACCCAACGGAGGTTAGGGTTAGGGTTTGGGTTAGGTTTGGTTGTCGAAAAGATGACATGTAGAAACAGCGACACGCTCCCAAGCACTCAATGCTGTTGTCCATAACCAAAAATCCTTTCCTCCCTGAACAGTTGACTTCTTGTAGATTACAGATGCAGGTTTCTTTTCTTGCACACAGAGGGAGCGCAAGGTCTGGTTGCCAAGACATCAAGTCAGATGCAGAGTTAAGGCAGTCTGTGACTTAAAGAATAAAGCGTTATTGTAACCAAACACTGTATGGTAGAATATGTTATACAATATAACTACCACCTCTGCAGTGGTTGGCTGCTCTTCCATTAAGACATTTAGACTGGAAATTGAGACAGCGTCACAGGCAAAAAAACATGATTTCATTGACTGTCATTGCGACCGTAGGTCGCACTTACTACAGAAAGCTCCACCAGGTGTCCGTGCGTCCGTCAGTCAGTCCGTCACACGTCACACGTCACACTTTTGCCCTGCTCATATCTCCGCAACCGTTGCCCCGATCCATGCCAGATTTTGCACACACACTCCTTGCCTGCCAAACTACAACCTCCAAGGACCCCCGGAGCTCCAGGGACCCCCAGGTCCCTGGGGGACCCCCAGATGTAAAAAATGACCAAATGTGCAAAAATGACCAAATGACCACCCCAACGGAGCTGCTCACGGGGAATTCCCGGGGACCACCGACTCCTTGTGCTCCAGAACGGATGCAAAAGTGGTGCCGCCCCCAGTGGAGGACCCCCTGCCACTGCAGCGCACATAAAATGCCCTAACTTGGCCTAGGAGCCACCGGGAGAGCCGGGCCCGGTACCTATTCGTCCGCCTCGGCGGCGCGGAGACCCCACCCCTCATTTCTCACATGGCCCTCTTCTAGCGCCACCATGAGGCCGATTCTTGCAAAACACATTTTTGGACACTGCTCCTCCAATTTTTGCCCTAAAATCACTCAACTCGGTACACAGTATGTCTACACTCATGTCATCAACATGGATCCGTCCACATTTTTTGGGGACACTGCTCCCTACTCTTTGTGTATACATGTGACCTACGGTCGCTTATCTCCCGATTAGGGAGTCTTACTGGTGGTATTAGTCTGTGTTAGACCAAAGTAGCAGTTAGACCAATGTAAATAGTTGATGTACAAGCTCACAATGCATAAGACTGGCACTTTTAAGATGGCTGACAGTGAAGTTTGCAGCACACTGACCTGCATTATCTGACCTTCGAATAATGCAGGACAAGGCTGATGAAAAGACAAGACGCAAAGAACCCCTTCAGTTCACATAACACAGAGGCCCTTCTCTTCTGAACTCCCAGTCATTTTGTCTACTTCCATCCCTCTCCTCTTTCCACTCATCATCCTCCTCTCCATGTTTTCTCCTTCCTCTTTTCATGTTTGTGTTCAGTGGCCTGAGGAACAATTCTATTCTAATATATGTTTGTTGTATCCAGATGGGTGAGAGACTGACGACAGAACGGATGCTCCCCAGAGTTTCAAAGGGCTGATGTCTCCCACGACCACGTTGGATTGTTGCTGTTTACAGCATTCTGTCTCAGATCTGAAAATTAAGCTTCTTCAGCACAAATCCTTCACCACACACCAGAGCTGATGGTGAAATACTGTAGTCATTTGGACTAGTTTCAGAAATCTATTCAATTGTGGCTATGGTTTCGATCACTTAAGACATTATGAGAACTATGGAATGTATCTGAGGTTTTCATTGATTTATAGTCCATCATCTGGCTTTGTTTTTGTAATAGGATTTGGTACATCGAACACAGACAAGAATGCAACCAGAGGAAATGCTAAGTAATTAGTTGTCAAGTTTTTCCCACAGATATTTCCCCCCATCCCAGGAAAACCACCTATTTATGGCCCAATATAGGATTGCTTCTGAGTAAAATGAAAAATTGTTCCTGTCAAGATTTTATTCTATAGTAAAATAATTCTTCATTGAAAATGAATGAATACAGAGCACTTCTGCAAACTTTGGAAGCCAATCTTAGCGTATCAGGATGGAATATTAAAAATCTAAAAGACTGCATTGTGTTAGAATGATGTTTGGGCTAAATCTGATAGTAGTAATATAAAAAATCACACTCGTGTGAACTGAGCGGTGGTGTGTGTGTGTGTGTGTGTGTGTGTGTGTGTGTGTGTGTGTGTGTGTGTGTGTGTGTGTGTGTGTGCAACAGCGCCCCTCCCTTAACATGTGTGGTCAGAAAAGGTTACTGCAGGAGTGCAGGCTACGGACACGGAGACAAACAGACAGACAGACAGACAGACAGACAAACAGACAAACAGACAAACAGACAGACAGACAGACAGACCCACACACACGGCCACGTATAGGAGCGTTGTGACCACCGCTCAAAAAAACCGCTCTTTTGCATATAACAGGCAGATCTGAACAATTTAGGGCAGAGGTTCTGCCATGACATCCAGGGAGTGAGTGTGCATATAGTTTTGCTGCGACCGGCCCAACAGTGCCGGAGATTAGCTGGTCACAGACAGACGGACACACGGACGGACAGACAGACAGACAGAGTGCAAAACATAGTCTCTGGAGACAATTAATAGTATCCCTTTGGCACATACCGCATATAGTATCTACGTACATCTCAGGGAATTGGACTATGTCTTTTCTTTGGTATGCTATTTGGTTCCTTGACAAAAGTCATAATCAATCAGCATCTACGGTATATTATCACCCAGATGTGCACCTGTTATCATAGGAGTCTAGCTATCCCTGTCAATAATGCTAATAATCTGTGTATTTATTGTATAATCCTGTTATGGCACCAGATATTATTATCTAACCTTAAGGTGCCTCACACGGAAAACTCAAACTCTGGCATGTGTTTCTGTGTAGATCCCTGTTGATGGGGTCTGGTCTCCACCCAGCTTCCCTGCTGAGTCTGGCATACAGAGATGACCTCTCTTAACTCGCACTCAGTACTGCTGTGGAGAGATGAGAAGGGAGGCAACTAAATTAGAAGAGAGAGCGTAGAAAATGGAAATTGAGAGGGATGATTGAGGGGGAAGAAAAGTAGAAAGTAGAAAGCTGGCCAGCTGGGGGAAATTTGGAAATGTGTGGATTTGAGATACTAAAAAAAGGAGCCTAGATGTGTTCTAGGGTGGAGTTTAAGGATCAAACTAACTAATTTGTTTGTGGAGGTCTGACGCTTGTTTTTAAGAGTGCTTCTACAAAATTGGATATTCTCTGAGATAGTTTTTGATTGACATTTGAGATAACTTTGCCAATCTCTCTCTAGACTAGTTTGTAGTCTAATATACAGCCTAAGTGAGTAAGTCTTCATGGGCTATAACTCTACCACCACTCTGAACCCATGGGATTTATTTCGTTTTACATTAAAAGAGTATCGCCAAGATGAAAAGACAACTTATTGTGCCATTACCAGATGTAGATTTTTGTCTACCTCCGATTTATCATGGTGAGCATGGGAATTTATAGCTTTATTCTTTTGTTTTATCTTGCATTTGGATATTACCCATTCTGCAGTTATTGCACACTTGACCAACCTGGAAGGAAGTCCCTTCCTGAAGTTTCTTCATTTTCTGTTCCCACCAAGGGTTTTTCCTTGGGAGTTATTCCTCGTTATTTAGGGCCTGCGGTTAGGGTGTAGTTTCCTATGTAGGTACAGTATGTAAAGCCCTGAGACTGTAACAGTGATTTACACATGAACCCTAGCGTTTCTATTAGCGGAAATAACCCATTGGCTATTTTTGGCGAATAGATTTGGTATAGAGGGGGGAAAAGCAATGGACCAAATACAGACCCATGGGGGACCCTAGTCAACTAAGTATATAGGGTTAAGTGGTTAAGGCTATGCAATTAAACTTGAGTTGTGTCGAGTTGTGAGTTTTAGGACAATACATGCCTTGTCTAACGGACCGGTGTTGTTTCAAAGTCATAATGGCCAACCGTACCTTAAACTTGCAAGATAGTTGAGAAAGACTGAATTATTGTTACTCAATAGGAAATGTTGGCTGGACTCCCTGTGTATATTCCCATGACTCCTGGAGTCCTGGGGGTCTCTGAGAACCCCCTGAGGGGACCAGACAGACAAAGTCGACAAACTAAATGAAATCCACACACAAGGATTATGTATTTCTTTATCTCTGTCTGTGCCTGGGACAATGACCCGGCATTATCACGGCTTAGGGCAGACAGGCTGCAGAGCCAATATGTGAATACTTCTGTATAGGCTTTAGCAATTAAACACTTTGACTATACCACATGTCCATAACAGGGCACAGGAAATTGCATGTGCATGTGCTAGTGTGTGTGTGTGTTGTGTGTGTGTGTGTGTGTGTGTGTGTGTGTGTGTGTGTGTGTGTGTGTGTGTGTGTGTGTGTGTGTGTGTGTGTGTGTGTGTGTGTGTGTGTGTGTGTGTGTGTGTGTGTCTGTGTCTGTGTGTGTGAGTGTTACATTTTGTGCCTCTTTGAATGTCAAATTGGGTTATTGCAGGGTGTGTGTGTGTGTGTGTGTGTGTGTGTGTGTGTGTGTGTGTGTGTGTGTGTGTGTGTGTGTGCGCGCGTGCGTGCGTGCGTGCGTGCGTGCGTGTGTGTGTGCCTTAGTCTTGAGGGAGGGAATGCCAAACAACACTCAAAGCAGCATGTTAATTCCTATGCGGTCTGTCAGTGTGTGAAACGATTATCCAAAAATAAAAAATGTGTTTTTTATGTTTTTCTCCCTTAGCATTGCAGGACAGATGTTATAAAAGCAGTCAAGCAGCCATGCATAAATGATATCTGACCTGTCCTGCAATGCTAAATTAAAGGGATATTTCACTTTAAAAAAAAAAAAGTTTTGTCATTTTATCATTTAATCAGGCTTTTGGGAACACCACAGACAGTTATTAAGTTGCTTGATTCAATATTCAGTGAACTGTTAAGGAGCTAACGAGAGCAAAACAGACCAGAGTCTCTGCAATCCAGAGCAAGACCGGTGAATGCCTCGTGGAAGAACAGAAGATCTTGGACAGGTGGACAGAATACTGCACTGCATCTTCAACTGTGCCAAAACTACCGCACCATCAGTCTTATTAACCATCCCAGCAAAAATAATATTGAATAGGTTAAAACCTCAAGCTGAACTCATCATAGCTGAAGAACAGGCTGGATTTAGGGCAGGGCGGAGTAGCCTGGGGCCAGCCTATATACAATGCAGCTAACTAGTAACTGCGTATAGATCCCCTCCATGTTTTAACCATAGGTTTTAACATGTGTGGGGATGAAGTCTAGCTCCAGCTAGGCTAAGGGCAGAGTACCACAGAACAGATATTCGCTGTGATGATATTATCTCATCATGCCTCAGATGCCTGTGTGATCCAAAGGAGTCGGCTTGATTGGCCACATTAAAGACAGGAGGAAGAGGATATACAGTATACTGTAAATTGACCTAGATCTTCCCTATTTCTCAGAATGTACGTATGTGTGTTATACAATTGGAATTCCCCCAAACTTGTCAGGCTTGTTTGACAGCTTGGCCAAGATACAGCTCTTGAGCAATTAGTCAATACCATAATCCTCCCCTCCCCCCTCCTTGAAGCGGGTGCCCTAATAGTCCAGGCATTTCGGGCAGTATTTTGATGGAATCGTGCACTTTATGAAAGAAGCATGAAATTTGGCACACAGTTAGAACATGCCATATGGAACATTTTTGGCTATAGGGGCATCGCAGATTTGTCTTGGGAAACTTGTGGGAGCCAATTAAAGTTGGACTCTCATAGACTTTACTATAGAGTAAAATAATACAAAAAATAAATATGCTTTAAGTAGCATGTGAGGGGTCAAACTAGGGGTTTTTCAGGATTCTGAATCTAATGCAAACATTTGTTTTGCAGGAAAAAACATTCCTTGGGCTAAAAACAGACCCCATATAACTATGGTTTAGTGATGAGTCATCACTTTTCAAAGTTTTGTGGCGGACGGTTCTCGGAAAGGAATGTTTTTTGTGCAAAATAAATGCTTGCATTGGATTCAGAATCCCGAAAAACACCTAGTTTGACCCCTCACATGCTACTTAAAGCATATTTATTTTTTGTATTATTTTTCTGTATAGTATTAAAGTCTATGAGAGCAACTTTGATTGGCTCCCACAAGTTTCCCAAGACAAATCTGCGATGCCCCTATAGCCAAAAATGTTCCATATTGCATGTTCTAACTGTGTGCCAAATTTCATGCTTCTTTCATAAAGTGCACGATTTTTGCCTGAAACGCTCTGACTATAAGGCAGTGGTTCTCAGCCTTTTCAGGCCGTGACCCCCAAAACCTCCCCCACCCTGACGAGTTGAGGCATTACATTTTGTATAACGCAGTTACTGTATATTGTGAAAATAGCAGATCTATATGCTTACAACGCCTCGCAAATCAACTATTTTCACAATTTCTGCCTCCAATATTCGACAATTTGTCCAATGTTTAATTTGTCCTTTTAGAGGTATTAAAAAGTCCTTAAATTGTCACTTTAGAAATGTGCAGATACCCTCTATACACTTGAACGCTATGTTGGTTTGTTTACTGTTGAGTGGGAAAACAATGTTGCACATTAAGTTAATTAAGTTAATCATCTGGGGACCCCTCAAAATAATTTGGTGACCCACCTGGGGGTCCCGACCCATAGGTTGAGAACCATTGGGGAGACACTGCCCCAGACAGTCGACCTGCGCAGTGAACCGCTAGAGGGCGGGATAGGACCAACAGCTGTGAAAAGGTAGACCGGGGTGAGCATTGATGTACTGTTGAGGTATGACAGGAGGAGCAAGGGAGGGCGAGCTCCAAAAGTGGTATGCGGTAGTCGGCGATGGTATGCCACTCTATAAAAGCGGCATACAGACTTTTTTTTATCTCGTATGCCGTTTTGCTGGTGTGGGTGGTTAGCCCTGAAAACATGACGGTCCTAAACGGTATGTGCCGTTGGTTCCAGCCAGGGTAGAGCTATTATGTTCTTGTTCTTGGCACTCCATTTCAAGTTCAAGGTTGTAAAGCAACTAGCCAGAGCCTAGTAGTCTAGTAGACGGGCTCTGGCCAGTCACGGTGCTCCGTGCGTCCGGACGATGGGGTCTAGAGACTCCACCCAGTGTGTGTGTGAGAGGTAGGGGCGTCACAAGGGGGGGAAAAGTGGGACCGAGTTACCAGGGCCCAAGGTGGAGGGGCCTTAATTATGTTATACTTTAGCTATTGAATAAATAGCAGATCTACAAGTTTGTAGATCTGCTATTTTTTAAGTTCAAATCTTTGAATATATGTATTTTTTAAGCAAACATTTGTAACTCAAATTTTGCTTCTGGGGGGTCCCTGGAACTAAATATTTTGAGATGGGGGTCCATGGCCAAATACATATAATTTTGGGGGTCCTTGACATGAAAAAGTTTGAGCACCACTGACATAGAAACCTTAGAAGGATTTGAAATATTCAAAGACTTGCACAAATAGATTTTTCAAAAAATAGTTAAAGCACAAACTAATGCGTAATAATGCGTATCCCAGTCTGAATTGGTTAAATCCCCCTATGAAGAACATTCATGGGGGGCCCGCAGTGAATCCTTGCACCCAGCTAGGGCCCAGAATTTGGTGCGACACCCATGGTGAGAGGGTTGATGGAGGAAGCAGAGAGAAGCATCGCCATGTGGGGCGGATTATAATGTTGTGACGCCGAGGCAGGAGAGGAGGGTCATCACATCATCACCAACCATCACGCCTTTTTCCTCAATTCCTTTGTACACACAAGGCAGAGTGGAGCCCGAAAAGAGAACACGGCCAATGCCAAGTACTCCGCGTGTTCTTGTTTCAGCCTGACCGGCATCACTCAGACGGACACAGAGAGAGAGAAAACCAAGTGACAGAAATCGTAGCGAGGCGAGGAGGCGGAAAGCTTTGCTATCATCCGGGAAGCGAGGGGAAAGGAAAGGAGGAAAGGGTGAGAGACATTTAGAGAACAGCGAAGATCATGTCGAATTTAAAGAAACGGAACTCCAACACGTCGGTGGACCGGGAGGAAGACCGGCAGGTCACCGAGAGGATGCTCCTCCCGGGTCATGGAGGAGGAGGAGGCGGAGGAGGAGGAGGGGAGAACGGCCGGAGCGGGGCGGCGGACAGCGGGCAGCTGTCGCCGGACGGCGCGGCGGAGGGAGGGATGGTCCTGAAGAGGACCATCACGCTGGTCAACGGCTGCGCGCTCATCGTGGGCACCATCATCGGCTCGGGGATCTTCGTGACGCCGACCGGCGTGGTGAAGGAAGCCGGCTCCGTGGGTCTGTCGCTGATCGTGTGGTCCGTGTGCGGCGTGTTCTCCACGATAGGCGCGCTGTGCTACGCGGAGCTGGGGACCACCATCACCAAGTCCGGCGGGGACTACGCGTACATCCTGGAGGTGTACGGCGCGCTGCCGGCGTTCCTCAAGCTGTGGATCGAGCTGCTCATCATCCGGCCGTCCTCGCAGTACATCGTGGCCTACGTGTTCGCCACCTACCTCCTCAAGCCCATATTCGGCGAGTGCACGACGCCGGAGTCCGGAGTCAAGTTGGTCGCCTGCCTCTGCATCCGTAAGTAACACACCATGACCATAGCATGCCATCATGCCATTCTCCATGCCCATGCCATGCATGCCGAGCTGATGCAATGTTTGAGTCGCACCATCAGTAACTAGGCAAAGTACATTTACTCAAGTACTGCACTTCAGTTCAATCAATGTTTTGGTATTTGTACTTTTACTTGAGTATTTCCAATTCCCAATACTTTTACTTCTACTCCACTACATCTCGGATCCAAATATTGCACTTTTATAATGTACTATTTTGATGATGAGGGGCACAACATACAAACTCACTATAGGCAATAGGCTAGCTTTCCTCAGTAAAGAGAGCACATGTGCTGTCGTAAAGAGGAAGGGTGTGTGACTCTCAGTCTCTGACTCACACGTTGGCTTAGCAGTGTGTGGTGAAAAGATGCAGCATTATTTCATCACCACCTGGGCTGGATAGCAGACAGAGGGCAGATCACCCACGTGCTATCATCTATCAAATGACATCCACTCTGGACTAGAGAACATACAATGAGCAAAACATTGAGCTATTGAATAATTATAAAAATAGGCCCATAGATTATTGTAGATTATTATAATTATGATAGTATAATTATAGTATTGTCCTTAGAATCAGCCTGTTGAAGGTCTGCAATAGTTAATAGATTATAGAAATGTTTGTAAAAATATATATTTGTTATAGTTTTGTTTTGTTTGGGATTCTTTCTTTGTGAACAATCATTGTTTCATGGGTTGCCAATTTCATCCAATCATGAGAGAGAACCCATTTATCAGCTTCAATTTGATTTGATAGTGTTAAAGACAATTTTGTCTGCTCACTGCTTTGTGTAATGAGCTCTCTCCCCTGATTGGATAAAACTAGTCTTTCGACCTGAAAATGTGAAAGAATATAGGCCCATTTAACACTTATTGTAACAAGCAAATATCACTTACTCTGCAATGAATCTTTAAGCTTTGAGGGAGCGGGCAGTCAATTGGGGGATTTCTGTATATCAGATTATTATCAATTATTTCTTGGCAGATATTGTTCTATTGAATATATACAGACAATAGACAGAAATAAAGGAAATCCAACATTGTTTGCATGTCTTTAAATACAGTAGGATGCAACCAATCTGAATAATCGACTTAATAAAAGTCATCGATTAATAATAGATGACTTTGATTATTTGCTTAATTGAAAAAGTAATTGACTGAATAATCATCACTGAGAAAATAATTAATAGTTTCTACGCCTATGTGCATATGACTATCATTATAACTTTACATCATTTTAATTTCACAGTTTTTCTATTGTTTTAACTTTTAAGCACACAAAACCAAACACAAACAGCAACACAAAGTAAAATAAAGTAAAGTAAAATATACATTTGGGGGAGAGTTAACAAAAGTGTACATTAGAGATTAAGTGCAAAGTAATATACATGAAGGCATGAGAGAGCACATTTAGCTGTGAGCATTCATTTATATAAATCATGTGACTATTAAGGTTTTAAGAGTAAGAAGACAGTGATTTTAATCACTCAAATTGCCGCTACGAACTCTGGTCACAGGGGTATTACAAATCTAATCCATTTAGCCCAAAACTTTATAAATGTCTCCTTCTGTAAGTGAAGAGAGAAGGTGATCTGTTCCATAAAGTAGATTTCGTTTACCAAATCTATCCGTTCATTTATGTCTGATTTATGTCTGATTCTGCCTCCTGAAGTCTCTTTCCTTCTCTAATAGTTAATAACAACAGGTGGAAGGTGTTTTTCTATGGCTCCGTCCTTTTTCACAACAACTTATTGTGATGTTTGTTCGTTTGCCCTTCCAATTCTGTCCTACATGCTTGTTTCTTTCTTTTACTCTCCCAGTTCCTTAACTCACTACCCTTTCTCTCTGCTGGGGAGCTGAATTCCTTACTACAGTGTAGGGCTGAGCAATTATCCGAAAATATATTGAAACCGATTATATTTAGAACCAATAAACCGACTTCATCTAGCTCATCATGTAGGTTAATTGAATAATCGAGAAGCATTTTGTTTTCTTATACTTTATATCAATGAATTCGACAAATCGAAAATTATAATACATTTTTATAATGACCACTTAATCCTGTATTATACTTTGTTGTACAACAGTGGCGTACAAAAATAGTGAAAATAGGTCTGCTGTTTTAAAAAATCCTCCCTATTTGTATATTTGATGTTTGTACAAAAGAAGCTGCTACTCATATTATTGTACCACTTTTATTATAGCTTTGAATCAAAAATAAACAAAGTAAAAAAAAAAAAAAAAAAGTAGAAAAGAATCCTCCCTCTTTTGATATCCAATGATCGTTGGAAGACATATCACCCAGCCAGCCCTACTGCAGATGCTTTTCAGGGCCAGCCAGAGCCAGACTGTGTGTGTGTGTGGTGCATGCTCATTGTTGCTCCCTAATCCTCCGAGTGACTGAGAACTACCGTACGTATGTCTCTGACTTGGACCGCATGACATGACCACCCAGATCTCTGTGTGTTGTGTGTACAGTATGGCCTATGCATTGCGTTAAGGTTTCCAGCCGTGTGTGTGTGTGTGTGTGTGTGTGTGTGTGTGTGTGTGTGTGTGTGTGTGTGTGTGTGTGTGTGTGTGTGTGTGTGTGTGTGTGTGTGTGTGTGTGTGTGTGTGTGTGTGTGTGTGTGTGTATTGTGGTCTAGCCAGTCGGTCAGGGTCAAGGGGGCTAAAGAGGGCAAAGAGTCAATTCCACAAAAACGTGTGTGCCACACACACACTCAGGCCATTGAGGTGTGAATGTACAGCTAAAGGGGAAATGCCTGTATTTTACATAACTACTTGTCAGCTCATATGTGCAAATTAATATTTGTGTGATTTTAAAGTATTCAGTCCACCTTATTGTTCCATTGACCCACTTACATGTGTGCAAATTAATATTCGTGTGATTTTAAAGTATTCGGTCCACCTTATTGTTCTGTTGACCCACTTAACTTATTGTAATTAGGGTTGTCGCATCACTGTGTGAGTATGTGTGTGTCTCAGTTCATGTGTGTTCTCAGCACGTGCATGCATGTTCCACAATTAACATGTTTGTGCGTGAAATGTGTGCATGTGAACTTGAGTGTGCGAGTATACCCGTTGTCTTGTGTTGGTATGCCGGTATATGTGTGTGTGTGTGTGTGTGTGCGCGCGCCCAGCCAGGATGAGGCCTCTACTGTACCGTCTCACTCTCTCTGTCCCTTTACACAGAGTCTCATTGTGCTATGTTTCGTCTCTCTATTGTGGCCCCAGCCTGATTTAGGAGCTTTAAAGGGACCTGCTGCTTTAGTTAATCACTTTTAATGGGGGCCTGGGATAGGAGCCGGCTTGACAAGATTGTGTGTGTGTGTGCGCGAGTGCATGCATGTGTATTTGTGAGAGAGGAGGGAAAGAAATAAAGGGCGGCAGGGAGATCCTATTATTCCCTCAAGAATGGGTTTATGTTTCGGTGAGATCTCCTCCTGCCCCTGTGTGCTGAGAGCCACCTATCAGTTCCAAAACAACATGCACAAAAAACCCAACTAGGGCTCTGGGCAACGGAACACCTCATTGAAACTACGGGGGCGTGGGTTCCTTTTCAGTACCTTGCAGAAATGATATTTTGGGTGCAATTGGTATGGTATGGTTTATTGCTTAGTCCCAGAGGGGAAACCAAAACAATTACCGGCACACAGTAGGCCTATACAGTAGAAAAGGATGTGTTAAGGGCGTCTCTCCTCATATTTCCTGTGTAACCTTAAGGCCAACCATGAAAGTATAGGTGGTTACATTATGATCAACAGTGTCTGTGGTGTAACCAGATGAGTGTAAAGAGATATTTGTCAGAAATGATCGCATACTATGTGGCGTGTCTCTAACAGGCCTGTCAACATTGGTCTGTCAGAATCCAGGAGATTCTTAACATATATATATATATATATTTTTTTTTTCCTGTGTTCTGTTGAATTTTGTGCATGTTTGATACATTTATCAGGCTTGCTTTACTAGCATGGGTACAATTTCAGCCTTAAAATGCCAAATGTAGGAGTACAAATTAGCTGACTGAAGCAAAGTAGGCCTTCTTTAATAATGACTTCTCATCTTTAAAGCTATACTGTGTAAGTTGCTCAACTAGTGGTCAGTAGCGTCCGCGTCTTTCGGCCGTTTTTCGCCGCGGACCGGGCCTCACACCCCCGCGTCACCCCCGCGTCTGCCTCCACCTCGCCGAGATCTATCTTTGGAGGGGTCCCTGGTTCCTGTGCGTTCAGGCATTCCGGAGAAACGGAGTGTTTCACCCGAGTATAGATAGAGGCGCCTACAAATATGGCCGCCCTATTGTGATAGCTAGCGACCCCACTTCAAGATGCGCTGTGATTGGCCGGCAGTGTATAACCCTCGCTGTGATTGGCCGGTAGTGTATGATGACGTCATTTTGCCGGGAAATCCCGCCCCTGTCACTGCTAGAAGAAAATATATAAAGAGAAGGCTTCAGAAGCTGAAAATAACGGAGTGGGTGTTCTAAAACTTTAGCGATTTAAGAGTTAGGACAATTTTAAGATTTGTTTTATAAAAAAAGTTACATGGTATAACTTTAAGTCATTACTTAATATGAATATCTGTATCATGCATTGCCCCCACCCCTAAACCGGGGGGTCTGGGGGTCGTCCCCCAGGAAACCTTTAACATGGATAGATGTAATTTCCTGTGTTCTGGTGAATTTGGGGAGTTTGATACCAGATCCAGGAGAAATCCAGGAGATTTGCCAATCCAGGAGATTCCCAGGAGATGGGGTCAAAATCCAGGAGACTCCTGGGAAATCCAGGAGCATTGACAGGCCTGGGTCACTCTACTATCCACAATCTGTTGCAGTGTTTGTCTCTGATCTCTGCTCTGCTTCTACATCTCTGTGTCTGCAGTGTTGTTGACCTTCATAAACTGCTACAGTGTGAAGGCAGCCACTAAAGTTCAGGACATTTTTGCTGCCGGCAAGCTCCTGGCTCTTGGACTCATCATCATCATTGGCTTTGTCCAAATTGGCAAAGGTAACACACACACACACACACACACACACACACACACACATTCAGTCAACACCTCAACATTGCTTAACACATCTGATGAAAGCTGAAAATGAAAATATTTTATGTATTTGTGTATTTATTTTAGATTCTTATTTGATGCAAAGTCAATCACAAATAAGACTCCATTAACTTATGGAGAACCATTTATATCCATTTATATAAGCAAACAGTAGCAGTAAACTTTGCAAACTAATAATAGTTCCTGGTACCTAAAGAAGGTTTATAGAACTACTGGACTCTCCCATCGTTTCTCAGACAAATAATTAAAAGGTGCTTTTAACCTCATTTGCTGCCCCCTCCCGAGTTTCCTGAGTTATTCCCGTACTCTGACACGCCACGCCCGGATTTCCAAGCAGATCTTTTTGTTTGAAATCTGTGAACGGCGTGCACTCCCATGGTGCATGATCGATGCATGGGCGTGCATGATCTGTGCACTATGAATTACAAGTCTATGGAGACTTGTGGCATCCAGGGACTTTGGCAAACATTTCTAAAATGCAGCGAATGAGTTAAATTGGGGTTCACTGCCTAAGTAGGTCAAATCTAATCAAAATCTTGCATTGTAAGCTCCCCCTGGCTCAACCTTATCACAATCAAGTCTCTTTTCTTTATTGATTCAGAGAATTGAGGTGGATTACCTTGGTTAGTACCTGGAATCCAGCCTAGCCATCATTAAAGTTTAGCCAGAGACAGGAAGGCGAGACGGCAACATGTCACAAGGACACAAATGAAATGCTCTATTCTTTGGGAAATCCATTCATTAGCTTCAAGAGATGATAGGTGCACAAAGAACGAGAGAAACATTTGAGTGTATGCACGTTTACTGAATGAAATGGTCGATGTGCAAATTGAGGCACATCGTTTCTTTTGTTCAAGTTCTTTTGGTTCAATGAAGGTACTGTTTACTGTACTGGGAAGCAGAAGGAAGAGCAAAGCTAAACTTAACTGTAATTTAACCTAGCTGATGTCCCACATACAGACAGACAAATGCGACTGGCTAAACTTAAACCCATTAAAACAGGAAAAGCATCCGTGTCATTTTAGATTTTAGTGTTGACTATTCTTGTACATCTGCTATTTTTGGTTTTAAGGAAAACAAGATTTAAAAAGATCCTCTTCCTCTTTGTATTTGCTTTTCATTCCCATTCAGAAATGTTTCTCTTTCTTTTTTTTTAAATTCACATTTTTATTAGGGAATTGGCTTTTCCATACAGTCCACAATTCTAAATCCTTGCATAATTATCATATTTTCGGTGTCCCTTTGATGTCCTTATTGTTCCCTCTGGTCCATCATTTACATAATTATTCAGTATGTTGGTATTTTGAACAATGTATACATCTACAGTAATGATTTCAGTAATTTGAAAGGTAATGCCAAAATGATATACAATCCTTGGTGTTATTTCCAATGGTACTGGGAAAACTCTGTGTGGAACTTACTGACCTTGTGGCACTTGAACTTGACCTCATGTAACTTGAATGTCGCACGCGCAACATCCACACAAACGGAACAGATCCTTTCTGTGCAGACCAGACCTTTAGCGGTCTGTGGCCTGGAAGCTGGAAGGGGATCGCTGTTCTAGAGTACTGGTCCTGTGTCAGCACGTTCACTCATCCACACTCTGCCAAAGTTGTCTCAGCCTGGAATTCTGGGTTGAATGGGTTTATGTCACATAAATTAAACGAATGCTTGTAACAGCTGTGATCTGCAGTTAGGTGACACAGTGACCTTCTGCTCTGTAGAGAAACAAAGTACAGGAAATAAAACTCACTGCATCTTCAAAGGCTTATATTCTCCCCTGCAGCGATGTAGCGCCATTTTCCTCCAACGGCGCTACCCCCTTTTATTTAATTTTCTTAATCCTTCACACTTGTGTGTCAACAAAGTGACAGTCTGTCCCATTGGTTAGTGAGTGTCTCTACCGGGTGAGAGTACAGCAGTGCTGAACCATGAAACTGTAGAGCTTGTGACCCCACAGAGCCTGTGGGCTCTTCGATCACAGAGCTAAGACCTCTTCCGGGTTATTCTTTTAACATGGGAGTGGATGGGGGTCAGTCAACCCAGACATCCCAGACTGACCCCCAGTGGTCACATGTGGCCAGTCGTCGCATGTGTGGCTTCGCCCTGTCCGTTCACTCCGTTGCCATGTTTTTCAGAGTGAGAGGAAGTGAGAGAGGTCTACAGCAGAGGTCTTCAACGTTTTCAGGCCAAGGACCCCTTAGTTGAGACTTGAGAGAGAGATGAAGCAGGGACTCCCACAACCTGTTCATAGATTCCATATAGTTTCATTGTTTGACAGCACAATCATCAGTGTATTTTGGATTCAGGTCAATTTGTGTTTTCAGATATTTAATCACTTGAACCGTCAATACTTAATAAACTTGACCTTTCACTCTGTACTTAGTGTGCTCTTTTTTCCCCTCTACACCAAACCTCTTTGCCAAAAATAGCCGATCTACAAGCTCACAGCGTTGTGAGCTTGTAGATGCTATTTTTGGCTAAAGTTCTCCGATTATGGACGCTAGGGTTCAGATGGTTATTATAAAAAAGGAGAAAAAAGGTTTCTATCACACCAAGATTTGGAGGACCCCCTGTAGTAACTCTGAGGACCCCCTAGGGGTCCCGGACCCCCTGTTGAAGACCCTTGGTCTACAGGAAAAGAAAGTGTTAGAGAATGCTGGAGAGAGGAAGAGATAGAAAGTAAATCTACAGTATGTGGTTTCAAAGAAAAATAAGAAGGCAAGAATTAACTCCATCAGGGTCAAGTTATGTGTTCTGAATGTGAATGGACCTGTGTGAAACATACAGGCTGAAAGGCTAAAGCCTTATTTATACTTCTACATACGACCGACATATGACAGATTCTCAAAGACTCAATCTATAGCATGTAGCCCTGCGTACGGGCCCCATTTGAAATGGTTGTAGGACATGATCATTTAAAAAATCACACTCGTGTGAACTGAGTGTGTGTGTGTGTGTGTGTGTGTGTGTGTGTGTGTGTGTGTGTGTGTGTGTGTGTGTGTGTGTGTGTGTGTGTGTGTGTGTGTGTGTGTGTGTGTGTGTGTGTGTGTGTGTGTGTGTGTGTGTGTGTGTGTGTGTGTGTGTGTGTGTGCGCAACAGCGCCCCTCCCTTAACATGTGTGGTCAGAAAAGGTTACTGCAGGCTACGGACACGGAGACAGACAGACATACAGACAGACCCACACACGCGGCCACGTATAGGAGCGTTGTGACCACCGCTCAAAAAACATGCAGACCAATGATTTGAAAAAAATGAATACAAATCTCATTCAGTATCCAAAGTTTGGTTGTTACAAGATTAAAATGTCTTGCCAAATTCCTTTGTAGAATTTGGACACTTCAACAGCACAAAGAAGTCATACATGTTGGTGGCTTTAAAAAGGCCTACTCTAGCTCTAGATTACAATACCTTTGTAAGGGTATTATTAGCGAATAATTGGGGATTTTATTTATTTTATTTTGTCAAGAAAATGTCCAATTAAAATGTAAGGTTTCCACACAATGAAGCATTTAGGTTACTGATTGACTAGACTAGAGCACTGGTTTAAAAACCTTTTGTACCTCGACACACTATTTGGGAACCGCTGGTCTATAGACAGATACTGCGATTGAGCTGCGATTGTAGAGAGCAACGCTAGAGACTCCAATTGTGTGCTGGAGTCTCACACTGAAAATAGCCTATCTACAAGCTCACAATGTGTTGCATCGAGATGCATTGTGAGCTTGTAGATCTGCTATTTTTGGTGCAATACATGATTCGCAACTAATCAGGCCGTTGACCAGACTGGTAAACTGTCTGACACTCACATCTATGTGTTGTCTCTGTCTGGAGCTCTGACCCTATCTTTGGCCCATTAACCCTTGACCTTTGACCATTGCTTTGTCCATCAACATTCTGGCCATCAGTCACATTCTGAAACCTTCAAAAAAACAATACAATCCGTACCATGTTGCTGGTGCTCGGCAAAGTACTATGATAGGTACAAATGGACAATTGACAATTGAGACAAAGTATCCCTTTGTGCATGTCCCTGCCTGGAAATTTCAGTTCAAAATTGTATTTATTTTTTTCATTTATGTATTTATTAACTAGTCACAAAAGGCATCTTTTGCCAAAGAGATTACTGATAATCATGTGACCCCCAAGTGGGCTGATTTGTATAGGCGGTAAGCACCAACTCACCGTTTGTGTAGGGGTCAGAGGTGAGGGTCTCACACTGGCTTACTGGTGGGCGACGAGACCCACCAACACTGACTGGGATTGTTTGGAGCTGGAGGTGGACTCCTGTTGTAGAAGTAGAGGGAAGGATGTTGGAGAATGAATGGACTCTTAAAAAGTCAGTCTCTAAAAAAACGTTTAGCTCAACGAGAGGCTGATTACAATCTCCAAGCCTTCCAGGCTAAAACTGGATGGACACAATTGGAGCTTATACTATAAAACAATGGGGGGAATTGTTTTGAGTCGATTGAAGATATTTATACCGTATAAATACAGTATATAACAACAAATTGCAGAAGAAATTGAATAGATCCAGGCGTCACTGGTCCACGACGATCTGCCGCGGTTAGGACTTTTCATTTCCGTGTGAAAATAAACATACTCGGCCGCCATTACAAGACCGTGAATTTCCACAACATGGACACGATTGTGGCTTCCGGGGCTCTTCAAAATAAAGTGCAAGTGAATGGCGGCACTCTATATAGCCTAATAATTACCAAAATAATGGCATCCCGATTGTTAGAATGTTCCCCAAAATATGCTTTTAATAATCAAATAAATTGATTAGTTCTCACCCCTATTGTGATGTCCTGTTCTACTGAGATTGCCATGCATGCGTGCGATTGTTTAGTTCTGTGAGGCTGGGTGCGGTGGGTGGCAGACCAATCATCCTGTGAGCAGTGTTGGTTATGCATGTGACTTAACAAACAGTCTGTCCTAGCAGACAGACCACATTCTGATGCTTGGAGGTTGGTGTGTGGCCATTGTAAGTGTATCCGTTATGTGGGTTAGGAGTTGTTTCTCCATTAATGGTTAGATTTGACTCATTTTGGTGTATTTTTTCAGAGAGTTTGACATGGGATGGGGATGATGATAATGAAGTGTACATTAAAGGAGTAGTTCACTCCCAAAATGACTTTTTTTCCCCTATTGATTACTCACCCATTGGAGACTTGAATTCATGGATATTCTTTAGTTTTTGTCACATTCCAAGCCAATAAAGCCCCCATTGATTCCGATGGAGGACACAAAGACACTTTCAGTCCCCTACCGGAATCAATGCGGGTACATTTATTATAATCAAATTATTGTTTTAGGAATGACATAAAATAAAGAGAGAGAAAAATATCCATGAATTCAAGTCTCCATGGGTCAAGTAGTTGAAAGAAAAAAAGTCATTTTGGGGTGAACTACTCCTTTAACTTCATGTTTTTAGCCCCGGTAATCATTGTAAAGTTCCATAAAGCCATTTATCTGTGTATGTTGTATGGAACATACAGTATACTGTACTATGCATGATGTCACATAAATTGCTTCCTGTTTGCCTGTAATTTGAACCAACTGTGTCGTTTTGTCTGGTGTGGTTTGGTACACACGTGGTATAGCCAGCTTTGTAGTGTAAGTGTATCCTGTGTTTGGTTCCAGGCCAGCAGGCCTCATACAGCTACAGCTACGCCTCCCAGCTAACCACACACCCCTAAAAAGAGAAACGGAAAATGCAGACAGTGTACCATTTGTGTAGCATCATGTCGGTTCTTTAAAGATTGCTGTATGCTATTTTAAGTCTTTAAATGGCTATGCACAGCCCACCACTAGTAGTAGTGAATTTAGCGCTTAACTGTGATCCTGCAGGGAGTCGTGTAGCTCTGGGCCAGACGTCCCACCTATCTGTGGCCAACATAGATAACCATGTGCTCACACCCTCCGCATCTCGCAGCCGGTTTACTGTTCTGTATCCTAAACTAGTGTTTCACTCAACACACTGTTTCTCAACCTGTGGGCCTCCGAATGATTGGCAACACACTTAAGATTTTAATGATAAAAAGAACTTAAAAAAAAACGTCTTTCTGGGGTGCACACTGGTCTGGGCGCATACCACTTAGGCATTGCCACATACTGTAGGCATGGATGCCTCGCGGCGTTGCTGGTTCGATTCCCGATCCGGACGACAAATGTCTCTCCCCCGTCTCTCCCCCCATGTCCTGTCAGTCTACTGTCCTATCAATTAAGGCATTGATTCAAGCCACACCACAATCGATTGATTGATCATTAAAATAAACATGCTTTGAAAATGCAAGCGGCCCACCCATCTGACCACTTAGCCACGAATAGCCTACTTAAAATATTCTCAAGTGGGACCTTTTCTTTTGACAAAACGATTGAGAACCACTCTGTCTTCTGGCAAGTTGACATTTCTGCTTATGAATGTTTGTTAAGGTGAAGCGCACACCTGCATGTGTTTTTTACTTAATCTGTTTGTATTTGACTGTGAGTCTGTCTGTGTTGTACATTGGGTCAGTTGACATCCATTACAATTGGGTGAGCCGTTGGCTGTGTTTGAGGCTCAGATTAGAGACCGGTGTAATCTGATTAGCACCAGTAATAATCCTGCTTTCTCAATCTGAAGCCTGGCTGTCGTCTGGAGGCTGCAGAGCTGACAGGGACTGATCACCTTTTAAAGTAGGCCCTGCCGCCCTCTCTGAACCTACCTGGATCCAATCATCTTTGAGTCTATCTCTCTCTCGCGTGCTCTCTCTCTCTCTCTCTCTCTCTCTCTCTCTCTCTCTCTCTCTCTCTCTCTCTCTCTCTCTCTCTCTCTCTTGCTCTCTCTTGCTCTCTCGTGTCATGCTCTGTCATTCATGCTAACACGCCACCCATCTCTCTAGTTGTAACAGAATATCTCAATGGTTTATTTAAACCAAGGTGCAGCAAACACACAAACAAATGCTTATCCTGGGGCGCCCACTGGCCTGGTGGTCAAGGCGCATACCACATACTATGCTATGATGCCTGCTGGCGTCGCCGGTTCGATTCCCGATCCGGACGACCTTTGCCACATGTCATTCCCCATCTCTCTCCCCATTTCCTGTCAGTCTACTGTCCTGTCAATAAAGGCATAAAAAGCCCAAAAAACTAATCTTTAAACAAATGCTTATCCTTCCTTACACACAGCCACTATCTAATTCCTGTCCCTAAACAAATTCTAAGCTTCTAAGTTTTATGCTGTCTAAAACTACCTTTTTTAAAACTTACTTCATATAATCTGAACCCCCCCCACATCACTTTTGTCAGTGTGCCTAATTACCGTTAGTTCAGGTTCAGGTTCAGTTTTATTGTCACACATATCCATACAGGTACAGATACAATGAAATGCTTGTGCCAGGAGCACTCTCAGTCTTATTACACAAGGAAGTGAAGCGAAGCATAAATGTTGTCAATGTCAACTAGTCCTTATGTTTTACTAGAGTGAAGTAAGTAACTCCATCTGCCTTTCATGTACTCCGCTGTAATGCACACAAAGCCTGTGTCTTAGCTGAACACAATGCACAGTGAATCTGATATTTGTGTAGCACTCAAGTCAGGACAATGAAGAGTATGCCAACTAATCAGTATCCTAATTACAATAACAGGGGACCCTGTGTTCATTGTATTTAGTTTTGGGTGTACTTAAATCCTTAAAAGCTGTCCTCCTTTTGGTGGAGTGGAGGTTCAGTGAGTCTAATGGTTGTTTATATGTGATACTCCAGATTACAGTGGTTTAAGAAGAACACTACTACCACGTGGCAGCACAGTCTGTCATCTAACTCATCTAGGGGGCATTTGATTGGCTATATGCCTGCCACCTCTCTCATCTCATTGGCTGGTAGCAGCCATCTCTGTTGGCATGAAAACAAACTATAGGCAGTAAGTAGAAGGCCACACGCACAATGCACACACCCCTTGCTTTGTCTCTTTTGTGGTGCAGGCAATTACACCCCCCACGATTCCATGCCAAAGAAAAAAGTACATTTAAAGAAAGATGGAATTATTATGCAATACTGCCAAGTTTATCAACATTCAAAATATGTAATTACCTCACCTGAGTGTGTGAACAAAGTGTGGGTAGAGGTATGTGTGTGTACAGGATGTGTAGAGCTTAGTTTCAACTACCTGGCGCTGTTCAGTTGTTCTGAGTTGACTTGCCCAGGGCTGTAGGGCATATGTAGAAAGGTAGGTCTGGGTGGGAGGTAAAAGAGTAGGGAGGAGGAGGGCAATAACGGCTGAACACATTCAGCTGAGGGAGAGAACAGGAAATACAAGATTGGAGTCCACAGCCTCGTGTCCTTTAATCGTCACCTAACTTGACTTTGACACCAGTCAGCCCTGCTTATGTTTACTCTTTATTTACATAGGATACTGCTAGATCCAGAGTGCAATAGTAGAAGATTAATATTTTTATTTACATAGTCAGCCATTTATTCTCTTAAACCCATTATCAGGATATAATTTGGCCACTTAAATTGATTTTTTACTTAGTTTTAGGGTGCAATAGAAGTGTTTAAGCAGAAGTTCATCTCAGTCTTGAGATCTACAAATAACCAAAGAAATAGAGTTTGAGAAATACAGTACTATAAACAAAGTACAATACACACACACACACACACACACACACACACACACACACACACACACACACACACACACACACAACATTGGAGGGGTTGTAGTTCACAGAGGTGTCAACAGGATATTTTTGGGATCTCCCATGTTTACATACAGTATCTTTGTTTTGTCAGCCGTGAAGATTGGTCACAGTCAGCCACTGATTCTATTGAACTTATTATCACGATTTAATTTGACTAACAAAGCACTAAGAATAGCCAAATGATCCAACGGTATGTCTGCTGTTCTGCCCCTGAATCCCCACTGTGGATGTGGTGGCCACTGGCGGAGGCGATCGACCTGCTGCGTGTGGGGCTGAGAACCAAATTCTGGGCCCTGGGTACAAGGATGCACTGTGGGCCCCCCATGAACCATTGAAAAATAGCAGATATACAAGTGCCACGCTGCGAGCTTGTAGATCTGCTATTTTTGAAAAATCACGAAAATGAATCTTTGAATATTTCAAATCCTTATGTTTCTATGTCAGTGGTGCTCAAACCTTTTCATGTGAAGGAACCCCAAAATTATATGTATTTGGCCACGGACCCACCATCTAAAAATATTTAGTTCCAGGGAGGGACCCCCCAAAGTTACAAATGTTCGCTTAAAAAAATACATATATTCAAAGATTTGCACACATTTTCACGACTTTTTAAAAATAGCAGATCTACAAGCTCGCAGCGTGGCACTCGGTGCCGCGCTGTGAGCTTGTATATCTGCTATTTTTCAATAGCTAAAGTATAAAATAATTAAGGCCCCTCCCTCCACTTTGGGCCCTAGTAACTCAGTCCCACTTTCCCCCCCTTTTGACGCCCCTGCTGAGAACAACTGCTGAGAAGGCCTGCAACGGGAAGCACTAGGGGGGCCAAATATGGTGCTGGGGAGGGGGAGAAGAGATGTGGGAGGTAGGGATGTATTTGCGTCGGGTGGAGTCATTTCTGCCTTGTGTGTGGAGGGTTGACAGTCACATGCTGTGTGCAGGCCAGGGGCTCTCAACAGTTTTTTGCTCTAAAAGCCCCTATATAAAAAGTATGGAATGTCAAAGGAAATTTGTTGTCTGGGGCCTGGGTCCCACCTTTTTATAAATGTTCTGGAGCCATGGTAAAAGAGACATTTTAAAACCCTACGGACCCCCAGTGCCGCTCCCCCAGTAAGCTAGGTATGTAGGCCAGAGCATGCCAGAGTAGTGGGTAAATGAAATACACGTATATAAGTCGTTGGTGTTTGTCTGCTTGGCCTGTCTCTCTGGTTAGGAGGGCATTTACAGAGCCATACGTTAAAAGAGAGATCAACTAAGTGGGGTGTTGAGGGGCTAGCCCAGTAGCACACTCCTCTGTGAAAGACAGACAGGCAGTTTGAGAGACAGACGGGTGACAGAAGTGCGGTGTTGATCCGGGCGTTTCCCACGCTTCAGGGTGGCTTGTGGCTAAACGGTGACCCTCCCAGTACCAACACATCCCAGAGCTGTTGATTTAGCAACAGTCTCTGTGTCTGAGAATGCCTGGGTGTGTGCGTACGCGTGTATATGTGGCCGTACTCGTGCGTGTGTGTGTTGTGGGGGACCAGCTACGTCAGGAATGTGGCACACATCCCAATGGACCCCCCCACCCCCACACTTCATCACAGGTCCGTATCTAAGAACCTTCCCTTCCTGGCAGGTGGACACGGCATGTGTCAAGTCAACCCTCTTTTGCAACTCTCATTGGGGTCAGCCATCTCGAGCAGCGGTTATCAAACTTTTCAGTTCGAGACCCAAAAGATAAACGTGGGGTCACCCGGGACCCAAACATACAAAAATACATTAAAAATCACACCTAGGGTGAAGTGAGCGGTGCTATTTATGAGTTAATTTCATTAAGTGTCTGAACTTAAAGAATGAACTTAAACTGCAAAACTTGGCCAGTGGGACTCTGGGCTACAACAAACTTTGAGCCGTTTTGCCATGATGTAGGCCACATCTAGGACAGATGTAGTCCACGCTTGAGGCCAGACATTTTATGGGAACCAGAGATTTCTTTGGGAACCGAACAAAGCTAGATGTTGGAGCTTGGCTCCTTCCAGGAGCACCTCTCAAGAATAATTAAAATAGCCAATCTAGCTCAGAACGTGTTGCATGGTCTGTCTGCCCATATATGGAGTTCTGTGTCAGGCATGCCCAATTATGAAGTCCAGGCCAGTCTATGACGTCATATTGATGACATCTGTGCACTTGATATATGGGGATTTGCGGATCCGCTGATCGGACAGACTTCCCCCTTGGCACATGAAGCCCTCTGGTCCTTGCCAACTTTGCAGTTGGTTGCTCCCTTACTGCATGGGCATAGCGGTCGGAAGCATTGTTGTTTCTCTGTCACTCTGCTCCTCTAGAGTCCAGCCTTTATCTGTGTGTCTGTGCTGGTTGATCCAGGGCTCAGGCAGACTTCCATGGTATTTCTACAGTCTGGGTTAGTTATTGACTGGCCATCTCTGTCTAGCTCCTTTTTAATATCACTTCTTCTTACAGAGGCACGACCTGGGACGGATTTAATCTGTTTGTTTTCCCCCCTGAGACATTTTGTGTGTGTGTGTTTGTTTGTGTGTGCACTTGCGTGTGCGTACACACCATTGTTTGATTTGAATGTTCTACATTGATCCTGAACAGGTTGAGACAAAATTGATGCAGATGCCAGATGGGGACTTATAAACCCTGACTTAAAATGTCTCACTCCTTTATGCTCTCTCTCTCTCTCTCTCTCAATCTCACTCTCTCTCTCTCTCTCTCTCTCTCTCTCTCTCTCTCTCTCTCTCTGTCTCCATAGGTGATACACCGGATCTCCTTCCAGAGAATTCCTTTAAGGGTTCCAACTATGACTTTGGCAACATTGGTCTGGCCCTCTACAGCGGTCTATTTGCCTATGGTGGCTGGTGAGAGCACTCAGTAAATGCATGTTGTGATAGCAACAGCCCACCATACAGCAGGCTTACACTTCACTATAGTTCAGATTAATCGAATGCCTTAAATATCCAGCATTTTTGATCTACTGAGATGAGCTGATATGGGCTCTGATCATGTATACATGCATCAGGGCTCACGTTCACATAGATCAACCCTGTCACCTGGTCTAACCACAGGATCATTCTGACACTTAAGCATATCGTTGTTGTCGGGTGAAAACCTTGTATGTCCAAAACCGTTCGTTTTGCATTTATCATTTTAAAAATGATTTAAACTAGTGAACTAGTGATCTGCTGTTTTCACTACTTTTGTGTGACGGCCTTGTATGATGAAGCAGGGCTTTATTTCGCGAAAGAACGTACACATTTGAAACACATTTGAGATACGAGGTTTCCACCCGACAACGACGATATACAGATTGATTGATTGATTGATTCAGCCTTTTGAAGTTAGAATCGATGAATCAATCATTCAATCGATCAATAAACCTTATATTTAAATGGCGGGAATGCACTGATTGAGAGATGCTCTTTCTTGATGTTGAATAGGTTTCTATTCTGTAAACTCATACCTTTTCATCATTACTAAACTATTTACATGCATAACTACAGCCTCTTATACAGCTTATAATTGTCAAGGGAGTGAATGTGTTCATAATAATAGTAAAATACACATTTTAAACAAGATCCTTTTTACTTGTAATCTTATCGTACTGAGTGCTAAATCCTGTCTCGTTGTGATTCCAGGAACTATCTGAACTTTGTCACAGAGGAAATGATTGAGCCTTACAAGTAAGTAACGTTAGAGCAGGATTTGACAGTTTAATGTCTGTGATTTCCAGTGGAGCTAATATGAGTAATTTAGCCTGACACTCAGCCTGAATTGCATTTCGTTTCACTCCATTATTCAGTCTGAGCGTGCTTTCATCCAAGGCAGTTTCTGGGATGAACGTAGTGTTGTTATGTGGCTGGCTAGTGGCTAGCCTTTTGCTTGCTACTTGCTAACCAAAGAAACAGGCAGAATAGGAGCGCTACGAACTAGTAATCAAACATAGCAAAACATGTTATACTGATGTTTCATAGTGAGATCGATACGATCGCATGTTACCGCGGCGGGCGACGCAATGTTTATGTTTGGGAATGTGCGGTACGGTCCGGCGGCGGCGCTGGAAACGCACATGAGTTCTGGGAAAACCCCACCCACGCTGCACATAAGACGCTGATTCACGACGCTGATTCGCGTTACGGATTTCCAAACGAGGAAAACCGCTTCAATGAGAGCACTTCCAGACTACCTGAATCGCAGAAACAAAAATTTAAAGGGGTGTGGCTAGCGATTCAGGGTCTGGAACCAAAGCTTAAATGAACACCATCTCACCCACTGTGTGTGTGTGTGTGTGTGTGTGTGTGTGTGTGTGTGTGTGTGTGTGTGTGTGTGTGTGTGTGTGTGTGTGTGTGTGTATGTGTATGTGTGTGTGTGTGTGTGTGTGTGTGTGTGTGTGTCTGTCTCTTCATCTCGTTTCCTCCTCAGGAACCTTCCTCGTGCCATCATCATCTCCCTCCCCATCGTAACAGTAGTTTATGTCCTTACCAACCTGGCCTATTTCACCACCCTCACCCCAGAGGAGTTGCTGAATTCTAAAGCTGTTGCTGTGGTGAGTACACGCTAGAAAGTAAACAGCGCACCAGTTCCCTTGATAATATCTCCCTGAGCCTTGGCACCTACACTATAGACTTGTAGTGGTGAGCACACTTCATGGCACACATAACCCCACATTCTAGTCTGCAAAAACAACCTGACTCGACAGGCGCTACACCAACAACTAACGTTGTTAGGCAGGCCACATCAAAGTTTGTGTATGACATTTCACTTCTGAGAGCTAAACAATGTTAATGTTAATGTCAAGCAGTACAAATTAAGAGGTTGGAATCATCATAGCTCATGGGAAACATACTTCAATGAATAATCAACGAGAGTAGCTACATGTGCCTTGTTAAAAGTAGGACAACAGATCATTTTAAATGCTGTTAAATAACGTGGAAAAACAGCACCTATGTTATAATTTGGCCTTATCTTAAATAACAATGTTGTATACATTTTGATAAATCCACACCCCAACACTTAGGCTCCAGAAAATAAAGTTTTTTGTCAAGGCTGTGATTTCAGGAGTTGAGGAAGTCCACCCTGGCAAGCTCACCCAAATTCCCCATAAATAAATAAATAAATATCCATTTTCATTTCACTGAACATCAGAGGGTCTTCCAGAACATTGCAAATATAGCTGGTTTTGAGTGTACACATTTACAGTGTACATTTACAGGCCAATATTGTCATGACGTACTCGATGTCATCATTATTCATACCCTGTTTTTTTGAGCGGTGGTTAGACCGCTCCTTAGCATGGCCGTGTGTGTATGCGTGTCTCCGTGTCTCCGTCCATGTGGGTCTGTAGCCTGTATGTAGGCCGAGTTCCACTGAGTGACCAAAGAGGGTGCTGTTGAGTCTAGCCTGTTGAGTCTCGCCTGAGCATCAACTGCAATACACACACACACCTGCACACGCGCGCACACACGCACGCGCGCACACACACACACACACACACACACACACACACACACACACACACACACACCCTCTCACTCACTAACAGACACACACACACCACCACCACCACAGCATGCACACATGCACGCATGCACGTACGCGCACACACACACACACACACACACACACACACACACACACTCACCACGACCACCGCTCAGTTCACACGGGTGTGATTTTTCAGAAAACATAAGGAGAACCTTGAATTCTTATCTTTTTAACCCATATGATTTTAACTGTACAGTAAATATTTGAAGTTGTTTCTTATCTGTTGCCCAACCCTTATTGTCAATGGTGTAACTCTTTTAAGGCCTTTTAACACATCTGGTGCCAACCCCGAGTTTCCCGAGTTTGTATTGATACCAACGCTGTGCCAACCCCGAGTTTCCCGAGTTTGTATTGATACCAACGCTGTGCCAACCCCGAGTTTCCCGAGTTTGGGCCGTTTTTGAAAAAAAAAAGGTTTTTTTTTTTTTTTTTCAATTTTTTTTTTTTCAATTTATTTTTTTTTGACCTCCAGAAATGTATTAGGCATGATCGCGATCGCGCAATTGCATGTTTAACCCCCATACCAACCCATTCTTTCAAACATGGCAGCCATGTTTGTTTACATCTGAAGAAAACATAATGGCCCATAAATCATGAATGCCTGAACGGATTTCCAAGCGGATTTTTTTGTTTGAAAGCTGTGAACAGCATCTACACACGTGGTGCATCATCTAGGCATGGGCGTGCACTTTTTACACAATTGCACAATTACATGGAAGTCTATGGTAACCATGGCAACGCGAGACATTGAAGAGAAAAAATCATTGCAACATAAGTGTTAACAACTTGGTCGATGTACAAGAGATTTGGGAAAAAAAGGAGCAGTCCATGCTGGACGCGCTACGCTGCAACGCGTTGTGAGCTTGTAGATCGGCTATTTTCAGCATGCAACCAAGTGTATAATCAGGCAATACAACTCCATTAAGGCATGCCAAAATATTTTCAGATTCAGTCGACTAAAACCAGACTAAAATTTGGACATTTCAGATGACTAAAAAAAGACTAAAACTACATTTGTGTCCTGCAGGACTTTGGGGATTACCACCTGGGTCCCATGTCATGGATCATCCCAGTGTTTGTAGGGCTGTCCTGTTTTGGATCCGTCAATGGTTCTCTGTTCACCTCCTCCAGGTAACACACACACACACACACACACACACACACAAACACACACACGTAGACGCACACACACAAACACACACATGTAGACGCACACACACATGCACACGGCATTACATAATCGTCTAATCGCTATTATTTGACATAATCACAATTATTTTGTCATAATCGTCATAATCGTTTACATGTTGATAAATATTCATATTTCCAAACATTTCCCAAAAATAGTGTAAATAGCGGATCTACAAGCTCACAACTTGAGCTTGTAGATCGGCTATTTCCACTATCAATGTTATTTTTTAAAGTGTAAAGTTGTTTGTATATTTACTAGGTTACGTGTCATATCTGCCATGTGCAACTTCAGAGCCTACAAGCCAAAAAGAAATGTAATTGTCAACGACAAAAACACAATTAAATCGTTAATCGCAATTATTTGAGTGAGAATTAATTGTCATGTAAAATGTCATAATCGTGACAGCCCAACATACCACTGCAATGTCATTGCAGCATGCATGTCTTCAAGTACACACTCTTTGAACACGGTCTCTGTCCTTCCCTCTCCATCAGGTTGTTTTTCGTTGGCTCCAGAGAGGGTCACCTGCCCAGTCTTCTGTCGATGATCCACCCCACACTGCTCACACCCCTCCCATCACTCATATTCACAGTATGTGCTCTTGTTTCCTGGTGTTTTGTCTATTTATTTTTTATTTTTTTCTTCATTACATCCATTATTATGATTATGATTAAATTGTTGTACGTATTGTATTTTTGTGTATTGTTGCTGCTTGTACTGTACCTGTATGAGTACAAAAATGAGTAAAATAAACCCTATGACCTTTTTATATGATGGAGGAAACTGCTCCGGTGACGCTCCGGTAAACTAAAACTACCTGCCCACCATCACAGAATCTAGGGGTTTGAATTCACTGCGGTGCTTCCAGCCTGGCCGAATGTTCACGAGCACAATTGGCCCTCGATTTCGAGGGAGGGAAGCCAGGAGAGGATGATATTTGTCACTGCACATACTCCCGTAGACTTAGAACGGTAGACGCCTCCTTCAGCTCTAGGGCAAGGCAGTTTAGTAGGCCAATCAGAGGCAGGTTGGGCAGGACTTTTCGTAACACAGAGTTCAGGATTTGGATTTGGTTATATCTAAAATGCAGAAGATGTCTATAAAAGACAAAAGAGTGGCTGCACACACCTTATAGCCAAGTGCCAAGACTTTTATTAGGACACAGAGATAAACCTGTAAATGGTTTATCTCTGTGTCCTAATAAATGTTTTGGCACTTGGCTATAAGGTGTGTGCGGCCACTCTTTTGTCTTTTATCCACGAGTTTCCAACGCCCCATAGTGCATTGCGCAGACGTCTGCACCGAGCTTCCGACGCCGATTTACAAGCTCACAACAGGTTGCATCTGCGACGCGACGTGAGCTTGTATGTCTGCTGTTAAACCCGGAAGTTTGGTCCCGATAGTCTCCAGTAAACTCCCGCGGAAATTTGTGGATAGACATCTTCTGAGATTTCATTGCCGTGAGCCTGCACCACCACAAGGATCTGGTGTGCGTAGTATTCCTGTGCATGGTGTTTATATCTAAACCAACCAACCAAATCCAAATCCTGAATCCATAACTCCATGTCTGGCATTGACACTTGTCAATGTGTCAATGTTTTGTAAGAAGATTCATTACATATATAAATGCTGCTACAGTAACACAATAAATAGAATTTATGGATTTGACGCTGTGATCGGGAATATCGGTATACCGGTGGGGGCTCCTCACTGGCCAATGAGCAAGTAGGGTGCAACAGCAGTTGCATGCAGTGTTAGGAATTCATGGGCATAATTAACAACATTTTCTTTCTTTCTGTAGTAGCCTTTATTTAACATCTGAGGTTGAGAGCTTTGTTGTTAGAGTATCTGAGGAGGAATTCTTTACACCAGGGGTCTTCAACGTTTTCAGGCCAAGGACCCCTTAGTTGAGAGAGAGATGAAGCAGGGACCCCCACAACATTTTCTTAGATTCCATATAGTTTCATTGTTTGAAAGCACAATCATCAGTGCATTTTGGATTCATGTCAATTTGTGTTTTCAGATATTTAACACTTGAACCGTCAATACTTAATACTTGACCTTTCACTATGTACTTAGTCTGCTCTTTTTCCCCTCTACACCAAACCTCTCTGCTGAAAATAGCCGGTCTACAAGCTCACAACGAGGCGTTGTGAGCTTGTAGATCTGCTATTTTTGGCTAAAGTTCTCAGAATATGGACGCTAGGGTTCAACTGGTTAATATAAAAAAGGAGGAAAAAGGTTTCTATCACACAAAGATTTGGAGGACCCCTTCTAGTAACTCTGAGGACCCCCTGTTGAAGACCCCTGGCATAGCGACAGTTTCTTTTTCTGTAGTAGCCTTTATTTAACATCTGAGGTTGAGAGTTTTGTTGTTAGAGTATCTGAGGGAGGAATTCTTTACACCATTGTGTGAGATTCAGAATGCCATTTTATACACATGTCTTTCTCTTCATCTCTTTCATCCACCTTTTCTGTTTTGTGTCTCCCCAGTGCTTGATGACATTGCTCTATGCCTTCTCCAATGACATCTTCTCCGTCATCAACTTCTTCAGCTTCTTCAACTGGCTCTGTATCGCCATGGCGATAGTTGGCATGATGTGGCTACGGTACAAGAAGCCTGAGCTGGAGCGGCCAATCAAGGTGAGCCAGACCCCACAGATCAGCCAATCGGAGTCAGAGGAGGCAGTACAATTGTCATTTATGTAGAGTAGAGGAAAAGTGGAAATATTGAAAATGTTGACATGATTGAGGTCCTGTTTATATACACACACACACACACACACACACACACACACACACACACACACACACACACACACACTCACTTATTACAGTACATTTACCCCTATTGATTCCGCATCCGGAATCAATGGGGATACATTTATTTTAATTAAATTATTATCTTAGGAATGCGACAAATACAAAAAATATTATTGAACTCAAGTCTTCATGGCGTGAGTAATCAATAGAAAAAAAGTAAATTTGGGGGTGAACTACTCCTTAACACATGGGCGGCCAAGGTTTATAACATTTATAGCTGTTGCTGGTGCCACCATTGACTTACGTTATGTTTTGATGAGCCCCGCAAGCTTCGTGCGTGTGCACGTGCGTGTCCAGAGAAGATTGAGGAGGTACTCCATTTGTTTACAAACGCTCGCGAAACTCGCGGTAAAAAAATCGCGGTAAATTCGCGGTAAAGTGTCGCCGTGAAAACAATCAGCTCTCTGCCTCCATGGGGCTGTTTTTACCTCATTCTGAGAAAAAGCTGTTCTTATGTTTCAAAGTAGAATCTAAAGCCATGTAAAATCCTTCCGTGTGGGGAGAGACAGGGGGCTTCCTGCCCTGGCTGGGTGACGTAATGGATTCAGGGCATGCAAAGGGAAGCTGCGGTCTCGAAAAGTTAACTATTTGTTGACTCGTCCCTCGACGATATAACTTCCTGTGGCAGGGTGACATCTAGTGGCCAAATCTCGTCCCTGAACGAGTTTGGCTCCCCAAGTGTTAACGAGGATGCTGTCTGTCTTGATTAAATAGTATATACATTGAAAAGGCAGCACTCAAATCCAGTGAATACTAACAAGTGTTGATCTAAGGAGTAACATGAAAGTGTGCCCCTTATGTAAGAAAAGAAAGGCAGGTCTTTGAATGCTTTACCAACCTTATCGTACAGAAGAATATGCACTCATCAGAATAACCCATAGCTTTAAAAATGTCTGCGCTTCAGAGGAACATGGTGAGAACTACTGGCTCTTATGAGAGTATTCCAATGTCCTAGATTACTAATGGTCGATATCGTACTGGTTGACTCTTAAACAGTGCCTACAATTGTTTAATAAAAAAAAGAAAAACACTATACGGGGGCAGTCGGTAGCGCTGTCGCCTCTCAGCTCGAAGGTCCTGGGTTCAATTCCCGCTGGAGATGCTGTGGGTGCTGGGGGCGTGTTCTCTCCTCCGCATCATCAGTGGCCATACCCTAGTTGGGGTTGGCGAAAGGTTCTTTCTTTGTGGAGTTTGCATGTTCTCCCCGTGTCCCCCAGGGGTAGGTACCCTCACAAAAAACATGCAGTAATCCTGGCCTCTATACTGCCTCTCCCTGGCCAGCCGGGGCGCCTGTTGGAGGGGAAAGGAACTGGTTGGAATAACGTTCCTTCCACGCGCTACGTCCTACTGGGGTCTCTCCCCCCTGTCAGGTGAAAAGGAGCGGCTTGGACTCCTCATGCATAGAAGAAAGCATGAGGTCAGTCCGTTGCTCTCCCCAGGTTGGCAGAGGGAGTGTAGCACCCAGGATTACATTAGACATTTGGCACTCAAATTGAAGCGAGGTTGTGAAGTTAGCTGTCTCACACAAACAACAAAGCACCATTCAGTGGAGATGAATGGAGACAGAGGAGAGATAAAAGTACAGCAGAAAGCTGGATGGTCATTAGGCAGTGATGAGGACTGGAGGGCACCAGTGTGCGCGTGTGTGAGTGCATGTGTGCGTGTGCATACTTGTGTGCATGAGTTGAAAGGCAGAGCAGTTTCCGCAAGCCTGCCTAACAACACAGAGAGCCATTGTGCATTTGTGGCACTTTGAACGATGTTTGTGTGTGCGTGTAATGTGTGTGCGCCCTACAGTAACGTGTCATCCTACGTGTGCTGGTGTGTGCGTACCTCCCCTCCGAACTCTACAGAGAACCCAGTGACCACTCTTCCAGTTGGCATGGCGATGTGTGTTATTAGGGATGGACTGTGTGGCCAGGCAGTGAAGTGAAAGAGGCCAGATACTGGCCAGATAGTCTACAACACTGTTTCCCAAACACTGGGTTTTGTGGGTCCCTTAATTTCCTACATTTTGTTTTTAATTATTATTTGAAAACATTAAAAAAAAAAACATTACCAAAAAAAAAGCAATGATTCTTCTAAGAAATTTCACGAGTAAATAAAAGAAAAATCGAAGAAATTCCATACATTAGAAAACAAATCACAACGCCTCGCAAAATGCGAGGCATTGTGAGCATGTAGATGTAAGCAATTTACCCCGAGTGAGAGGACATTATGCTCTCATAATGTCCTGAGTGCGGGTGTTATCGGACGAGGCGCAGCCGAGTCCGATAACACCCGCACTCAGGACATTATGAGAGCATAATGTCCGACCCCGAGTGGTAAATAGCTTTTCTACCACTTTTTCCCGTATACATGAAAGAAAACACATAGTTGTAACTTGCAAGGATCTTAAGTTACAATCATTATTGCCTATAAAACTTCCGCGACGACAGCAAATAGTTCCACAAACAACATCTTCTACTCACCACCAGATGACGCCAACTCCATGCAGAGAAAGATGTCTAGCATACAGCTAAGCTAACGTCAGTTAGAAGGACCGTTCCGGCCGTAAATAGAGGCTGTTCGCTTCCAGAAAGGCATAGGTTCAGAGAAAAGGGGCTTTAAAGTTGGCGGATTGCATTGGATCCAAATAAATCGGCGACGATAGTACGCACGTTAGTAAACATAGGACCGCTGCGACCTTCATTTGTTGGTTGGGGGAAAGTCCCCGGATGTACACTGAGGCGCATTGATCTCGGACACACAACTTTGCGGCAGTGGTCCTCTCATAACCTCCGGAATTTAGCCAATCAGAATCCAGTATTTGAACACGTGACTCGAAAAAGTGGTAGAACAGCCTATTATTTCACAATTTGGCCTATGTTTAATTTGTCATTTCAGAGGTATTGAAAAGTCCTTAAATTGTCACTTTAGAAATGTGCAGATACCCTTTATACACTTCAACTGTATGCTGCTTTGTTTACTGTTGAGAGAGAAAACTATTTTGCACATTAAGTTAATAATCTGGAGACCCCCCAAAATAATTTGGGGACCTCCCTGGGGGTCCCGACCCACAGGTTGAGAATCACTGGTGTAGATCAACCATTATCACAATTTTGGGGAAAAATAAATTAATGAAATGTCCAAAACCGGGATTAGTTTGATTGACTGTTGCACACCATGAACTGTAGAGCAGTGTTTCTCAACCTGTGGGTCGGGACCCCCAGGGGGGTCCCCAAATTATTTTGGGGGGCCCCCAGGTGATTAACTTAATGTGAAACATTGTTTTCTCACTCTGCAGTAAACAAACCAACATAAAGTTTGAGTGTATAGAGGGTATCTGCACATTTCTAAAGTGACAATTTAAGGACTTTTTAATACGTCTAAAATGACAAATTAAACATTGGCCAAATTGTAAAATATTAGAGGCAGAACTTAAAAATAGCAGATCTACATGCTCAGTTGTGAGCATGTAGATCGGCTATTTTCACAATAGAACCATGTTATACAAATGTAATGCCTCAACTCTCAGTGCTCATCAGGATGGGGGGTCCCCAATTAAAATATGATTCTTTTGGGGGTTGCGGGCTGAAAAGGTTGAGAACCACTGCTGTAGAGTCATGCTGCTCTCTCTCCTCTCCAGGTGAACATCCTGTTGCCCATCAGTTTTGTGCTGGCCTGTCTGTTCCTCATCGTGGTGTCCATCTGGAAGACTCCAGTGGAGTGTGCCATCGGCTTCCTGATCATCGCCACGGGAGTTCCTGTGTATTTCTTTGGCGTCTGGTGGCAGACCAAGCCCAAGTGGCTCCTGCAGGTTATATGTGAGTACACCCACCAACCATGTCTGTACTGACATGTATGTGTTTTGTTTGCTTTGAATATATGCGAGGTTTGTGAAATGTTCTGGGGGGATGCCTAGTCCTAGCTCTGGTCCATAGCGTTAGTGGAGTTCTCCCTAACGCTATGTTCCTCTACCTCCCAAATCCTTGGCAAATCTGGAAAGACAGTTGGAAGACAGTGGACAGTTGAAAGCTTGCTCTACTTAGTTGGCGCGGTCTGAGTCCCCACCAGACGATTAAAATACATTTATAGGGCAAAATGAAAAATATTCCAGACCGCGTCCACTAAGTAGAGTAAGCTTTCAACTGTCCACTGATACCTTTGGTTTGGTGAGGGGCGAAACAGTTTTTGTTATTTTCGGACCAGACGGCGGGTCTTTCCGGATTTGCCAAGGATTTGGGAGGTAGAGGAACAAAGCGTTAGGGAGAACTCCACTAACGCTATGGACCTTTGGTCATTTCTTTTTCTTGGCCAGTGGTGGTATGTTTTATCCCTGCTTCTGTTCAGACTGAATTGAAAATACACACATTTCCTTTTGGGAAATGTAGGCTGTAGACTGATTATGTTTGATATTACAATTTAACAAATTAATAAAAATGCTACATCAAGATGCATATTATATATAATGTACATACAGTACAGATAAGTGGGATACAATGCCTACACTCGGTGGCCTATGACTGTGTGCAGACTTCATTAGGCTCTGTGCATACATTCTGTCCAAGGGTTCACAGGTGGCGCAAACCTTTTCCTTTTCCACCTCAGTTTCTCATAACTTTTACCACAAAAAAAGCAGATCTGCACGATCACAAGGCGTCGCATTGCAACACATTGTGAGCTTGTAGATCGGCTATTTTTGGTAAAGAGATTTGGCGTAGAGGGAAATGGAGCCCACCAAGTATGGAGGCAACTCATGTCCAGTTTACTTTAATTAATTTGTGTGTGTTTGTTTGTGTGTGTGCGCGTGCGTGTGTGTGCGCGCGTGTGTGTGCGTGCGTGTGTGTGTTCTTCTTTCTATAGTTTCATCCACGGCGATGTGCCAGAAGATGATGGAAGTGGTGCCCCAGGAGTCATAAAGAGGCCACGCCCCTTATTACCACCAGTGACCAATCAATTATTGCACCACCAGTTACTGTACCCTTGGAGTCACTGCTGCCTGATGACCTCCCTCCCATTCTCAAAAGACGCACGCACGCACGCACACACACACACACACACACACACACACACACACACACACACACACACACACACACACACACACACACACATACACACACACACACACGTATACACACACACGCACACTCTCAAGTCTAATACCATATATGGGATTGCCTGAATGAGAGTCATGCTGCTAGACTGTTTTACACACACACACACACACGCACACACACACACACACACACACACACACACACACACACACACACTTCGGAGAAAGATGATCTGACGCTACAAGCTACAGTGTCATCAACCATTTGGTTCTTTATTAGTATTTTCCTTTGTAGATTTTTATCTTGTTGTGAGTTTACTACTTTTACTGTCACTAACCCTGACATCCAGTTGATGAGGAATGTTATTTTGTTTGTTCACTGAGTGTGTGGGGGTGTGTGTGTGTGTGTGTGTGGGCTCTGAAGCAGAATAGGCTCCCATGTCGTATTGTTTAGTTATTTGTGCCTTAAATTGACCACATTTACATGGTGGCCAATTTACTCATACGTCATACTCTACTCGGGGGGAGGATGAGAAGGCCGGTTCCCCTGAGTATGATATAAGAGAAAAATGGCTGCCTGTGTGAATATGGTCAATGGCCAATGGACTTAGCGTTGCTTCTGTCAGCCTTTCCAGTTTGTTTTGTAGTGTCTAAGGTCTGATAACCTTGTTTTTTTACCAGCTGTATATACAGTATGAGCCTCCTGTCTGACGTACCTTTTTCTGTGTCAGAGGATCTTCTTTTTTACCGCATGGACCTCCTAGACATTTTTTTTCCCCCAAATTCAGTTTGAAGAGGTAAAAATTTCTTTACTTGACAATGTCTCGGCTATCCAGCCCTTTTCAAGATCAGAGGATCGAATGGCTAAAAGTCTGTATAGCAGTACAGGCTTTATAAGGCATCAGATGGCTTTTACCCTGTCATCTCATACTCATACACACACTTGATGATTGCACGATCATATGAACTGATTTGATTCCAACATGACCCTGGTTGTGCAATAATCATTGCATAATTTATTTATGTTCTTTTTTTTTTTCTTCCTTTTTTTGTACACTGTGATTAGCACCTCATCGATACACCTAGTGTGTGTTTTCTTTTTCATTGGATGCCAAATTCTGTTTACCAACTGCTGTTGTTGCCAGGCAACAATAACCAACCTAAACATATCGTTGTTGCCGGGTGGAAACCTCGTATCTCCAAGTTTCAAATGTGTACGTTCTCTTGCAAAGTAAAGCCCTGCTTCATCATACAAGGCCGTCGCACAAAAAATAGTGAAAACGGCAGATCTACAAGCACACAACGCCTCGCGGTGCGAGGCGTTGTGTGCTTGTAGATCGGCTGTTTTCACTAGTTTAAATCATTTTTAAAATGATGAATGCAAAACGAACCGTTTTGGACATACAAGGTTTTCACCTGACAACGACAATATGTATATCGGGGACTCAGCATCTGAAGCATCCCCCAGTCATTTTTTACTGCAAGACTTGTAAACTATTTTGGCTCTTATTAGGTGTGCATGTAAACACACTCAACCGCTCAACTGGTCAAAGACCAACATTCCTATTTTGACCTATAGAACACTAGAACTTTGTTCCTTAAAAAAATAGAACCCTTAGCACCTTACACTGTGTGTGTGTGTGTGTGTGTGTGTGTGTGTGTGTGTGTGTGTGTGTGTGTGTGTGTGTGTGTGTGTGTGTGTGTGTGTGTGTGTGTGTGTGTGTGTGTGTGTGTGTGTGTGTGTGTGTGTGTGTGTGTGTGTGTGTGTGTGTGTGTGTGTGTGTGTGTGTGTGTGTGTGTGTGTGAGAAAGTGACTGAGTGTGTCTGTCTCTCTGTCCTGCTGATGCCTCTGCGAACAGGTAAACCCGACACACTGGGTTTAAAACTTAAAACTGAAGCTGACGGCTCACAAGAGCCCTCAACTCAGTCAAGCCTGGTGGGATTGGTGGGATGATCGGTCCTGAACTTTGCGCCAGTGGAGTGAAGGCGCTGATCAGGCATTCTCAAACACTGGACTGCCTATGTGATGTTGGCTTCAGCTGTACTGCTGGTTACTTTATTTTGGGAACTAGTTTGTATTCTAAAGCTTTTTTTTTTTTACTGTATCCTAGCAAATGTGTCCCTTTGGAGGCTAATTGAGCTCATTGTCATTCATCATAAGCATTTGTCAGACAGCCTTCAAATGTACCTGATCACCTGTAGCCTTGCTCTGACGTCTTACCTCAGTAAAGTGATCCACTCATTTGATACAGCTGGAAGACTGGGAGTCTCCCATGTTGTTGGCTGGAAATCGCACAGTAGAGCATAAAATAAATATTGCTCTTGCCGGTTATGCCCCTTATCCTCTTATTTAAACGTATACATGATGTGAACCATAGTAGTTCATTTTAAGTACTCAATTTCTCAAACAAGCTCTTCTTTGGCTTTGCCTAGAGAGTCTATATTAACAAGGAGGATGATTTGTGTTGAAATGGGGGTTGCCCTTCTCCTTCAAAATGCATTGACTTTAAACTTGACTTTACATGTTCTATATGGCAGCGCATGAGACTTAACAGCATACTGACTCTTGGCTGTCTCATTTGTTGTATAATTCATGGCCCACATTCATATTATGGCTTAGAGGAGCAGTGTCGATAGGGATCTGACATTCAGTTATAAGATGTGTTGAATTTCAGAGGAGAAACTACTGCTGTACCCATGCAGTATACAGTATGCAGTACACCCTCATAGGCTTGGATGTTTCATGCAGTTGCTGATACGTACAGTATGGCCAAACTGCATGTCAGTTGTTCTTAAATGATGCTTTGGGACCCACACTGAGTGTCAGGTGTTTTTTCTGCTGGTTTCTGTTCTCTTCATGGTAAGAGTTCTCGTGTGGCTGCAACAGTGAGATTACATTAGCTTAAACAATAGGGGCCCGTGGCCTTACACATTTGAGATTCCATGTTACTGTGTACATGTTAGAAGAGTGAGAGAGAAACGAATTGCAGGATGTTCTGAAAAATACGGCAGATTGTTGTTGTTCCACACACAGTTTTACAGTATGTGGAGGGATCACATCTGAGATCATGGCTATGTTCCCTCGACCCTATGTTCCCTCAGCCACACCAAGGTCAGGGTTTGGGTTAGGTTTAGGCATAGTGGAACTTGAGCATGGACCCCTGACATTTTACTGTAGGTCAAAGATCTGTGTGTGTGTGTGTGTGTGTGTGTGTGTGTGTGTGTGTGTGTGTGTGTGTGTGTGTGTGTGTGTGTGTGTGTGTGTGTGTGTGTGTGTGTGTGTGTGTGTGTGTGTGTGTGTGTGTGTGTGTGTGTGTGTGTGAGACTAGTGGAATATGGTTACATTTATTTTTTATTTTATTTTTCTTGTTTATTTTTAATGGTGTAGTATTTCTATGTATGTACATTACCAATGTATGTGAGGTGATTCCACAGTACCTATAGTCCATGGTCGTCGTTGCTGGTATCAGTCGGCTCGTCAGAGATGCGTAGATTGAGTCTAATTGTCTAGTCTTGGACTAACAATCACAGTGAAAAGACAATCGCTGTTCACTTCTTATGTTTTTTTTGTTGTTTTTTTTGTTCAGTTCTTCTTCTTTTTTTGCAGTTACTTCTATGTTACATTTTTATGTAGATTCACTGTGTCCTCATGTTTCTCATGATCTTGTGAAATGACCTTGAAGCGGTCTTGGGCAGGGAGTAAAGGTCAGACAGACAGACAGACAGACAGACAGATAAGGGATGGGCTGAGATATGAGATGCAATCAGTCTGGCAGCAGAGCACTTGGAACAGCTTGCTCATGGAGACAGACAGACAGACAGACAGACAGACAGACAGACAGACTATAGATGCTTTTGGGGGTGGGGGGGTTGTCTGGGAAACAGAGAGGAGAGGGAGGGAGTCTCTTGGTGGGGATAAAGCAGTGGTTCTCAAAGTAGGGTCCCTCAGGGTTCCTTTGGGGCAGTCAGATGACTGGATATCTCCAGAACAGATCTCTGACAGTCTGGTCATGCCAGTGTTTATCAACCTTTTTTCTGCATGGGCTCACTTTTCATGAATCCATGGGCACACCAACTAATACGGAGGTGTAAATATCGTCACTGTCGGGAAGAAACCTTGTATCTCCAAGTTTCAAATGTGTACGTTTCTTTGCAAAGTAAAGCCCTGCTTCATCATACAAGGCTGTCGCACAACAGTAGTGAAAACAGCAGATCTACAGGCACACAACGCCTCACGGGTGCGAGGGGTTGTGTGCTTGTAGATCGGCTGTTTTCACTAGTTTAAATCATTTTTAAAATGATAAATACAATACTGGCTTTCAAGCAGTTTCAAGGGGCACACTTAACCCTTCTCAGGGGCACACCAAAGGTCCCCAGGCACAGTGGTTGAGAAACACTGGGCTATGCTACACTTTTATTTTGGTGATGTCTATTCAGGTTGAGGATTTTATTCACGCTGAAACATAATTAATTGCAGACACAAACAGCATTTTAAATTAAATCACTAAATTATTTCTACCGGGGTGTACAGACCTTAACGGGTCTGTAAAAAAAAGTGTACGAATGTTTTTTTTTTGTACACTCACAGATTTATGGAGGTGTGTTTATTTGTGCACTCACAGATGTGGGACTGTGTAATTAGAAGGTTTTGAGAACCACAGGGATAAATGAAGGACAAGGAGAGAACCTTAAGAACAGCATGGCAGGTTGACAAGGGTTTGAGTTGAGTTATGGGTTTTTGTCATATTTCAGTGTACACTTTTAGTCATTACTTTTGCGCAGTAAATGTCCTCAGTTCTCATTTAAATGAACCCTGAGCATCTTACTGTGTGCTTCATTCCTTATGAAGTTACGTTAAATTCACTCTTTTCCGTGCTGAGAGAGGGGGTTAAAAATTTAAAACGGTGTAGTGTTTGTTTATTAACATTGACCTGTCTTCGGAAATGGACCAAAACCTCATGTTGCCATGTATATGGTGCATCATGGTTGCCATAGAGACCATTTTGGCATCTTAACATGGTGATGCTGTGTGATCGCCATAGCAACCGCGTTGGTCAGTGGTCACAGAGGGAGCGGTCAAGAATATGTACTATAGCAGTAGAGCAATGCTAACACTCCAATCGTCGCGGAAGAAAATGTTATTTGAATAGGTCTGTAGAAAGTTTCATTTATTTATTTTTAGGACACCTTGTTTTAATATTAGTCCTTTTTTACAGGGCATTTTGTGAAAAAGTGCTTTTGAAATAAATCTTACGTTTTTTCCACTTTTATGTTCCGTTGTGTTTTTATTTCAGTACATTTATGTTCTGTCTTTATGGTGTAGAATGCACATATTGTAGCAAATCCTGATTGCTACATACTTGAATTATGCTCCAGCGTACAAAGCTCCAAGCTTACACGATGCGTCCGAGATGCTTTGTGAGCTTGCAGATCACCCACGGCACAGCCCCTACATTAACCCATTTAGGCCTACGATTATTGACTGCTTTAACTATTGAAAAATAGCAGATATACAAGCTCACAGCGCGGCACCGAGTGCCGCGCTGCGAGCGTGTAGATCTGCTATTTTTGAAAAATCATGATTTTTTTTTGCAAGTCTTTGAATATATCAACTTAAAACCTAACATTTGTAACTCTAATATTTGCTTCTGGGTGGTCCCTGGAACAACATATTTTGAGATGGGGGGGTCTGCGGCCGAATACATGTAATTTTGGGGGTCCGTGACATGAAAAGGTTTGAGAACAGCATGATTTAGAGGAAGGATTTGGAAGTCGGGTCAAAGATTGGGTCAAAGATATTCAAAGACTTGCACACATTCTCACGATTTTTCAAAAATAGCAGATCTACAAGCTCGCAGCGCGGCACTCGGTGCCGCGCTGTGAGCTTGTATATCTGCTATTTTTCAATAGTTAAAGCATAAAAATAATGGTTAAAGTGGTTCAAATCTAACGCGACTCGGGCGCGTTCCAGGTATTTGACAGTTAAGGAGCATTTCCCGCATTATGCTGCTACTGTGTGCTCTCCAAAAATGTCTAAAAGAGGACGTTGCTTTCCATTACAGGACAACTTGAATGTACAAAAGCAGTTTATGACCACGGTCAAATGTATTAAATGTGAATGAAACTGATTTATTTTTGTCTTGCATCATATATATATTGGTAAGCAGAAATCTTTGATACTTCTGGCTACACGAGACTAACCCATTTAAACAAGTTATACTTTATTGTTACACATTGTGAAAAGTGTCCCTACATTGAACCCATCCTACGGAGTATAGTGGGCACCAAACCAAGCAACTCAAGCAGTACGGCTTGTACCTTGCTCAAGGACACTGACGAATTCTAAATAGAAACGAAGCTATGACGACTAAAACTATGACTACTGTAATTGCTGGACTATAAGCCGCACCTGAATATAAGCCTCACCAGCTCAATTTAGAACAAAAAACAAATGTTTACATATATAAGCCGCACTTGACTATAAGCCGCAGGTGTCCTACCTGCTTCCTGCTAGAGCCGTTAGCTGTAAAAATCTATATATAAATCCTTGTTAAAGACCATTGAAAAACGAACTAACTGGCTGTTAGCTGTAAAAATCTCTATATAAGCCGCACCGTTGTATAAGCTGCAGGGTTCAACACATGGGAAAAAAAACTGTGGCTAGGAATCCTGTACACCCTGACACCTAGGTTCCAGGGCCCCTTAATAATATTAGTTAAAACTGACACACAATAAAAACCTGTCCATCTCTGGGCCCCCTGAATTATTCAGCGCCCCCTGGTCAGGAGAAAGAAAAGAAAGACGCACACCTCCTCCTCAGTGATTCATGGGAAAATGCTGGAGAATGCATTTCTGACACCCAGACATATCCCCCTGAGTTAGTGTCGAACTGTCCGTGAGCAAGACACTGAGCAAACATTCACTTATTTTAAGTCATTTACATATAATTCATAAAAGCAACTGATATTATTATCTAGATATAAACTAGTACGTAAATATCAAGTTGTACCTTATCTGTTTCTCTACAACAGACTGCAGGAGGAGGAATCTACCATTATACAATGGCTAACATTAAAGTGATATTTCACTTTCAAACATACAGTATGTAGATATTTGATATTTATTTTATCTGACACTTTATTTATTTTTTTCCCCAAACATATTCGCAATATATAGCAATGCCTAGCAGGTGATACCATCTTCCTGTACAATTACTAGCATTACCTTTTTTTCGTATTACTTGCGCAAGCAGAGCACGCAAGTAATGCGATTGGCCGGGGTATATCTATGTATGTCGGTGTTCTCTCTTGTTTAAAACCCCTATCAGAGTCGGTACCGCGGTGAAGAGCTATCCACCGCGGGGTAGTCTTTTTGAGTCATAAAACTACAACGTTAAGTCATTCCTCACGGTGAAGAGCTTTCCACCGCGAGTCCCGACACATCTCTCTGTTTTTACTTTCAGACAGATAGGCTCTTCACCCCGTTCACTGATTGGTCGACCTGGACCAGTCAGTCACGGTGAATAGGACTTCACCGTGACTGACTATGATGGCCTCCACTTATTTTCTGACTTGAGGTGGAAAGCTTTCATTGGTCATAATATATCAGTTTCTTTTGGAAGCGGTGATGCCAGTGGTGAGAGCACCTCATGGCGCGCTCTGCTTGCGCACAAGTAGGCCATAAATTGCCTACTTGTGTGCGTACGTAGCAAGTTGGCACCTCGACACAGCGCATTTCTAATTGTATTTATTTTAGGAATAAATATAAAACAAGGACAAATCCTGTGTGTTTAATGATATACACCTGGAGAATATATCGAGCCAAATTATCCGTGTTATAAGTACTAGTAGGCTACATTAAAAACCATTGCTTTGGTTGTTAGGGTTAGGGTTAGGGTTATTTCATTTGTGGATTTGATTCTAGTTTGTTGTTTTTGGTATGGTGAGAATGATAGGACCTTTATCATTCTTTGTTCAGCTGTTTTATAATTGGATCTTGTGTAGTGTGTTGATGAACTAATCAGCCTGGGATGTGTAGATCTGTTTGCAGTAAACTGTCGGAGGGTTAGCTTAAAGGAGCAGTTCACCCCCAAAATGGCTTTTTTTCTATTGATTACTCACGCCATGGAGACTTAAGCTCAATAATATTTTTTGCTTTTTATCGCATTCCTAAGACAAAAAATGTATTACAATAAATGTACCCCCTTTGATTCCGGATGGGGATCCAAATGCATTCGCGTCCCCATCCGGAATTAATGGAGGTAAAATGACTATAATCAAATTGTTGTCTTATAGGAACGCGACAAATACAAAAAAATATTATTGAACTCAAGTCTCCATGGCCTGAGTAATCAATAGGAAAAAAATATATTTTGGGGGTGAACTACTCCTTTAAGTTGAAACCTGACATCTGATGACCAAAGCTAAAATGCAGGTAGTATGGCTGCATCTGCAGTATGTTAGAGGTTCCAGAATTGCCTTTAAACAATTCCTAGGTCACAGTACTGGGAGCCTGTTCCCTACATGCTGATTACATTCAAATTTGTAATTAGAAACTTTCATAATCCTGGAATAACCGTCCTAGTTTTCTCCACAGTAGGCTGGTGGAGCAAATGGTCTAAGTAGACAAAGGTTCATTAAGTCGTGGTCCGATACATAAGCATTTCTATGACTTGGGTATTAAGCATGCTACTACGAAAGGGTGTTTAGGGAATTGGCAGCATGGAATCTACATGCAGTATGCTGTTGGAGGTTGCTGCCACATTTCACAGTTAAGCCTTAGCTGACCTGGGGTTTCCTAACCTGCACTGATGAGGACATTTTACCAGTTAACAGGGTTCTCTTCAAACTGTTTGCATGGTTGATGCCTTTCAAGTAGCTTAAGTGTTTTTGGATGTCCTCAAGTGTTTTCTTGGTAAGGCTGATGCAGACAATGGCTTTTATTTGGGGGGGATTCATTCAAAAGCGGGCTGAGATGGAATCCTGAGAAACCAGTATTAGGCTAGATTAATTCCTGGAGACTAGGGATTAATGCAGTGGTAATTCTCTTGAAGAGCAGTTAAAGCAGGAGGAAACTGTGCCTTTTTCTTGTCCTTTTACTCATGATGTGATTCAAATTCTTTTTATTTTTATTTATTTTTCATTTTTTAAACGTTTGTTTATTGGATTTCGGCAGAAACATTCATTGCATATAGGCCTATCAACAACATGTATCACCATGTATCATTGCATGATTCAAAGTCTTTTCATTCTTGTCATTAGTGAACAGCACATTGTAAAGCACTTTGAGCTGCATATTTTGTATGAAAGAATGTTATTATTGTTATTAACACTTGCTAATAACTCTTACCTGTGCAAATAAAATGTGGGAAAATGAACCAAAGTTGTGTTTGTCCCAGGATGAACTTGCCTGCTTTTGTATTTCTTCTCAAACCACCTCTTTACAACCACTAAAAACAAATCCATAAATCGGTCTAACAATGACCTGATGAAAGGGAAATGTCTCTTGTAACATCCTTCAGTAGGCTAATTGGACAAATAAATCACAGCCAACACAATGTTGGGTGACTTCTGTATGAATCACCTCGACAGGCAGTGAGCACCCATAGATTTAGTATGTTCTTGTTGTGATCATGCAGGCAAATGTGTGGACGAGAGAACCCTAAGGAATCTCATGTGAACAACTCAGCCAGTGTCTAGGGGTCCTAAATGGCATTGTTTTTATTTATAGAAAATTCTTGGAATTAATGTGAGGATTGGGGCATGTGGAGAAGTGGTTTAATCATGTGATTATAGAGTGAATCCAAATCAGCAATCCATTCCCGTAAGGAAAGTTAATGCTTGATCTACAAAAGGTGCCAAAATTGTTACAGTTGTCACTGTATCCTATATACTAGTATCCTATATATGTATATGTAAGACGCCTCAGGGCGACAAGCGACCTCGCCCTTGCGCCATGTCTTGGCCGTCTGTCCATTGATGTATATCGGACCAGTTACCCATATATGGAGATCCATACTGTATATGGAGATATGCTGTGAGACCCCAAACATGCTTACTCAGTGATTTGTTATGTGAAAATCCTATGACGTCTATCACATCTGACATCATACATACAATCCCTTGTATGCCCATACATGGAGATCCCTGTCTGAACCAGCCACACAGATGGGCTGCCTTCCTCTATATATGGGCATTCCCATATGAAGTCCTGTTAAATATGGGCTTAATATTGATGACATCAGGGATCTCCATATATGGGCATAAAAGGGATTCTGTTAGAGTGGTTCCCATGACATCACAACATAAAATACATTTAAGCCCAATCCCCTGAGTATCTGACATCACTGTGATGTCACCTGTGATGTCACAGTGATGTGTCAGGGGAACCACAGTATCAGGCGTTATCCCTGATCTGAGCCTGTGATGCCTGTGATGACCTGATACAGAGATCCATATAAGGGCATAAAAGGGACGCAGGTGGTACGGGTGCTAAAAATCCGACACTATGACTCCGGCATACCGGTCAGATCGGCGGTGCGGCGTAGGTGTGAGGGCCACATAGCAGCCCAAACTCTCATCTCTCTCATCAGTGGAGTGGGATGTTCTGAAGCCAGATTGGAATTCAAAACAGCAGTTTATGCTCGGTGAGATAGCTGTTGATTTGCTCTTGGATTAATCTCTCCATAATCTTTGAGATGGAACAAAGGATGGAAACAGGGTGGTAGTTGCCAGGTTCTAATTTGTTTAGGATTACTCTCGCTCTCTGTTCTCTTATGGAACAGATCACCTTCTCTCTTCGCTTACAGAAGGAGACATTTATAAAGTTTTGGGCTAAATGGATTAGATTTGTAATACCCCTGTGACCAGAGTTCGTAGCGGCAAGGATTGAGTGATTAAAATCACTGTCTTACTTTTAATACTCACATCACATGATTTATATAAATTAATGCTCACAGCTAAATGTACTCTCTCATGTCTTCATATTACTTTGTATATAATCTCTTATGTACACTTGTGTTAACTCTCCCAAATGTATATACTTTATATTGTTGTGTTTG
>NC_137820.1:60563446-60565946 GCF_963921795.1 Nannobrachium achirus | reverse complement strand
TGTAACTCAAATTTTGCTTCTGGGGGGTCCCTGGAACTAAATATTTTGAGATGGGGGGTCCTTCACATGAAAAAGTTTGAGCATCATCACTGACATGGAAACATAGGTTTCTTGGCACACATTTTCACGATTTTTCAAAAATAGCAGATCTACAAGCTCGCAGCGTGAGCTTGTATATCTGCTATTTTTCAATAGTGAACATTCATGGGGGGCCCGCAGTGAATCCTTGTACCCAGGGCCCAGAATTTGGTGTGACGCCCCTGGTTGCACCAGGTCCTATCTATGTTTAGTGATGTACACATTTAACAGCATTCTTCAATACAATTCACACACACCCCACTCTCAACTGTCTGAACCCTCGGGCCTCTCACAAAGCAGTCTGTTGACAGGCAAAGGTTAGCAGTCAGGAGTCAGTGGTGGGCAGCTAGAGGACTGGAGAGTGAACAGTCACATGTGGTGTGTGTGTGTGTGTGTGTGTGTGTGTGTGTGTGTGTGTGTGTGTGTGTGTGTGTGCGTGCGTGCGTGCGTGCGTGCGTGTGTGTGTGTGTGTGTGTGTGTGCGCACACCATGTTTGACTAACTTTGTGGGACTGCAAGGGGACCACGTGACTGTAAATCTGGGAGAAAATAAAACATCCCTTGTGGGGACATTTTTCTGGTACGTCCCCCATTTTGAACTGTTGTTAGATTTAGGCTTATACACTTCTGAAAAGATTCATGTTTGGGATTACTTTAGGCATTTGGGAATTAGGTTTAGGGTTAATTTTATTTTGGGGGGGGGGGGGGGGGGGGGGGGGGTGGTGTGTGGGGGGGGGGGGGGGGGGGGGGGGGGGGGCGTGTGTGTATTTGTGTGGTGCCAATACTGTACCGTACGTTTGTTGTGTGTAGGTGCTGAGAAGGAAAACATGTATTACAATATCTCCACAGGTGGCAAACAAATCTCTTGACAATATTATTTGACATCTTTCATTAGTTATCTTCTTATCTCTAGAGGTTATGGCTTTCGTTTTTATCTGTGTAAACTGAAGTGTAATTATTAGAACTGATGCGAATGAATGGGAAAGATAAGCTGTTCATTTAAATGAATAGACACAAAACAGGAACAGACATATTGGGTATAATCCATTTTTCTCTTGAATAAAAGTCCAAATTCTTAAATGGTCCTGTGGCTAATTGCTGTCTTTTGATATTTTGATTATATTATTCAAGAAATCCAGTGGCAACTTTGCTGAAAATTCAAATTGGGTCTCATTTTGTATGCCCTGTTGCGAGTATGAGGAATGGGTTACCTGAACTCATTCCTCATCATTGCTACAGGGCTGCAGGCTTACCTCAGGTAACTTACCTTCTGGGGATTAAAGTCGACCATTAGCTCCAATTATTGTCCATTGATAACTTCCAGTCCTCCAGAAGAACTGTCTGTCTGTAGGCCAATACAGCAGGTTCCATTTCCAAGACCCTTGTTCTTTGATATAGCTAGTATTAAGTAGCTATGAGTGTAGTCCCCCCAAATGCGTTTTATCCTTTTGACAGATATGTACAAGTTAGGGTCATGTATATTAATAAACATGTCTGTCTGTCAATCAATCAATCAATCAATCAATCAATCAATCAATCAATCAATCAATCAAAACTAGAGCAGTATTCCCATTCAAAACATAATTTAGCATATTTTTGACACCCTTTGATAACACCACTATTTGTACATCAAAGGATACACACATTCCTCCTGTGTCTTCATTTAACTCTGAGATTATATAAATGTCTGTGCACTCTCTGAGTTAACATAGACATTTTACAGTGTAGTCCATGCTATCAATTCTGGCTGAACCAGTCTTATTGGTCCAATAAGACCTGCTGCCCCCCACTGGCTACATTATGTGTTACAATATCAACTTAATGTTCCTTGTTCCATGACAGCACATCAACAATAGATCCAGGGCAGGAATTTCAGGGAGGCCATGAAGGTCATGGCTGTCGTTGCCCCTCAGTTTGGCCTTGTGCCCCTCCAAAGAATGGCATGCCCTGAGGCCACAGTTGCCTTAGTGCCCCTTGCCCCAGCCCAGCTGACTGTACTACTTTCTCCTCTGTCTCTGTCTTGTCAATAAGTAGACACCAGTGACTTGTTGAGTCCCCTTTCTTAAACCAATCCAGTATCTTTGATTTGTGCAGGGATTGTAAATACCCATTTATTTATTTATTTCACAGAAGATATTCTACATATTAAATGTAACCCTTAAATTCAATTAATTATTTCAATGGACTAAAATCTTGTTTTATTTTATGGCCTTCCTGCCCTGGCATTTGGCCTTTGTGCCCTCAAAAAAATGGACAACCGCAAAGGCCAAGTGACCTTGCCCCTAAAATGATGAAATTCCCACTCACTTCCAGGCGCGTATGCTTCATTAAGGCAAAAAGGCAACTGCCTTTTATTTTTTTTTAGATTAGATCCTTCCATCCTGTCTAAAAAATAATAATAATCCCCCAACCAGTTCCTTGTC
>NC_137820.1:60477917-60563246 GCF_963921795.1 Nannobrachium achirus | reverse complement strand
CCAGTTCCTTGTCTATTCACAGATAATTATTATGCGGGGGAAGGCGGACAATTAATCAACTCGTTCATAGAGATGTATGCATTTTGGCTGGCCTACCTTGACTCTCATTCCTGGATACACCACTGCTCACTTCACCTCTCTATGCCTGGAGCTCCCCCCCCCCCCCCCCCCCCCCCCCCCCCCCCCCCCCCCCCCCCCCCCCCCCCCCCCCACACACACACACACACACATGCACTTACACCATTTCCCCTTTACGTCATGGCTACTTTTTCCTGTTTGATAACTGATATGGCAGGGGAAATTACCCACAAATCAAGTTCCCTTTAATATCCAAGGTGATGGGGATTATATAATATGATAACATAACATTGTATCTATTTATCTCTCCAATGTGTGCGCATGCATGCGTGTGTGTGTGTGTGTGTGTGTGTGTATGCGTATGTGTATGTGTTTGTGTGACTATATGTGTGACTGTGTGTGTATGCATGTGTGCATGTCATGTGCGTGTGTGCGCGTGCACGTGCGTGTGTGCATAAATGGAGATGGACGACAACCTTCACGTGGTCTCTCTCCTCTGTAAGTAGCAAGGTCAGGGTGCAAGACCCGCTTGTGAATGTCGCCAACCAGTCATCACCCAGCTGACAGACCAGAGCACAAGAGGCCGGAGGGACATCGTACATCCACGTCAGGACGGGTTGCCATCCCGACCATTGAGCACCAGGTTCTGTCAGTGCTCCAGATCAATGCAGAGGGCTTCACCACTGCCAAACTGGAAGTCACTCGCCACCTCGCTGACTCCCACAAAGTAGCAGCCTCAAACTGCCCTCATGGTTTCCACCTTGCTGGATCCACCCACAGCAAACAGCATGGACTTGCAACCTTTGTCAGGAGCGACCTTAGCTGGACAGCCACAGGCCAATCTCTACCAGGCTCCAACATTGAATGGCTGTCTACTAAATTACAGTCCACATCAGTTGTCAATGTTTACAAGCCCCCATCAGCCACACTGACCATGGCATCACTCCAGATGGCACCTGCACCCACCATCTACCGGTATGCAGGAGACTTCAACTGCCAACACACCATCGGCCGTCCATCATAAAGGTTCCATCTCTGGTGCAGCCAGTAGCAGGGAAACCCGTCAGAAGATGGAACTTTCGAAAGGCAAACTGGCAGTCTTTCCCTGAGGAGACAGAAAGACAATCAGTCTGCCTCTCAGACCCAGATTCTGCTGATGTGGAGGCCGGATATGCAGCCTACTGCATAAAGGGGTGTTTGGTACCCGGCTATTTGAGTCGAGGTGTCCATGAACAAGACACTACCCCTAACCACAAATATAAAACATAACAAAATAACTACTTATGGTAGTTACAGTATCTGTCACCAGAAGCAGAGATATATTTAAGTCTAACATGGAGTTTTAAGTTGAATGGTTATTGGGGTAGGCCTAAATGACCCCAGTTTCATAATGACCCTTTCATGCTCTTTTGTTGTTGATGTTGAGAAAGCACACAAACTCAAGTAAAAACTGCCATTGTTGTTTCTATTCCTACAGAGGATGTCCTGATTTAGGCTACTTATCTAATCAGACACAGACAGACAGACACACACGCGCACGCACACACACACACACACACACACACACACACACACACACACACACACACACACAGACAGACAGACAGACAGACAGACAGACAGACAGACAGACAGAGAGAGAGAGAGAGAGAGAGAGAGAGAGAGAGAGAGCGAGAGAGAGCGCTCTTTGGCTTGAAGAGAGAGGGATTAGATGAATGTGTGAGTTGTTGTTCTGTCTGCGTTTTATGAGCTTATTATATTTACAGCCTCATTTGGACCTTAGTGTGAGATGTATGTGTGCCAGGCAGCTGCACACATGCGTGTGTCTTAAGTGCCCACATATATGCATACAGTGTAATTATCTGAGTTCACATGAGCGTGAGTGTGTGTGCATTGTGTATACATTCATACTTGTGAATGTGGCATGCTTGTCAGAAAGGCTTCTGCGGTAAACAGAACTGGCTCATTAATTAGCAGCAAAGCAGGTCTCGGGGAGTTAAGAGAAAAGTAGGCTACTCCTGTTATCTGTGACATTCTACACACTCTGGAGGAATATAGAGCCTGAATGACTGATGAAGACCAACACACAATGTCAGTCAGGTAGGCTACACACGTGCAGGTGTATACACGCAATTAATGAAAGGTGCAGTGACTTCTTTTATTTTGTTAAAATATGTGTTAAATAGCTCTGTATTGTGATAGTAATCATTGGTATATCGAGTGGTTGTTCAGTAGGGCTCTCCCTGTCCCTCCAGCTCTTTAATACACAGGAAATGCATTTTCAGCCTGGGGAAAGTCATACAGGTTATACAAGATAAACAAATGCAAGTAGAAGTGATGACACAAAGCTGATAAATTGCTACTTGTTACACTGCGGGTACAGCGGGCCCTCCTCAGGATGAGCATGGGTTGTCAATAAACCCTATAGCCCAGGGGTCTTCAACAGGCGGTCCGGGACCCCTAGGGGGTCCTCAGAGTTACTACAGGGGGTCCTCCACATATTCCAATCCTTTTTATATTAACAACTTGAACCCTAGTGTCTATATTCTGAGAACTGTAGCCAAAAATAGCAGATCTACAAGCAGATCAGCTATTTTCGGCAAAGAGGTTTGGTGTAGAGGGGGAAAAGAGCAGACTAAGTACAGAGTAAAAGGTCAAGTTTATTAGGTAGTGACGGATCAAGTGGTTAAATATCTGAAAACACAAATGGACATGAATCTAAAATACACGGTGTGCTGTCTAACAATGAAACCATATGGAATCTATGAACAGGTTGTGGGGGTCCTGCTTCATCTCTCTCTCAACTAAGGGGTTCTTGGCCTGAAAACGTTGAAGACCCCTGCCATAGCCTATTTGTGTAGAAATTAGCCTCACATCACCTCAACAAGTTGGATGTATGCCGTACTGCTGTATGGAACTGAGACATGGGCCTTCACAATTACACAACAGGAAAGGGCCGTGGACATGGAGGCTACATAAGAAAGCTACAAATGGCACTATAGGTGTAACATGGACGGACCACATCAGAAATGTGGACCTCTATGGAGACCTATCACGGCTCACAGACAAAGTCGCAGGGCAGAGGGCACTGTGTCAGCCAGGCACCCAGAACTAGAGGCAAGCAAACTGACACTATGGGAGCCAACCCAGGGCAAAGCCTATTTAATGTACCGTATTTATCACATTATTCATGCATGTTCTTTAACATTATTATGATTTTATGTGGAAACCACCTTGACAACCATGCAGTGGTTAAATGATGACATATCACTGTACATGTCATCATTAATTTGAGACCAGCAACGGTCAGTATCTGAATAGAGAGTGCCTTTACACCAAAAAACACATTATCACTTACACTACCTTTAAAAATCACGAGTGCGCTCATGCAGAATAAACTGTAAATAAATGCAAACAAAATATGCTGTTGCCCAGAAATTTGTTTGAAACATTTCTCCTCCAACACACTAGAGGGCGTAGTCGAATCACTACACGTAGTGTAACAGCTCGTCCAACGTCATGTATGTTGCCGGAAGCAAATCCGTGCTGGGCAAAGGAAAGGGAAACACATGAGTTTGTTTGGGTGAGATTCACGTGTTCAACTCTTCAGCTTCACTATAAAAAGCTATTTTAAATATTAAATATCCTATTCTCGCTAAGCACATTTATCAGTACAACACGGTAGCCATGGGTAAAAAAGGTAAAAATGAGAAGAAGGTTAAAGGGGCCGTGAAGACAGCTGCCAAAATGGATAAAAAGCTTTCCAAGAGGTCTAAACGTGAAGAGGTTTGATGATGCCTTCATTTGTATTATATTGTTATATATTTCTTTATTGCAATACACGTGTACGCCGATTAGCAAGTTTAATTAGAAGGTTTGATGTTTTTAAGATGTCATTTTAACTAAATAAAAAATGAACTTTAACTATGATAAGATCATTCTTGGGAGGACATTTGGCAGGTGTGATAGCAGTATGAAACACAGGACAGAAAAGTATATTAAAAAAAGATAAAATATAAAATGAAAAGGAAAATGATTAGCATAGATTTCTGTCACAAGATTATGTCTCTGAATGAGGGAAAGTATATAAAATATTAGCCCTGAAACATGACATGTTTCAGGGCTAATAAAATATAATGCACACTGTATATATTAATTGATATACATCTACGGACAATAAATATATGAGTGAAGACAATGTATTACTGTGTATACATCGACAACGAGTATATGTATGAGAATAGTTAGCCATGGTAACATCACTTAAGTTACATGATGGTCGTCTGTCACGACTCACGAGTCACGACAGGCATTTTTCAGGGCTAGAGAATAGTTATCCTTACAGGCATCGGTCAGAGTTCATCAAATGTACTATATACTATATAAACTTCTTATACCCTAACCCTATAAACTTCTTATATGGTGTCAAGCTCGGTTGTGGAGCGTGATGGCTACTGGCAGAAAGGACTGACCAAGTTGTGTACTGCCGAGGGGGTACACATTTCCATCCTAAACCTGCCATTCCTACGCACTGCCATTCCTATGGAGGCAGTGACCAGTGACACCAAACCATAACCCTGAACCTAACCTCAGTAGGAATGGCAGTGGGTAGGAATGGCAGGTTTAGGAATGGAGAATTGACCCCCTGCCGAGGGGGGATGAGTAAGTGTCTGTTCATCTTCGCTAGCTCATAGAGAGAACGAGAAGGGTTCTCCAGAAGAGCATTCAGCCTCCTCCTCATCCTCTCCTCGTCAACCTCCAGACTGTCCAGTTGAACTAGTTTGGGAAAGATACTCTATCTGTCCTTTGAATTCTCTGCTCCCTCCTTTCAATCAAACCTTTGCGCCTACCTTTCTTTTGCCAGGAGGATTTGGAAGCCCTTATAGCCGAGTTCCAGAGTCTGGATGCCAAGAAAACACAGGTGGTGGAGACGGCTTGTCCACCTCCATCCCCAAGGTACAGTAAGAGCTTCACCCAGAGGAGGACTTTGGCCAGAATGAGTTTGTGGGTTGCCTGTCAGCCTGTGCCTTACCTGAATAAAAGTACCTGATGGACACTTCTAGCTGATTACTTGTGACTGAGTTGTGCTTACATTGTTTCTAATTTGAGAATAACAGATACTCTACATCTTCTTGATTGAAGACTGTAGGTATTATGTTACACACAGACTGTTTATCAGTTCAGAAACTACATTGCACATCATGCTCTTAATGGATAAAGGGAGAGGGCTCCCCAAAGCTTAGAAATTAATTATTTCATAATCAAGGCTTGGACATTTCATACATTTTCTTCCCTATGTGTATGGGAATTGACGTTTAATTAACCTATTAACATTGCTGGTGCTTTTCAAGTGAAACTGAGTCATTTGAAGTTGAACATTGTATGTGAGCTATTCCCCTTTACTGTAGTTTATTGACTGTATAGCACTAATGATGATCAGTGCTTGGAAATGATTCCTATGCTGTTTTCAGACAAACCCTCAGCACACTTAATGACCTTATAGATGTATTATGTTATACCATAGATTCTAGCTTGATGTGAAACACCCCTATGTTGTCAGACAAATAAAACATGTTTATTTTATGATACATTTGTTCAAAAAACAATATCTCAATTAGTCTCTGTCTCTTGATACCTCACAGACTGAATGCCTCTCTCTCTCCCCATCCTGAGAAAGATGAACTCATACTGTTTGGAGGAGAGTTTTTCAATGGGAAGAAGGTAGACATTTCACGAATGTATTCATTGTTATCATTATTATTATTGCTGTTATTTAATTTAAAAAAAATGTACTACCCGAAAAGATATCTAAAAAAACTACTGGCTGGATTGCCATTGAATTAGCTATAATCGCCTAATAGTGAACCAAGGGCCTTTCCTCCAGCACCACCATTGCAGTAGGCCAATGTGCGTTTTATTTTTCTCTAGTAAAGTTGTTTATTCTTAGTTTTCTCATGCCCCCCATGTAAAGCGTCTTTGGGTACTTAGAAAAGCTGCTATATAAATTCAAGATATTATTATTATATAATTATTAATTACAATGGAACAAGTTGCCTTTGTGTGTCATTGGAGCCTGTTTATAAACCAATACCCATACACATGTAGCAGCAGCAGCACATGAATAATGTCTTTACTTAATCTGTGTCACTCTTGTACTATATGCGTGGGTAAAAAAAACATTAAAACAGAGTGTTATCTATCCTTACAGACATATTTGTACAATGATCTGTATTTCTACAACATCAAGAAGAACACCTGGGTGAAGTCAGACATCCCTAACCCTCCTCCACCCCGCTGTGCTCACCAGGTAAACAAACCTCTCACGTACACACTTTAAAGACAGTCATCAATCCAATTACAAGATAGACCAGTTCTTACATGTTGACTTACAAGTGTTATAAAAGTATTGGCAGCAAACAGTCCATTCATATTAAATTGTCCTTATACTGCACCATGAATGGAAGGAAATGCATTAAAATGTCAATACTAACCGCTACAGAAGAGTGTTTCTCAAATGGGGGTACGTGTACCCCTACAGGTACGTGGGGGTAGCCTGGCGGGACCCGACGTCATACTGTGTTCACTCACTCATTCCTTCCACAGTATAACGTCTGGACTTCCCGGCATAGGCAGCGAGTATCCTGATTATTTTTTGATCGGGGCACAACAAATGTAGTCTTCCTGACAACAAGTGAAAAGCTTTCCCTGATTGGGCCATGTGTAGACGGTGACGTAGATGCATGCTGCAGCATTTTCAAAACAACAATGGCTGCCCTCGCGATGCAACAAGTGTAACAGTTAACGCTCTAACGATAAAACAAGCAATAAGTGCAGTTATTTCAGAGTTGGAATCAATTACAACAATTAAAAAGGACCACGGGGGATGCGCTAGCGGAGTTCATCGGCCGAAAAGACGTGTTTGTTTGCCGTTCTTCCGACTGGCTGAGAGATGTTTTGCTATGCTGATTGGTTAGAGGAATCTGTCTGTCAAGGCAAGTACCCCCGCCCACTTTTCAAGCTGCCAATAGGCCGAAGGCCAGACGTTATACTGGGGAAGGAATGAGTGAGTGAACACATGTATGACGTATGGCCCGCCAGGCTAACGTGGGGGTACTGCAGGGGATACATGAGAAAAAACTAGATAATGGGAATGTGTATTTTATTGTTATGGTCAGTGATAAAACATTGACAGACCTTGTGTGAACCTGCTCATTTGTAAATTGTCAAACAAAATGACATCAATATTCAATACCTTGATTAGCACAACTGTTATTGAATAGAAAGCGATGTTTATTTGCCATTATGCTGTTTTAGTTTGAATAATATTGACATGGGAACTGGACTCTTGATGTCAATTTTCCAAGCAAAATGCTGTAGTCAGGGGAAGGGGGTACTCGGCTTCATAAATCAGTATAAGGGGGTACTGCAGCCAAAAGGGGTTGAGAATCACTGTGCTACAGTATGCATCCTTATTCTCGACCACAAGGTGGCAGACTTCTCTAAAACAATCAACACTACAGTGCACAGCAGGATTTAGCTCTTAGCTGCAATTTTATAAGATTAGCTGCATACTGCAATAAGCACAATTTAATATTTTTTTATGCTACCACACATGAATCAATTTATATTGATTCTTGAATATTTCCCAATAACTTGGGGGATATGTACAGTACGTACATTGGTACAACCCAATCTCCATCAGTCATCTTAAGAAGTTCTTCTCTCTTATTGTGTGGCTCCACAGGCGGTCGTGGTACCCCAGGGTGGGGGTCAGTTGTGGGTGTGTGGGGGAGAGTTTGCGTCTCCAGATGGCGAACAGTTCTACCACTACAAGGACCTGTGGGTGTTGCATCTGGCTACAAATACATGGGAAAACATCAAGTACGTATGATGACTGCATTTAAAGAGTTATAGATCATTGGGAGGATGGATCGACAGATTGTATGAATACTTGAGCTACCACTCAGAAGAAGTACAGTACATCAATACCCTTATATTGATTAGTAGACAGGCTGTGAAGTAGATCATTCAGAACAGGGGTTTTCAAAGTGGGTGACGGGGCACCCTGGGGTGCCGTGACAGCAGCCCAGGGGTGCCGCGAGATCATTTGATAATATTTGGAATTTATTTGGACACTTGAAAAAAAATATTTAGTATCCTTTCAAACTTGAAGTACAAAGTTATTTTCAGTCAGTTCGAACCAAAATGGCTATTATCTCAACGTTTTCCTCGCAACATAATCACAAAAATATCGTCACTGTCGGGCAGAAACCTTGTATCTCCAAGTTTCAAATGTGTAGGCCTACTTCTTTTGGTAAAGCAAAGCCCTGCTTCATCATACAAGACTGTCGCACAAAACTAGTGAAAACAGCAGATCTACAAGCACACAACGCCTCGTTGTAAATAGAAATCAAAAGGTTTTGGACATAAAAGGTTTCCACCCGACAACGACGATATGCTTTAAATATAAGGTGCTGGGAGTGAAAATTATAATGTAGGGGTGCCTCGGATTAAAAAGATATTCATGGGGTGCCCTGAGACAAAAAGGTTTGGGAACCCCTGGTATAGAAAGACCCCAAACACCCACAGTATTGGCCTGCCACGACTGTTCTTCACTCTTACTTACTCTACTTAGTTTACTTTGCTTTTCCACTGTACTCTTTACTGTACTGTTTTTGAGCGGTGCAAACCGCTCCTATAGACCGCTTTTTTACCAAAATTATGATGTCACTAATGAGGATGACATGAGTTAGCTAGACCAATGAAACACTTCGATTCTGTTGATTTGTCCATGATGTCATAGGCACAGAGGCACCCGATTGGTTCACCCTGATTTAGAACGCGTTTAGGCCGCAGAAAATACGTCATAAAAAATGATGTCATAGGCACAGAGGTACCTGATTGGTTCACCCGGGCCTTTAGGCCGGAGAAAATAAACATGGTGTCCAATCAAATGCTTACTTGATTATGAATTGACCAAACTGAATAGACCAATGAATTTGAATTTCAAAATTGTATTAAATGAATATCACCCATAAGCAGAGAAAACAACCACACTTTTAGACAGACTGTGGATAATTTCACAGGTTATGAATGATAGGCAACTAATACAAGTTTAAAATACAAATAAAGAGCTTTTGAAAAAAGATTATGTCACTAATGATGATGACATGAGTTAGCTAGACCAATGAAACACTTCGATTCTGTTGCCTTGTCCATGATGTCATAGTCACAGAGGCACCCGATTGGTTCACCCTGATTTAGAACGCGTTTAGGCTGGAGAAAATACGCCATAAAAAACAATGTCATAGACACGGAGGCACCCGATTGGTTCACCCTTTAGGCCATTGAATTTGAATTTCAAAATTGTATTAGATGAATATCACTGATAAGCGATAAAATAACCACACTTTTAGACAGACTGTGGATAATTTCACAGGTTATAAATGACAGGCAGCTAATACAAGTTTAAAATACAAATGAAAAACTAAAATATTCATCTTCTGGCCTCTTCTGGCCTCTCTGGAGATCGACTCTCTGTAGCTCTACTTATTTTGGAAAAGATAAGTATCCACACGCTTCCCCTCTGCTCCAAGGCTCCACCATGGTCACCTTGTCCTTTGGTTTCCTCTCCCAGTAACTACCAAAGATATAAAGACAGTAAGAGCTAGATGCCTCGTTCGCCTACTATATAACATCTATTTTGATGTAAACATGACATCATGTACATGATTGAATAGAATTGGTTTATATTGATGATGTATATTGTGAATGTTAACCTAGTGATTGTGAATGCTAACTTGTCGATGCTGATAAACCTGACTTGGTGATTGTGAATACTAAACTGCTAGTGTTGAATTTGGCAAATTTATTGTTAGAACAGCCAGCTATTGATTGATCATGGCCACACACACACACACACACACACACACACACACACACACACACACACACACACACACACACACACACACACACACACACACACACACATTAACCATATTTATATGTAATGTGTGTAATAATAAAGATATTATTTAATATCTTCAATTTAAAAGGGAAAAGCATTTATGATAAATGATAAGAAAAGGCTTGAAAACGAAGTCCACAATATATCATACTCCCTAAATATTTTTGCACCGCTCACTTGATTTCCATGTTATGGCTGTCACGATTATGACATCAATGATCAATGATTAATTCTCACTCAAATAATTGCGATTAACGATTTAACAGTGACAATTGCATTTCTGTTTGGCTTTTAGGCTTTGAAGTTGCACATGGCAGATATGACACATCACCTAAATATACAAAGAAATGTCTGACATATTTGACAACTCTATACTTAAAAAAGGACATTGATAGTGGAAATAGCCGATCTACAAGCTCACATATCTACAAGTGAACTTGTAGATCTGCTATTTCCACTATTCTTGAACATTTCTGAAAATATATGAACATTTTTCAACGTGTGAGCGATTATGTCAAATAATTGCGATTATGTCAAATAATTGCGATTAGACGATTATGTAATAATTGTGACAGCCCTGTTCCATGTACGCATTTATTTGACCATATTTCTAAACAAATCAGACCAACTCATTGTGGATTGTGTGCTGGGTGTCCAGGGTGCCAGGTGGTCCCTCGGGGAGGAGTGGACACAGGATGGTCCTCAGTAAGAGACAGCTGCTGCTGTTTGGTGGCTTCCATGAGACTGCCAGGTAGGAAGAGGCTTTTGTCCAGGCCATGGCCGTGTTGGGAATCTACTATACTGTAGCAGCAATAGTTACACACCTTGTAATGGCTTAATTCAATCAAACAGTTCACCTGTATGGCAGCATCTGCATTCATTGTGTTTCTCAACTCATTTATACATTTTCCTTCATTTGTCACATCTGTTTGCTTATGTGTGTTATGAAATGCGAGTGCACTTGCACTTGCATGTGCACCACACACACACACACACACACACACACACACACACACACACACACACACACACACACACACACACACACACACACACACACACACACACACACACACACACACACACAGGTTTGCAATTACTACTTTGTGGGGACATTACACATAGTCTACTATATTTGTGGGGACATTCCATTCATTTTTAACCCTAACCCTTAACCTAACCCCTAAACACCTTTTGGGACACTAAAATTTGTCCCCACAAGTTTTTTTTCTCCGATTGTACTATCTTTGTGGGGACATGAGGTCCCCACAAAGTAGTAATTCCCTGTCCACACACACACACACACACACACACACACACACACACACACACACACACACACACACACACACACACACACACACACACACACACACACACAGTGGGTGAGATGGTGTTTATTTAAAGAGTCATGAAACCCAAAATCACTTTTTCTATAAATATATATTATATCAATGAGTCACTTGTGATAGGGAGCAGAGATATGGTTCAATTTGCTCATAGGCTTGTGGATTCAGAGCTTTCTGCTGTCTCTGTAGCTATTTCTGTGTTCTTCCAGTTTCTGGGTAGAAAATAAATATTTGACACTTCACTACACAGAAATGGTTGGTAGATAGGAAAGTCATATTTATATTGGTTCCTCCTCTTCTCTTTTGCAAATGACAAATGTTTCTACTAAAAGGTGTTTAGTCTGTTTACTTTTCTGTGCTTTCCCCCTCATGTCCACCCTTGTCCTCTCCTCCTCCTACAGAGATTTTATCTACTACAACGATGTCTACGCCTTCTCTCTGGACTCCTTCTCTTGGTCCCGCCTCTCTCCATCAGGCTCCGGCCCTTCACCTCGCTCTGCCTGCCAGATGACCTCGACACCCGATTCCACGGGTGTCATCATCTACGGAGGATACTCCAAAGCGGTGTGTGTGACACCACCATAGCAATAATGTATCTCTCTGTCCTGTTTTATAATGTTTTATGTCCTGTCCTATTTATATAATAATTGTGTGTGTTTGTTGGGGCTCTAGAAAGCCAAGAAGGACGTGGAGAAAGGGACCATCCACTCTGACATGTTCCTTCTGAAGAGAGAGGAGAAGGACGGCCAAGGTACACTTAATAAACCTTATAAACACTTCATCTTTTTTAATGCATACAGTAACTGTCATGCAGGTGCAGTGCCTTGAAGGATTTTGGATTGTTACAAACTAGAATTAAAATTTAAGCTGCAAAATATGAATCTACTGTATATATATTCACTCACTCAGCGGCCACTTCATTAGGCACACCTGTCAAACTGCACATTAACGTACAGTCACTCTCGGTTCTCTGTGTCAGCTTCTTGAGCCGTAAGCCTCAGCTGCAAGCAATCAAAGCCAGTCAGTCTTGTCAGTCACACGTCACACTTTTGCCCTTCTCATAGCTCCCCCACCGTTGCCCCAATCCATGCCAAAATTTGCACACACACTGCTTGGCTGCCAAACCACAACCTCCACCCATTTCTCACATGGCCCTCTTCTAGCGCCACCATGAGGCCGATTCTTGCAAGACACATTTTTGGACACTGCTCCTATAGATTTTGCCCTAAAATCACGCAAAGCGGTACACAGTATCTCTACAGTCATGTCAGCAAAATGCATCTGTCCCATCTAGCGCCACCATCAGGCAGATTTTTTAAAAAGAAATTTTTGGACACTGCTCCTACAGATTTTGCCCTAAAGTCACGCAAAGCGGTACACAGTATCTCAAGTCATGTCATCAACATGGACAGACAAATTTGTGTATACATGCGACCTGACGGTCGCTTATCTCCCGATTAGGGAGTCTTACTGGAGTTTTTGTGTACCCATATTATAATATGGGTACAAGGACCCCCTCCAATATTTTTTAATAATAATGAACCACCCACAAAGCGACAATTGTACGTACAGTACAGTTTTACTGTCTTGACTCTTTGTATTTGTATAATGGGGATATGTTATATTGTTGTTCTGAAAGTGACATTATCATAATATGAAATTAATGCATTTCATGTCGGTGCCATTCAAAAACGGTATGCATGCATGGAATGGAAAGCATTACATTATATGTATGGCTGAACTTCCCAAAACAAAGCACATAGAAGTGAATTATCTGGTCATTATTTGGTCATTGTAGCCTACCTGTCAGCCTATGGGTCATATGAGCCATAGCAGTGGGTGATCAGCTTGAGAGGGACACATAATCTAATAGTCAAACAAATATCAGTTTCATGAAGCATGACCATAATCCCAGCAAATGGGTTCGTTCCACCCGGTTGGGGTACCATCTCGTAGATGACTGATGTCACTGGCAGACCACATGAAGTTAGTGATCCACATTGGAGCCACAGCATTCCCATATGTATTGGATCAACATGATTCAGGTTTTTTTTTTACACTGCAGGGTTTGCTACTGGAGAAATAAGGCTAATTAAGTTGGGGACTGCCCATAAGTCCTACATCTCATTAGTCCTACATCTCATTAGTCCTAATTTGGTTAGGGTTAGGTTTTAGGGTTTTAGGGTTAGGTTTAGGCATAGTTTTACTGAGGTTAGGGTTAGGGGTTGGGTTATGTTCAGGCATAGTTTTACTGAGGTTAGGGTTAGGTTTAGGTTTAGGCATAGTATTTTTACCAGGTTAACATTCACCAGATTCGGACTAATGAGATGTAGGAACAATGAGATGTCGGACCAATGCCATGGCACCAATTAAGTTAAAGGAATACACAAATGTATTAATATTAGTCAAATCTAATCTGTCATTATGGTAGGGCAGAGATATTATGAGCTTATTATGCTTTCACTCAGTCTTCCATGATGCAGCAGATTATATAATACTGATACATTAATGTGTTTCTTAAATTAAACTGACTTTGGGAGCAAATAAGAAATGAACATAACATAATTCAGATTGATAAGTGGACTCACTTTCATATTGCTTCAAACTGTCTCTTTTTTTAGGATGATATGGGTAATACAAAAGCACAATGAAATGGCTTTGATATTGCTTGCAGCCAACAGCACACGGCTCAAGAAGCTGACACAGATAACCCACTCCCTCTACTTGAGAATCCATACCTCTAATAAAAAAATCATGATATTAAAAGCCTATTAAGTTATGCGTTCACACAGTCAGCAATTTCTTTTGCCAGATGTACTTCCTGCTTTTGGCAGCTTCAACTGTGTCGCTTTTAGCCTTGATTTTGGTTTTAACTTCTTTGGATTTATCTTATGCTAGTCCATACCTGTCCGTGGATATGAGCACCCAAAGTATGGGCAGCGTTTGTGTTATGCACGGTGCACAGTACATCAGGGATGGAATTGAAAGTAACTTTGTACTTGGTACCGGGCCGTAAAATGAAATGCTATATAAGTTTGCTGCGTTCTTTCTTTTTTCTTTTTTTTTAAGCGGTGAAAGCCGCTTCCAAGGAGTGGCTTTGTGTGTCCCATGTCCATATATGGTCATTTCAGTCCAGAATGAACAGGTTTTATCAAAAACAAAATGTGTGTCCCATGTCCATATATGGTCATTTCAGTCCAGAATGAGCAGGTTTTATCAAAAACAAAATGTCTGTCACCTCATGTCCATATATAGTCATTTCAGTCCAGAATGAACAGGTTTTATCTGTCCCGTACGTCCAGAATATGTGTGTAGTGTCCGTCCCGGTCTGATGATTGGATACTTTGAGGATTGGTCAAGCTTCACATGAAAATTCGGCCCTCCAGATAAAATCATTCATTCATTCAGAATATAAAGAATGTATAGATCACAGAGTTCATAACTCTAGAACACATAGAATAAAAGTTCACCGCTTCACTTCGAACCGAGGTTTGATTTTTGAAGCGGTGAAAACCGCTTCCTATGAGTGGCTTTGTGTGTATCACGCCCATATATGGTCATTTTAGTCCAGAATGAACAGGCTTTTTCAAAAACAGAATGTCCGTTTAATTACCATATATGGTGATCTCAGTCCAGAATGAACAGGGTTTTTCAAAAACACAATGTATGTCACCTCATGTCCATATATGGTCACTCCAGGCCAGAATGAACAGGTTTTTCCTGTCCCGTACGTGTAAAATATCAGTCCAGAATGAATAGGCTTTTTCAAAAAGCAAAATGTGTGTCCCATGTCCATATAAGGTCATTTCAGTTCAGAATGAATAGGTCCAGAATATGTGTGCGGTGTCCCTCCCGGTCAGATGAATGGATACTTTGAGGATTGGTCAAGCTTCACATGATAATTTGGCCTTCAGGTTTTATCTGTCTTGTACATGCAATAGGTCTCACCTATTGCAGCAATGACAAATAGCCGCATAAGAGCAAAAGCAAAGGCACAATAAGAATATACAGATGCTAACAGAATGGTAAAAAGGAGCATTAAGGCAGACAAGAGTAAATACATTAAAAATCTAGCAGAAGTTGAAAAATTTAGTAGGCCACAAAGATAACAGAAACTGAAATAATTATAGAGGGATGCAGTTGACAAACAACTAAGAGACCAGCAAGCAGGACTTTTTATATATTTTTTTAAAACCTATTATACCGGCTGTCATACCGGCTCTCCAGACAATTCTATACTAAGATTCACCGCTTCACTTCGAACCGAGGTTTGATTTTTTTAACTCATTCTGTGCCAATCACGTGTATACACGTGATATATTAGCGCATCCCACAGTGCCAATCACGTGTATACACGTGATTCAAAAAATAAATAAATAAATAAATAAATAAGAAAATGTTTTTTTGAATTTTTTTTTTTGGACCCCATCAAAACTAGTGAACATGATTTGAATCGCGATTTTGCATGTTTAACCCCCATACAACCCCCATACAACTCAGGTAGCAGACCTCCAAGCTCACAACAGTGTAAAACATAATGGCTATTATCTCAAGAATGCCTGAACGGATTTCCAATCGGATTTTTTTGTTTGAAAGCTGTGAACAAACTGCACAAACCCACAACAATGCAATCCAGGATTGCATTGGATTTTTTAGAGCTCATTCTTCTCTGTTTTTTTCCCATGCATGAGGTGTGCAAGGTTTAATCATGGCTAAGTTGACGAAAATAAGGCTTTTAAAATGCTTGGTAGCCAATAGCTAACTTCAAGCTAACTTCATCCTCTTCCTGTACATGCACAAAGGAAAGTGTTTAGGCAAGTCATGGCTGCAGGGCTTCTGCATATACCAGCATATCTCTATGGGATTGTCTGTGGCACACTTGGCCCCCTCTAGTGGTGAAAGGGTGGCATTAAATGAGTTAATAACATTTTTTCACCCAGTGCCAATTGCCTAAGCTGTAATCCTGGCCTGTCAGTCAGGCCAGTCAGTTAGATAGCTGTCATGGACGATATTGCAGTTGTGCATATTTGCACAAATATTGGAAAGTCCGAGAATATTGCGGACTCACCCACATCATGATTGCCATGGCAACGATTCACAATACTTGGGCATCTTGGCAGGCACTGATGGGTTATTTTTATTGGTGCATGCACCGTGCCTAGAAATGGGAGAACACACTATGCTGGATAGTATCACAGCAGCATTTCAAACTAGAGGCCAACTTTTATTGTATGTTTTGGATGCTGCTGCTATTTCCATTTTGGTAATAAAAACGAACATTTCTTGGCTTGACTTTGTTTTGAAAGTAGGCCCTGATAGGTTAAAATTGATAGTTTGGTACTCTGACAATGGATACAGCGGGTATTGCATAGCCAAGTGGGCCATGCATTCCCAACTTGCATCGATTTGATCCCGACTGGCTTCGTTCCCAAGTCTGATGCTCAATGGGCGTCTAGTCTATGCTTAGATTATGTAAATCGTGTGTGTGTGCGTATCTGTCCTCCACGGATCTTGAGTATGAAGTCGATCAGATGAGAGGCTCTCCAGGCTGCCACACCCTGAATGATCATGCATGATTCCCGAACGGACACTGCAGTTCTATGGCAGGGGTCAGCAATTAGATTCCATATATAGGTACCAGGGGTCTCCATACAGTATATGGGTAACTGGTCCGATATACATCACTGGCCAGATGGCTAAGAATTGGCGCGACCTTGCATGTCGCCCTGAGGCGAGTCACTAGTACTTATGCTGTATACATCAGGCCCATTTAGAACAGGTACACATTATTGTGTATATCATTATTTTATGCTTTAACTATTGAAAAATAGCAGATCTACAAGCTGCGAGCTTGTAGATCTGCTATTTTTCACTGTTTAAAGCATTCAATAATTCTAGGCCTAAATGGGTTAAATGCAAAGCAACATGCACTGAACCTCATAGGGTATGTCTCTCCCTCTGCGCTCCAGAGAAGTGGTCGTGGTCCAGGGTGAATCCTGCCGGTAACAAGCCACCTCCTCGGTCCAGCTTCTCCCTGGCTGTGGGCTCAGGGGGACGGGCGGTGCTGTTTGGTGGGGTCTGTGACGAGGAGGAGGAGGAGACGCTGGAGGGAGACTTCTACAATGATCTGTACATGTATGACATGGCAAAGAACCGATGGTTCCCTGGGCAACTCAGGGTAATCTTTATGTATTATTATGTACTGTATGTAAAATGGATCAGTGGTTTCTAAATATTCTTACTACATTGCCTGCCACAATTTGATTTGTGTATATACAGTACCATCTTGGTCATCTCTTTTTTTGCCATTTAGATTTTGTTTATACCACAGCCATAACCTGCAACGTCTATACTTTGTCAGAAATACATCTCACTGGAGTTTTCTAGAGAATGAATGTATCCTGTGGGGATACTTTCAGTCATCTCGGCCAATCAGAATGGCATGTGCCCTAGGTGGTGTGGTATTTTTCGGTGCCCTAGGGCAGTGGTTCTCAACCTGTGGGTAGGGACCTCTAGTGGATGTCTCCAAATTATTTTTGGGGGTCCCCAGAGGATTAACATAATGTGAAACATTGTTTTTTCACTCAACAGTAAACAAACCAACACAAAGTTGAAGTGGGTATCTGCACATTTCTAAAGTGACAATTTAAGGACATTTTAATACCTCTATAATGACAAATTAAACATTGGCCAAACTCAAATACTAGAGGCAGAAATTGTGAAAATAGCGCGAGGCGTTGTGAGCATGTAGATCTGCTATTTTCACAATAGAACCGTGTTATACAAAATGTAATGCCTCAACTCTTAGTGCTCATCAGGGTGGTGGTCCCCAGTTAAAATATGATTATTTTGGGGGTCGCGGCCTGAAAAGTTTGAGAACCACCCTAGGTTACACAGTAAAATCCCCAATGTTAAGTCTCACAAATATACGTACACTCTGAGTTAATTTAACAATGATGACAATGATGTGTCTCTGTCCGTCCAGGGGACAAAGGCGCAGAAGAAGAAGAGTCGGAGGGGAAAGAAAGGCGGAGCAGAGGGCGAGGGCCTGGAAGAGGAGGAGGATGGGGCGTCCAGCGCTCCTCAAGGACCCACCGAGGTCATCAAGGAGATCGTGGCGGAGGATGGGACTGTGATGACCATAAAGGAGGTGATCCCTGGAACACGGGTCGAAGAGGAGGAGGAGGAGGAAGAGGAGGAAGACGATGAAAGTTGGTTTATTTTCAATTTCTTTTTTTTCTCATCACCCTTTGTCAAGTCCCGCCCGTTGTCCCGCCCCTCTTCACACCCATTGGTTAATGTGTCTTGGTGGGACATTCGGTGGGACACTCCATCCACTACCATTGTAATTCAGTTGCTTTGTATTGTTATTCTGTGTATTCAATTCTCATTTCAAACTTTGTTTCAGTGAAATGGAGCTGCTCAGTGGCAGTATAGTGACTCAGCATGTTTTTAAATGTTTTTATTTGTCCAAGAATTATGTTTTAGGAAATTCAACATAAAAAAGACGGAACCAGGGCGGGCCAAGGCAGATGGAGCCTGCTAGTTGGTCAGTCAGGGACCAACCAGAAGGCTAACAAAGGGTGAATTAAAGGGATAGTTCACCCCAAAAAATAACTTTTACTTCATCGATTCCTCCCCCCATGGAGACTTGAGTTCATGGATAGTTTGTTTGTTTTGTAACATTCCTATGCCAATAATTTGATGACCAACAATGGTTCCCTATTGAGACACAAAGTGCCTGCTTTGTCTCCTCAAATTATTGGCTTAGGAATGCCACGAAAACAAAACAATATCCATGAATTCAAGTCCCCATGGGGTCAGTAATAAAAAATAAATCATTTTGGGGGGGAACTATCCCTTTAAAGTCCCTGATACATTGGTTGATATATATATATATATATATATATATATATATATATATATATATATATATATATATATATATATATATATATATATATTAGGGTGGATCTTAAATCACCTTTTTTAGATTTTCTTGAGTCTCACCCCCCAATTATGTTCCTATGTACAAAAAAATGCTTTGGTTAAAATTTGGTTGAATTTCAAGCATATTTAGAGGTAGCTCAATCAAGTCAAAGATTGTACATTTTATAGGTCAAAATTGAATTGCACTGCAGGCACATTTAACTTATACATTACACATTATTCTTATACTAAGCACAGAAATTATATTTTTTAAGCTTACAAATCAAAACACAAATCTGATTACATGTTTGTCATATGTCAAACCAGAATTAATGTATTGTAGGAAATAGCAAAGCAAAGAATGACAAATTGCTATTTTTCATTTAACGTGCAGAATGACATGTCTTTATTGCACACTCTTCAATCATACTCACAACACACAACAAGCACACAGCCCCACTTCCTTGTTTACCCCCAAAACCCCCAAAAGTCACTGCAGTATTTAATAGTAATTCAGTAGTTACTGATCAATTAAATCTTGTTTACGGCTATCAGGATACTTGTGCCAATTTGCAGCAAGTACTGGAGTTGGGACTCATCTTTAGTAATGAGACCACAATATTCTTGTATTAGGGCAACCCCACGCTCTGCATGATCATTGACAACATTCATCGCCTTCACTACAGCCATAGCTTCTTGGTAGTCCTCCCTGGGCTCCCACTCATCGGGATCAACGTCAAGGAAGTCATCTGGGAGATCCATCATTTTGAAAAGCACCTTGGATTTGGGATCAATGTTCTTCCTTGCAATTGTTCCAAGGTCTACAGTAATTCTCTTCATATGCCCCTGTTCATCATCTTCATTTCCATCTTTCATGGCTCTCACCATCAGCCTCTTCGTTTGCAAACTCACTTGATTGTCAAACAATGCAAGTCCGATGATCTCTGGAGCCAAATACAATAGGGGCATATGAAGAGAATTGCTGTTGACCTTGGAACAATTGCAAGGAAGAACATTGAAGATTTTGTGTCTCCCAAATCCAAGGTGCTTTTCAAAATGATGGATCTCCCAGATGACTTCCTTGACGTTGATCCCGATGAGTGGGAGCCCAGGGAGGACTACCAAGAAGCTATGGCTGTAGTAAAGGCGATGAATGTTGTCAATGATCATGCAGAGCGTGGGGTTGCCCTAATACAAGAATATTGTGGTCTCATTACTAAAGATGAGTCCCAACTCCAGTACTTGCTGCACATTGTGCAGAACCATTGGCACAAGTATCCCGATAGCCGTAAACAAGATTTAATTGATCAGTAGCTACTGAATTACTATTAAATACTGCATGACTTTTGGGGTTTTTGGGGGTAAACAAGGAAGTGGGGCTGTGTGCTTGTTGTGTGTTGTGAGTATGATTGAAGAGTGTGCAATAAAGACATGTCATTCTGCACGTTAAATGAAAAATAGCAATTTGTTATTATTTGCTTTGCTATTTCCTACAATACATTAATTCTGGTTTGACATGACAAACATGTAATCAGATTTGTGTTTAGATTTGTAAGCTTAAAAAATATAATTTCTGTGCTTAGTATAAGAATAATGTGTAATGTATAAGTTAAATGTGCCTGTAGTGCAATTCGATTTTGACCTATAAAATGTACAATCTTTGACTTGATTGAGCTACCTCTAAATATGCTTGAAATTCAACCAAATTTTAACCAAAGCATTTTTTTGTACATAGGAACATAATTGGGGGGTGAGACTCAAGAAAATCTAAAAAAGGCGATTTAAGATCCACCCTAATATATATATATATATATATATATATGTTACAGTATGTTCAAGAAACCAGTAAAAGTTGTCAAGGAGCACTCGTTTTGACGTTCACCACACACTAATCACCACCAGATGGCGACGTCAGCCACTGGATAAGAGAGTTACGTCACGCTTTGAACTCGCCGCAGACCGGAAGTGTTTACTCTTTATTTACTAGCCTAGCCTAGCCTAGCCTAGCCTAGCCTAGCCTAGCCTAGCCATTAGCTCCATTGTAGTCACTTGGACAGGGCGTTTAACGTGCGCTTGCCCAGGCCTTACGGCCTGGGCATAAATATAACGATTGCATTCACCACGGCTTCGTAACTCGCGCGGCGCTCCGCCGGCCGCGCGGCCCTGGCCCGCTCTTCGCGGCCACTCGCGCCTGCGGCGCTCGGGGGCGAAGAGCAGGACCAAGGTCCGCTGGCCTTCGCGCCGCTTGGGGCTTCGTGGACCCAGGGGGGCCTCGTAACTCGTTTGGGCTTCGTGGATACAGGGGGGCTTCGGTAGCCGCTCGCAGTGTCGTGGACAATAGAGCGGCGCACCGCCTGGAGTACGTTGTATTGGCGACCGCTTGCTCCGCCCCGTGCCGCACCACGAGTGCTCCGCGTCTCGAATGTGCTGTTTCTCTAATATACTATGACATATATATATATTAGAGGTGGGCAACGGGCAACGATTATTTTTTTTTAATCGCGATTAATCGCACTCAATCCTGGAGTTAATCGCGATTAATCGCGATTAAAATGGCTCATTTTAAGTCTGCCAAAGGCATTCAAAATTAGTGGCGTCCCTGAAAATCGCGGGCCCCCCTGCAAGGATGGGGGCAGGAGCCCTTTTTCAAATGATGATGGAGTTCTGTCCGTCTGTCATTCAATGTTATATGAGGTACATAAAGGTTTCCTGGGTAAATAAGGCGAAAAGCTTACTAGGATCTCCTTTTAGTTGATCTTGTACCAGTAAACTGTACTGTGATGAAACTACTTTTCCCTATGCAAACTTCTAATAAAGTCTTCAATCAATCAATCAATCAATCAATCAATCAATCAATCTCTCTGGAAGAAGTTGCACATGATCTCTGCAGCCGAGGCTGAGGCGCTCCAACAAGACCACTCTGACAGGCTAAATGCTGGGTGCAGTAAATGTATTTGTCTGCAAACAGCCCAATGAGCCCATAATATTAACAGCTGCATGTTTATTTTATTTGTAGCCTATTTATTTATAAAAAAAAAAAAACGTAATTCACAAAATATTTTTGACAGTGTACTCAGTCTCGTTTTTGTCGTTTTTGGTCAAAACGAGAAGGCACAACGTTTTTTACAGTGTAGGCAACTTTGTGCTTCCTTGTGGTCGGAGCTGCTGCTGCACTTCTATCAACGGATTTACACACGTTTCTTTCTTGCAAAGTTGCACAAGTGATTTATAGGGGACTAAGGGGAGCATTTAACAACATGGAGCACTTTAAACATGCAGCTTGTTTTGTGACGGCAATGATCACGACAGTCAGAACGTGGTAGGAGGAGGCGGCTTGAAAACCCTTTTAGGGCACTCTAGCTCGGAGACAGAACGGGGAGACAGAACGTCCATGCAGTGAGTTTGAGTAATAACAACTGAATATAGGTAAAGCTGACGTCTCATTATCAAAACTAGCACAGCACACAGGTGCAGCCAATGACAGTGTGACATTAACAGGCACATTGTTGTGAAATATACAGCCATAATTTAGAACGCCTCTGCCTAGACAACATGTTGACTGCATCTAACAAAACAAGGCAGCGTGTCCTGTGTGTGATGTCATTGCGCATGCAGCTCCCAGACCCAACTTTGATCCGCGATTAACGACGATATTTTTTTTTACCGCCGACAAGAGTCTCACGTTAACGCAGCACGATAACGCCGATAACGGCCCAGGTTTAATATATATATATATATATATATTATATTAATTTTTATCCCACGATTTTGTAACCCATTTTCACCCAGTGCCATTTGCCTATGTAATCCTGGTTTCTGCTCTCCCTCTGCCGCACCTGGGGAGACAACGGACTGACCTCATGCTTCCTTCTATGCATGAGTAGTCAAAGTTGCTTCTTTTCACCTGACAGTGGGGATTTCCCCGGTTTGGACGTAGCGTTCCTTTCCCCTCCATCAGGTGCCCCGGCTGGCCAGGGGGAGGCATTATAGAGACCAGGATTACTGCATGTTTTTGTGAGGGTACCTACCCTAGGAGACACGGGGGAGAACTGGGTTTCAGTAGCCAGGCTTGGCCAGACTATGTACTAATGCAGCTAACTAACTGCAGTATATAGGGTTAGGGTCCCCTAACCCATCCCCACCTTGTTTTAACATGGGTGGATTGTTTAGCTGTGCTAGGGTTTACGTTGTTACTGGTTTCCAGTTCACATTTCCCCCCGTGTTCCCCTCAGGTTTGGCGTGTGCCCCCCTGGTAGAGCCCTGCCCCAGGTCCAGTGCCATGGCAACGGTGCGTCTGGGCAAGCTGTTCATATACGGTGGAATGTTTGAGGTGGGAGACCGCCAGTTCACCCTGAACGACTTCTACTGCCTGGACCTCCACAAGATGGACCAATGGGAGGTTCTGATCGAGATGGACCCCAGTGAGTACCGCAAGGGGGGGGAAAAGTGGGACTGAGTTACTAGGGCCCAAGGTGGAGGGGCCTTAAAGCTATTGAAAAAATAGCAGATATACAAGCTCACAGCGCGGCACCGAGTGCCACGCTGCGACCTTGTAGATTTTTTTTTTAAAGTCGTGAGAACGTGTGCAAATCTTTGAATGTATATGTATTTTTTTAAGCGAACATTTGTAACTAAAATTTTGCTTCTGGGGGGGGGGGGGGGGGGGGGGGGTCCCTGGAACCAAATATTTTGAGATGGGGGTCCATGGCTCAATACATAATTATCATTTTCGGGGGTCCTTCACATGAAAAAGTTTGAGCGCCACTGAAACAATAGGTTTTTCAAAAAACAAATACTTTTTTTTTCACGATAAAAAAAAAAATTGTAGATCTACAAGCTCGCAGCGCGGCACTCGGTGCCGCGCTGTGAGCTTGTATATCTGCTATTTTTCAATAGTTAAAGCTCAAAATAATGTGTAATAATGCGTTCCCTCCCCCTATGAAGAACATTCATGGGGGGCCCGCAGTGAATCCTTGTACCCGGGGCCCAGAATTTGGTGTGACACCCCTGCACACACACACACACACACACACACACACACGCACACACACACGCACTCGCCTATGCACGCTCTTACACTCGTGGTGGGCATTTCCCTCTCAACAGAGACACAGGAATGGCTGGACGAGTCTGACTCGGAGGGCGATGAAGAAGAGGAGGGGGAGGAGGAGGCAAAAGGAGGAGGAGACGAAGAGGAGGAGGAATCTGAAGAGGAGAGCGATGACGAGGAAGGTAAAAGAGTTCCGTTTTGTATCTTTGTTTTTTCTATCTTTCTCCCATTTTCTTTTCTCTGGTGATTGGGGTGTAACAATATCGTTTTTTAATTAAAAAAATCGAAGTATATTGAAATGAAAACAGCTAAAATCGAATCGTATCGTTTGACTTTGTATCGAATCGGCAGTGCAGATAATCAATTGTATCAATACTACCTACGAAAAAATGAATGGGTTTAATTACTTTTCCTTTCCGTATAGCTACACTGATCTGTCGATAAATGTGTGTAATCTCTGGGTTCATGTCAACGTGCAGGTTTGTCCATATGTGTTCAAATACAATGTCCATGTTCCCTTAAAAACCTGCACTATCCACACTTTTCACACAGATTTAATTTCTTTGCTAAATAGTTACTACTGTATATCGATTTTAGATCATTGAATCAAATCGTATCGTATCGCCATGAATTAACCAATATCGTCCATGTATCGTATCGTCAACCATGTATCGTGATATGTATCGAATCACTATTAAAATGGATCATTACACCCCTACTTGTGATAAAAGGGAGAGTGTTTTTTGCAGGTCTTTCAGTCCGAGTGTATCAACAAAGCACCTCGGTTAAGCACCATTGGTCCGACCAGTTTAATATTATTTAATGTTAACATTCACCAGCGTTGGCAGGTTAGCATTTCACCAGGTTAGCATTCACCAGTGTTAGTTTTACTGAGGTCAGGGTTAGGGGGTTAAGGTTAGGTTTGGGTGTATCTCCGTTCCCCCGACTTTTGGCACCTCCGCGCAGCCAATCACAAGCTTCCACTGCCTCAACCCAGTTGCTTTTTTGATACACTCAGACTGAAAGACCTGCAAAAAACACTCTCCCGGTGATAAAAGATGATAGAACAGAGGGGGCAGAGCAAGAGGCATCTGTAATAAAGACCTGATTTATACCTTCTTATATATTTGCATGTACATAAGTTGCGCATTTACATTGAAGGTTGGATAGCATGGACAGCGGTCAGTGGACTACTAAAAAGTACCATGTCCAAAATATTGTCTCTGTATATATGTATGTCTGTCTGTGTCCTCACGTCTGTGTGTCTTCATTGTCTCCGATTGATTTTCTGTCTCTGATTGATTGTCCCTATGTACTGTCCCTGTGTGTCTCCAGATGAAAGTAAGCATCCTCCCATCCAGGATGGAGAAGCGCTAGCAGACTACCAGACCCGTACAGAACAGTACTGGATCGGGCTGGCCCGGGCCAACATGGGCCCTGACGCCAAGGACAAGAAAGTGGCCAAAGTTGGACTTGCTATGGCTAAAGTCTTCTATGAAGACCAGTAGTGTGATATGGCGAGCCATTTGGGCATGTGTGTCTGTGTTGTATGAGAAAACCTACTGTAAGTATGGCTGAGAGAGTAATTGGTGTGTGTATGTTTGTTTTAAAACATGTATTCTGTTTAATGGATTTGGCTTTGTTTTTATAAAAGCTATTTGATACTGTAAATCTTTTGGACTTCAGAGAAAATACTGTACAGTGCCAAAAAGATGGAAGAACGCATGGGTGGCACAGGGATGAAGTTCCTGCCCACCACCACGGAGACTTAACTTGCCCAGGTATTCAAAGACACAATTGGCCTTGTTTGGCGAGGGGCCGGAGGGCAACCTTCGTTACTGTACTGGAGACTCCACAGGTTAGTCAAGGTCGCCTGTCAGCAGGGGGTTTGAACTATGAGAAATAGTGAAATCTTCTGCATGCGCTACAGCAGTGGTGACCCCCAGGCTGTGACCCCCAACATAATCATATTTTAACTGAGGACCCCCACCCTGACGAGCACTAAGAGTTGAGGCATTACATTTTGTATAACATGGTACTATTGTGAAAATAGCAGATCTACATGCTCACATTTCTGCCTCTAATATCTGACAATTTGACCAATGTTTAATTTGTCATTTTAGATGTATTAAGAAGTCCTTAAATTGTGACTTTAGAAATGTGTAGATACCCTCTATACACTTTAACTTTAAATGTTTAAGTGTATAAATGTAAAATGTAAAATGAATGTAAAATGTTTACTGTTGAGTGAGAAAACAATGTTGCACATTAGGTTGATCATCTAGGGACCCCCCACAATAATTTGGGGACCCACAGGTTGAGAACCACTGCGCTACAGTACATCCTCCCAGATAGGTACACATGATTCCATGTGTATCAAATGTGGCTTCATTACCATCCCTAGAACCAACCAGTTTGAAGACCAGCCAGTAGGGGTCAGCAGAGACAAGACTACACACGTGTGTGGGGGCAATCAGGGAATTGGCATAATGACTAAATTGGATTGTGTGCTTCTTTCAGTAATGGGAAGAGATTTCTCATTTAATGCTTGAAAATGGAGAAACTGGATTGATATGTAATTGTAATCTTTAAATGAAATATCTTATTGGGCCTTTTTTTCCATTTAAATCCATCTCTGTTTAATAAATGTATACATCAACACATTTTCTCTGCACAAACATTTCCCTACAGGCGTTCTATGGCATCTTTCCCTATCTGTGTCCTCATAGTATTCCCGGATTATGAGTATGTACAGTATACGTTTGATCCTCCAGAATTTCCACAGAGAACATCCAAACTGAAACACCAATGTAAGTAAGGCATGAGGCAGTCACTTCCTCATTAATCTGACACTTGTCATACCAGGGATGGGCAAGCGTTCGTTTTGCATAATTCAAAATGTCCCTGCATACTTCCTCACTGAGTCACTGACCAATGCATTGTTTGGTTTTAGTGAGGCTCTTATTGGAATTCGGCCTGTGATATCACAGATCGCCTGTGTTGCGTGTCCTGAGTCAAACCTGGATCCAGTGTTGCGTGTCCTGAGTCAAACCTGGATGAGTGTTAGGTCTAAAGACCACATTTAGTTGTACAGGGTTCCCACGGTCATGAAATTCCTGGAAATATTTTGAAATTAGAAAAATATTTTTCCAGTACTGGAAAAGTTTTGGAATTGATCAAGGGTCCTGGAAGGTCCTGGAAAAAATAGCTATGCGTTGTCTTTGGTTATTGCTTTTGTTAATTACCTCTGAAATGACAAATTCAACATTGGCCAAATTGTCAAATATTAGAGGCAGAAATTGTGAAAATAGCAGATCTACATGCTCACAAGGCGTTGTGAGCATGTAGATCGGCTATTTTCACAATAAAACTGTGTTATACAAAATTCCTCTACTCTTAGTGCTTGTCAGGGTGCCGGGGTCCCCAGTTCAAATATGATTATTTAGGGGGTCACAGCCTGAAAAGGTTGCGAACCACTGGCATACACTACCTGTCTTTGGGCATTGCGCATAGGAGTAAGCGACTTGTTATTGAGCTGAATTATTGTTACTAGCCCTTACCCGTTCAAAGATATGAGCTCCGAAATGATGTGCAGTGTGTGGATTATGGGATGTGCACTGTGCACACAGTATATGAGGGATGGAAAGTAACTTTAACTGGTGCTTGCATGCTAATATGTAGGAGCATCAATGTAAGAAATACCCGTTCCATTTAACGGCTACAGAGATACTGTGTACCGATCCCCCCCCCCCCCCCCCCCCCCCCCGTGTGTGTGTGTGTGTGTGTGTGTGTGTGTGTGTGTGTGTGTGTGTGTTTGTGTGTGATTGTGCATGGCCTGAACAACAGCGCCCCTCCCTTAACATGTGTGGTCACAAAAGGTACTGTAGGCTAAATAGATATAGATACACCATAAAAATGCAATTATACAGCATACGATTTGTGAAAGTGACAAACGGGCTTCACAGTTATGTCAGGTGTGTTCATATGCTGATGGTGATGCGATTTCAGATCAATTGCTCCAGCCACTGAGGAGAAACGCGGTTTCAGACAGACACTCAGACAGACAGACATTCGGAAAATTATATGTTAGATATAGTCCTGGAAATCGGGTTAAATATTCTGGAAAAGTTTTGGAAAAGCTTTGGAAATTAATTGGTGAAGATGTGTGGGAACCCTGGTTGTAAAAAGATATATATTAATGTGCTTGAAACTACAAGGACTTTCATGGGTAAGCTTCAAAGAGCTCACAGCTCACAACTCTTCTTCGAAAACAAGCCACAGTCAACTCTGGCTATAGCTCTGCACTGGATTATTGCGGCTGGCCATTCCCCATATTAGTCACTGTAATTGTAGGGAGCAAATATGTACTGTAGTTTTACTATATAAAATCTTTTGAACGTATTCTGTTCACCATGGCATGGCCCTGGTTCCACACACATTCAAACAGTGTCATCTGTTTTGCCACAGGGTCTATTGATTTGTTCTGAGATCCGAGTAGACTTTGTATACATTGCTTTTCATAGTCACCTTGACTCATCGTCCCTATACAAAATGTATGAATGTAGCCTTTGTATTTTAACCCACTAGCTCTTAAGGTAGGTTCTGGGGACCCCCACTGGCCCCTGAGGGGGTCCCCAGCTAAATGATAGATAGTTGGACACTTACAGATCTGTATGTATGGGACGAAAATATCAACATAAACCCAATTGATAAATGGCAATACGTATGTATGTCCCTTCTATTGATTCTTGACTTGTCCTCAAAGTGTCAAAAAACAAAATCGTGAGTATGCCATGATGTAGCTAAATTGGAAAACATGGAAAACTTCTACCAACTGGTTCAGCTTACCAGCTTCACACTGGCCACACGCTTGACACATATGCGATTAGTCTCCTCATACAGTGAAACAAAATGGACCATCAGATCAGACTAATGTGTTGTCTTGCATGTTTGTTTTAAGTGCCCCCTGCTGCTAGCCGGCAGAAACGCACTCTCTTTGTCTTTGAGTTTCGCTCGTTCCGCAACGAAAAGCTGTCAGCAGAGAGAGGAAGAGGGAGATGGAGAACGAGAGAAATGAATAAAGATGCATCAAGCGACGGATTGCAGAAGTCAGGGAGAAGATAGAAGGGGGTGTGAGGAGGACAGAGAGCAAGCGACAGAAGGCAGTGTCAGAGAGAAGAGTAAGGAGAAGCAGGTGATAAATGGGACGACCAGACAGCTGCTGCTGCTGCTGCTGCAATGATGCAAAGAACAAGAGGGAGAGGAGGAGAGGAAAGTAGAGGGGAGACTGAGAGAGGTGCAGAGGGGAGGACAAGTGATGTGTCAGACGAGACATCAGTCACCGTGAGCACCATCTACTATCCCTGAGTGACCTATTTTATCCTCCATCGGTGTACAGAACGAGGGATGAGGAGAGGGTGATGAATAATATATAGTGCAGAGGAGAGATGGATGAGGCTGCCTGCCATGCCACGCATTCACTTTCCCTTCCCTTCTTTTCCAGCCCTCTTCCTCTCTTCTGCGTGTGCCCCTTCTTTATTTTAACTCCACTACCAAAAAAAAAAAAAGGGGGGGGGGGGGGGGGGTATTTTTATAAATAACTAAAGAGTGTGACTTTTTTTGGGTGTCGCTGACGCTGCTGTGGAGGCACGCACTGTGCAATCGTCAAAACCGCGTCACTGGTCCTGTTTATGAGTGTGTAAGACAGTCAGAATCAGAGTATGGCAACATCAGTACTAGGCAGTCGTGCAGGTACAGCTGTTGATCACTTTAAAGTGTGTTCATTGGGGCTCAGTGTTAATAAAGCTCTTGTATGTAGGAGCAGGGTTGGCTGACGAGATGTTTATGTTTTAGTACAATCAGTCTGGGTTGTCGGCGCAAACCGCCACTCCACTGCTACTCCCAGATGCTTGAAATCTCAATTCATCTTTTTGAAGCAGGCCAACAAATTGCTTTTGCCATCAAGAAGCAAAAGGGATCACAGACTTCTTGTGTGTGTGCGTGTGTGTGTGTGTGTGTGTGTGTGTGTGTGTGCGTGTGCGTGCGCGCGCGTACTTGAGAGAAGACCAATTATTGATTATCTGGAAATGTCACATAGACCCTGGTTTGTGCAGAGACGCCCAATGAGCTGTTACACTTAGAACCTGAACAGCGGGGACTGTACACTACAGTATGTACCAGTATGTCGAATCCAAACTGAAATGTATAAATGTCTAAACCCTTTTACTCATATTGTATTAGTGTTTCTAATTTAGTGGTTGTAAGTCAAGTTTCAAAGTCATATCTGAAATTACAGGCAGTGGAAGACACTGTGCGATTCTACCTCTTGATTACAGTGATCTAGCGAACACTTGAGACAGTCAACCTTTCTATCAGGGCTTTTGTGAGGTTGGTTCAATGGCTGTGGTTCAATCACTATTCTTCCATTTTTTTTAAAGATTTGTTTTTGGGCTTTTATGCCTTTATTGGATAGGACAGTAGACTGACAGGAAACGAGGAGAGAGATGGGGAGCGCCTGGCGCATGTATCAAAACACCATCCCACTTCCAGCAGTGGAAGCTTGTGATTGGCTGAACCGGAGGTAGGGAGCGATCTGTTGTGTTCGCCTGGAATGCGCGGAGGTGCCGAAAGATTTACTATTCTGTCCTTAGCGGCACATAACTCGGTAACGGCACTAACCCTGAGATGGCGTGGCTCCGTCATCTCCGCCAAAAACGAGCGCTCCGCCCTTAGTCCATTGTTGGAACTGGGATGGTGTTTTGATTCACGCACGACAGGCGGCAAAGGTCGTCCGGATCGGGAATCGAACCGGCGACGCCGCCAGGCATCCATGCCTATATGGCAATGCCTAAGTGGTATGCGCCTGGACCAGTAGGCCAGCGGGTGCCCACTATACTTCCATTTTACTAGTACTGTACACCTGATCTGGTTTTAATACCTTTGTTCTTTGTAATCAGTTATAGGTTACGTAAATAAAGGGTGGGTAAAAGCTAATTAGGAACTTACTTCTGCTTGTGTGACCTCTTGATACTCTAAACCATTTGTTGTGGTGACTCGGAAGTCAAACTCATTGCCTTACTTCTCATACACTCTCTCTCTCTCTCTCTCTCTCTCTCTCTCTCTCTCTCTCTCTCTCTCTCTCTCTCTCACCCCAGCTCGCCCCACCTTTAGTGTGTTTAGAGACCTTTGAGTTAATCCCAGCCTACTGTGATTTTAATACTGTAATCTGGGATAGAATTGGTTTAGCTCCTCCAGACACTGTTAGACGGAGAGCCATGGACGGCAGCAACAGCACAACAGAGATTAGAGAGGGGTTAGATTGCATCCGAAGGTCATTTCAGTAGATAAATATTTCCCTTCCTCACACACTGAGCCCTTCTCATCAGCTGAGTGGCCCCTGTTGGCAAAAAAACAGCTCAAATCTGCATGGGGGTGGACTGGGTCGCCTAAAGCAAAGAGTTCTGGGCTTGTGACCAGAAGATCACTGGTTTGAATCATAGGAGCAGTTGGGGAAAATAGACTAAGTAAACAATGCTCCCTCCTTCCCTCCTTGTCCCTCAATGAGAAACACGCTAAACTCACAACTGTGCTGGCAGAGCTGCAGTGGCCACCAGTACTCTGTGTATTTGTGACTGTGAAATAATTCCTGTCTGAACATAAACATATTGCATCCCAATAATCTGGGTCACCATAGTGCTGTCATTATTATTGACGAGTGGATGAAATGGACCACTGGTCCGTGGTCTACTAGTAGATCTTCAAACGAACATCCTATTAACAAGCATTAATTAACAGTTGCTTATAATTCCTTAATATTCTTTTTAACTATATTATTTGTTAATAGGGACTGTATAATTGATCATAATAGCATTGTTAATACTATTAACAATATTCATTAACAGTTAATAAGTTACTTGTAAGTCCTTGTAAGATGCTTATTTACAGTATTATTTGTTAATAAGGATATACTGTAGGGCAGGGGTCTTCAATGTTTTCAGGCCAATGACCCCTTAGTTGAGAGAGAGATGAAGCAGGGACCCCCACAACCTGTTCATAGATTCCATATACTGTAGTTTAATCATTTGACAACACAATCATCAGTGTATTTTGGATTCATCTAAATTGGTGTTTTCAGATATTTAACCACTTGAACCATCCATACTTAATTAACTTGACCTTTCACTCTGTACTACTCTGCTCTTTTCCCCTCTACACCAAACCTCTTTGCCAAAAATAGCCAATCTACAAGCGCACAACGCCTCGCACTGCGAGGTATTGTGAGCTTGTAGATCTGCTATTTTTGGCTATAAGTTCTCAGAATATGGATGATAGGGTTCAAGTGGTTAATATAAAAAAGGAGAAAAAAAGTTTCTATCGCACAATGATTTGGAGGACCCCCTGTAGTAACTCTGAGGTCCCCCTAGGGGGATCAGGGGATGCAATATATTCCAGCTTCTGGAAACCCGCAGAGCCTATTATGCACTTTTTGGCAATTAACAGTTAACTAGGCACTTTGATCTATCTGCTCTATATATTATTAATATAGCCTTATTAGCAAATCATTTGGTTAATAAGCATATTATAAGGACTTAACTTTAACTGTAAATGAATGATTGTAAATAGTATTAACTATGCTATTATAAGCAATGATATTATAGCTTTTATTAACAATTAAGGTTAATAAGCATATAAGAACTTATATATTATTGTATTATGATGTTTGTTTGAAGTGCTACCAACTGTATTAACACGCATTTCCTCACCTTTTCATACCAAATTACCAGTGAATTCTACTGTGCATTGTGGGACTGCATCAGATCTCTTGTCTAGCTATAATGTTCAGTTCATCCAAGGTAATTTACTGGACAGACACACACACACACACACACACACACACACACACACACACACACACACACACACACACACACACACACACACACACACACACACACACACACCACACACACACACACACACACAGGGGTGTCACAAGGGGGGGAAAAGTGGGACTAAGTTACTAGGGCCCAAGGTGGAGGGGCCTTAATTATTTTATACTTTGGCTATTGAAAAATAGCAGATATACAAGCTCACAGCGTGGCACTTGGTGCTGCGCTGCGAGCTTGTAGATCTTCTATTTTTGAAAAGTCATGAACGTGTGTCAAAATTTTGCTCCTGGGGGTCCCTGGAACTAAAATATTTTGAGATGGGGGTCCGTGGCCAAATACATATCATTTTGGGGGTCCTTCACATGAAAAAAAATTGAGCACCACTGACATGGAAACATAGGTTTTTCAAAACACCTAGGGAAGGATTTGAAATATTCAAAGACTTGGACATATTTTCAAGATTTTTCAAAAATAGCAGAACTACAAGCTCGCATTTTCAATAGTTCAAGCACTTTGGGGGGCCCACAGTGAATCCTTTTACCCAGGGCCCAGAATCTGGTGCAACACCCCTGCACACATACACAGACACGTAATTTGTGCATAGATGATAGTCTAATACTCTCTTGTGATAGTCTCACACAGACACACACATACAGCCCCTTATCAGGTTGGTTGCATCGCCCCTAACACTGTAACCTTTGACACAGATGATTAATGCAGCTTTGGTTGGGGGGGGGGGAAAAAACAGTCGCCTCAGGTGGACAAAAGTCAGAGAAGTGAGTGAGATGTAGAAAGGGGAGGGGAGGGGCTGATAGGCACAGGTGAGGAGGAATAATCTTGGTGGGGGGGGGGGGAGTTTGTGTTTCTTTCTATGTGCCGTGTGTGTCTCTTTAAGAGCTGGAGCATGCTGTTAAGGGGGAGGGTAGTTGGCTGCATTGGAACAGTCCTCTCTAATGAGCAGATTTCTGAGGGGAGGGGGGGATGAGAGAGAGAGAGAGAGAGAGAGAGAGAGGAGGTCCAGCCATACGGGTAGAAGAGATTTGAAGACGGCTGTGCGTCAGCCAGCAGCTCCATAGGGAAACATGGAGGGGAGCAGGAGAGACTGAGGCACCAACACACACAGGACCAGGCCGTAACAGGATCATATAGAGATGGATGTTATTTCATCAAGCAGACAACCTCAACCCAGCCCACGCTAAAGGATAAACTACTTATGGACGCTGTGGATTAAAGACCTGCAAACAGAGGAGGAGAGAAAGAGAGAGAGAGAGCGGGTTAACGGACAACAGGAGAAATGCTTCAGTTCAGTTGTTTATTTTCATTCTCTGCTTGTGCGCACTTGCTGTCCGAGTGTGCCTGCGTGTAGTGTATGTGTGTGTGTGCGTGCGTGCGTGCGTGCCGTGCGTGTGTCTGTGCGTGCTTAAGACGGGAGACTGCATTGCTGTTCTCCAGCACCACCAGACTAGACTAGACTGAGGACCAAAAAATAAAAAAAGATTACCTGATAGGTTGTTTTTATTACCCCGCTGTACATGTGTAAGTTACCTGCTGTGAGATCAGAAGCATGGTGTGTGTGTGTGTCTCTGGTCATGTTCATGAGGGTTGAGAATTAGAAAGCAGAGAGGAGGAAGCTGTTCCTAAAAAGCCATCTGTGAGCTGCAGATACTGATAGTTTTTTTTATTTTGTATTTTTTTATAACGGAGTATGAACTTGACAACCTAAAGAAATGAAATGTACAAGCCTTGCAGAGTCCTTATTTAGACACATGGGCTTAGGGCATCTCTAAAGTACAACATGGTAAACATTTCAGCTCCTGCATGTTTAGCCCCAGCTGGGGCCTTCCTTGGGGCTGATCAGGGTACCTAGGGCTGGTTTCTAGCCTGGCGTCTGTTGAGAGGTCTAAAGAGGCTGCCAAGGGGGAGACACTGGGGCTCTGCACCCCAGAGAGGCAGACACATCATCAGGTAGGAGGAGGTGGCTGAGAGCGTGGGCCTGCTCGAGTGGCAAGGAGGAGAGTAGGAGGGTGAGTGACTTGTGAGTGTGTTGCTGCCTGTGTGTAGGCAGATGGACGGTGGGCCCATGTAGGTACCTCCAATCCTCCATGCATGAAGGCCTGATCAGAGAGCACCATGGCAGCTCTCGGCCCTCTCTCCTCCTCTCCCACATCCCGCATCGGCCACAGAGAAGCCCGGAGCCGCTAGCCAGCCCAGCGCTACGCAGCCACAAACGGCCTGCCACCCACAACAAGGATGGTGTGACCACCTTCCCACTGCCCCCAGTCCCTCTCCCACCACGTCGGACGACCCCTTGCACTCCCGCTGCGGGGTCCCGGTTTTGTTGCTCACTCTCATTTTCTTTCCTTCCACCCCCGACACGTCAGAGGGCAGGTGGGGAGCTGTTTGGGGAGATATCTCCTCCCTCCCTCCCTCCCACCACCTCCTCCTCTTCATCCCTGCCCCCCACAGCAAAGCTCACAGCACCTGCCTCTACCCACAAAACCTAACCTTAAAACCAATGGATTGGTTTTAGTGTCAAGTTAGAAATCCTTTTTTTTTTCACTTTCTTTTTCTTGTTTGTTTCCTTTCTGTGTTTTCTTCTTTTTGCTTTTTTTTTTTTTTTTAGGCTTCGGGGGATTTGCCAAGACCTGTTACATGCATGTCCACTGGCGGCAGGTTCAACTTTGACGATGGGGGGTCTTACTGTGGAGGGTGGGATGAGGGCAAGGCGCACGGCCATGGGATCTGCACGGGGCCCAAGGGCCAGGGCGAGTACTGCGGGTCCTGGGCACACGGCTTCGAGCTCCTGGGCGTCTACACCTGGCCGAGCGGAAACACCTACATGGGCACCTGGGGCCAGGGCAAGAGACACGGCGTGGGCGTGGAGAGCAAAGGCCGCTGGGTGTACAAGGGCGAGTGGACCAACGGTTTTAAGGGACGCTATGGCGTGCGGGAGAGCACGGGCACGAGCGGGAAGTACGAGGGGACGTGGAACAACGGGCTGCAGGACGGATACGGGACCGAGACGTACTCAGACGGAGGTGAGTGCAGGGGGACGTGTGGGCAGTGGTGGTGTCGCACCAAATTCTGGGCCCTGGGTACAAGGAACTCATCATTATGTATTCTTTTGTGCTTTAACCATTGAAAAATAGCAGATCTACAAGGTGCTGTGCTGCGAGCTTGTAGATCTGCTATTTTTGAAAAGTTGTGAATATTTGGGCAAATCTTTTAATGTTTCAAATCCTTCTAAGGTTTTTTGAAAAACCTGTTTCTATGTCAGTGGTGCTCAAACATTTTCATGTCAAGGACCCACAAAAGGATATGCATTTGGCCACGGACCCCCATCTCAAAATTTTTAGTTGCAGAATTTGAATTACAAATGTTCGCTTAAAAAATACATATGTTCAAAGATTTGCACACATTTTCACGACTTTTCAAAAATAGAAGATCTACAAGCGCGCAGCACGGCACTCGGTGCCACGCTGTGAGCTTATATATCTGCTATTCTACAATAGCTAAAGTATAAAATAATTAAGGCCCCCCCCCACCTTGGGCCCTAGTAACTCAGTCCCACTTTCCCCCCCTTGTTTTCCCCCCCTGCGTGCAGTAAACGGATGTGTGCGTGCTCGCACGCAGACACACACACACAGTCATAGACATGTTTTCTATGTGTGCGTACATGTGTGTTAAAAAATAGCAACTGCCTAGTACAGTAGTATAGCATTCTGCTGGAGGAGGATGCACAGTAGCCTACAGGTGAGGCCAGAGACAGTGTTGATAGAGAGGGGTCGGTCCAGAGGTTCTGCTGTTCATACACTACCAGGTCATCCTTGCTATTGCCATTCGTACAGGATTAGGATGATCGTATTTTCAAAAACCCAAACCGGGACCTATGATCACTCAAATCCGATTTAATGTTGAAAATACCAGCCGATTTACAGCTAGTAGAATTTTTAGCTGCTTTTTACAATTTCTTTGATATTTTATAATCTTGATTGTCACCTGGTGTTTTTTCTCGTGATGGGGGGGGAAATCCTAGCACTCGGTACACCTATTTGACTGAATCAACAGAACTGAACATGATGATCATCTACAGCATGTAAAGCACTCAAAACTAATATTTTAGCTGTGGTAAAAAACGGGGACAATTTTGGTAGTGAATGTTGAAAACCCGGGACATTTGAGTGTTTTTGTGATGTTTGTCAGGAGGACTCTGTCTGGACACTCGGGTTGAAGCCGGGACAATCCTGGGCCAAATGGGGACGTTGTGGTCACTGTATACACGCTGTCTCCCCAAACAGGCTGAGGGCTCAGGGGTTGTTTCAGGACACGGCTTGCCTGCAGAACACCTGTGTTGTTTTTAAGATTATTCTTTTTTTCTTTTTGCCAATTTCTGCTTTATTGGATAGTAGAGTGTAGACTGTCAGAGAGAGGGGAGACATGCAAGAAGCAGGGAGTCAGATTCAAACTCCAGTAGGGCTGTCACGATTATGACATTTTACATGATGATTTGTCACTCAAAATGTATTGCGATTAAAGATTTAATTGTGTTTTATTATGTTTGGCTTTTAGGCTTTTAAGTTGCACGTGGTAGATATGACACATATCTACAGTACCTAAATATACAAAGAAATTATTTTATACTTAAAAAAGAACATTGATAGTGGAAATAGCCAATCTACAAGCTCACAACGCGTCAGCTTGTAGATCTGCTATTTCCACTATTTTTGACTTTTTCTTTTAAATATAACATTTTTTCAACATGGAAACGATTATGACGATTATGAAAAATAATCACGATTATGTCAAATAATTGCGATTAGACAATTATGTAATAATTGTGACAGCCCTAAACTCCAGCCCCTCACAACAAGGCACAAAGTACATGTGGTCCGTACAATGCTGACCCACCAGGCACCTCTTCTCTCTCTCTCTGTCCTCTCTCTCTCTCTCTCTCTCTCTCTCTCTCTCTCTCTCTCTCTCTCTCTCTGTCCTCCTCTCTTGCTCCCTCTCTCTCCAAAACAACGACCTGTCCCCTGCCTTACGAGCACCTCTCTCTTTCTCCCAGTGCCTCACCTCGGCTGCCAGAGGACATTCTGCATATTTGGAGGCTCTAAATTCAGACCACACGCCGCCTTAAGGGTTGCATGAACAGATGGAAGGGGGATGATGGCAGGTCCCAATGCTAAAAGTCCTGAGCAACAGAAGTGTTTTGAAATCCACAGTTTTGTAACAAGTTGACCGGCCCGTCACGCAGAGCTGACATATCACTTAAGCTTGAGCCTGTAGGGGACATCCTGGAAACTGAGATGTATACCACTTTGTCACATGATTTTGCTCTCTTCTTACTTGGACCTGTCTGTTGACTCTTAACTAATCTCTCAAGACAGACTCTGATAGCAACAACTGAGTACCTGAGACGAATAACAGAAGTCCACTTTTTTTTTTTAATATAGATATTTTTTGATTTACCAGACTGTAAACCACAAAATAGTAATTTTAATCTGTTAAATTGTTAATGCACTCCCCCCTCATTTTGTTCAATTGTCTGTTTTAATGTTATCTGCTCCCTTTGTCTGCTGAATATTGCTTGTACGGACTTATACTGTTGTTCCACAAACTGTTGGAGATATACTGTTTTTCCACTTTCCATAAGTATTATCTAACATATAATTTTGCGAATGTCTGTCCGTCCGTCTGTAACAGTGTTTCTCCTCAGTGGCTGGAGCAATTGATCTGAAATCGCATCACCATTAGCATATGAACACACCTGACATAACTGTGAAGCCCGTTTGTCACTTTCACAAATCGTATGCTGTATATTATTATTTTTATGGTGTATCTATATCTATTTAGCCTACAGTACCTTTTGTGACCACACATGTTAAGGGAGGGGCGCTGTTGTTCAGGCCATGCACAATCACACACAAACCCACACACACACACACACACACACACACACACACTCCCCCCCCGGGCGGGCGGGCGGGCTGGGGGGGGGGGGGGGGGGGACACAGTATCTCTGTAGCCATTAAACGAAACGGGTTTCTTACATTGATGCTCCTACAGTACATCATGCAAGCACCAGTAGCCATTAAACGAAATGGGTTTCTTACATTGATGCTCCTACAGTACATCATGCAAGCACCAGTTAAAGTTACTTTCCATCCCTCATATACTGTGTGCACAGTGCACATCCCATAACCCACACACTGCACATCATTTTGGAGCTCATATCTTTGAACGGGTAAGGGCTAGTGTTTTATAATTCCTATTATATATGAGTTAAGTAAAATAATCTAATTCAACAACATGAGGGGGGAGTGCATTAAGAATTTAACAGATTAAAAACTTCTAGTTTGCGGTTTACAGTCTGGTAAATCAAAGAATATTTTCTATATTCAAAATTTTAAAATGTGGACTTAGGGTTAGGGTTAGACTGTTTTTCGTCGCAGGTACTCAAATGAAGAGGAACAAACAGAGAGGGCGTTCCCTTTTATTTGACGATGGTTAGCCAGACTGACTCTTAACTAACACTATCTAACAATTGAGATATTCCATAGAAATAGATACATACAATTTAGACCAGTCTATTGGACTTTTATTTTATATGTATCCCAGTCGAAGATGGACACACACACACACACACACACACACGCACACGCACACGCACACACCAAACCTGATAATGTACTGTACAGTATGTGTTGAGCTCAGGCAGACAGCTGACAGTAGCATACATGCGGTCAAAGCCTTGTTACATAACTATAAGTAGCAGGCAGGTCATTACAACACTGATGTGAACCCGCACCCGTAGAGTACAGTACAGTACGGTACACAAGCAACAAGGATGGAAGGGTTGAATAAGGACAAAGAGAAGAAGTCAAAATGACAGCTCATTAACAGATGGAGGTACAGAGAGGTGATGGGGTAGAGTGACAGGTTGATGGATGGTCGAAGACCATGTTAAGCCCGGTCCACACACCAAAGATTCGCAGTGCAGTTGAACGAGTTGAACTTGCGACCACGTGCAGTCGTGCACCCAGGGGCGTCACACCAAATTCTGGGCCCTGGGTACAAGGATTCACTGCGGGCCCCCCATGAATGTTAACTATTGAAAAATAGCAGATATACAAGCTCACAGCGCGGCACCGAGTGCCGCGCTGCGAGCTTGTAGATCTGCTATTTTTGAAAAATCTTGAAAATGTGTGCCAAGAAACCTATGTTTCCATGTCAGTGATGCTCAAACTTTTTCACGTGAAGGACCCCCCCCCCCATCTCAAAATATTTAGTTCCAGGGACCCCCCAGAAGCAAACTTTGAGTTACAAATGTTCACTTAAGAAATACATATATTCAAAGATTTGCGCACATTTTCACGACTTTTCAAAAATAGCAGATCTACAAGCTTGTGAGCTTGTATTTCTGCTATTTTTCAATAGCTAAAGTTACTAGGGCCCCTCCACCTTGGGCCCTGGTAACTCAGTCCCACTTTCCTACCCCTGGTGACACCCCTGCGTGCACCCATTTGCAGAACAGAATCCCCAAACTATGGCCAACCTCACCTGCAACGGAGCAAGTCAGACCGATGTGATTTCTATCTGCGACGTGTTGCAAACGCTTTGTTGCATCGAAAATCATTGGTGTGGACAGGTCTGAAATGGATGGATGAATGGGTGGATGGATGGGTGATGGAATGATGAAGTGGATACATGGAGGGATAATTAATTATGAGATCATTGTAATGATTAATATATTTTAATTGGACAGTGTGAATGAATGCAATGGCATTGTGCGAGTATGAAGATACAAGAGTAGATATCATGCGAAGGGAAAGACTAGTCATGAATACAGACATCTCTACAGATGAATGGGAGAGCAGTGTTGGAACGTTATGTATTTGAACCTAGATAGGCTACAGTAATTGCAGAAGAGATTGGCCTAGTTACAGAATGTGAGTGTCTGTATATATCTATCTTCTATCTATCGATCGATCGATCATTGTTTCCTGTTGAGATTGGCACATTTCCTGGGGCAACCTGCCAAGATCACACATGTCACACAGGTCTTTTTTTCTTTTTTACTCAAAAAAAAAAAAAGTGGTGCATTTGAAACTACATTGCATTGAACATCATGGGGTGATCACTGCTTGCCTCCTGTGAATTGTTTTGTTTTAGTTTATATTTATTTTCTTTTTATTTCTTTGCTGAGTGAGGTCAGTGGACAAAGTGACGTGAGTGAGAGGAGAAAACATGGGTGAAATGTGCCAATCTCAACAGGAAACAACAGAATATTTGCTTGTCTGTCTGTTGATCTGTATTTCTACATCCATTGGATTTACCATACAAACACCCACGTTTCACAGCACCAAGTACAACCACAAACCTCATCAACGAATGGTGTTTGAAGAGTAGCGTTCAAAACAGTAGAACCAAAACATTTTTTCAATGTTTTGATTTGATAATCTTCAACCATAAATACAAAAGTGACATGGTAACTACAGAGTTATACACAGTAAGGTTGCCAGCTGTCAAGCTTTACATACAGTAGCACCCTCTCTTGTTTTTTAATCTTCTGATGCTAATCTCTTTTCTTGTCCACAGACATTATCTACTTCGTCGTACAGTGAATAGTGAAAATAGCCAATCTGTACAAGCACTGTAGATCTGCTATTTTCTCGATTTAACAAATAATATTTTATTTTTTATTTTTATATATTTCTATAATGACATTCCCCAAAATAGGGATGCCAGGTTGAAAGTTGGTATGGCTGACTAAGTTACTACATGTAGGCTGATCACATACACAACATGCTCCTGCTTAACATGAATACAATGTATAAAAGGATTAAAGGCAGTAACAGCAACAGGTTATTCGATGATAGGGCATCATTCTAATTTGCTGATAACATGGACTCATCAAAGCTGTCAGTCTGTCTCTCATCCAAACCAAGCAGGCACTTGCACACATAGACATCAAAGGGGGCTTGAGCCCCTGCCCTTTTACTCGTCTGTAAAAAGTGCCCTCTCCAGACCATGAATAATTACAGAAAATAGCCAACCTTCAAGCTCACAACGCGTTGCAGTTCAATATTTTCTCCTAAAAGGCCCTTTTAGATATTTCGGCCCCTGCCTCTCCGACATTCTCTGCACGTCCCTGGAACCAAGAGTAGTACCGGGCCAGAACTTTCAAAAAACGGTTGTCTGCCCAAATGCTTTGAACCGCTTTCAACCATGCGTCCCTATTTTAGGTCATTATACTGAAGCAATCCGAACATAGAATACAATTATAAATGTGAGCTTGTGGAACAGCTCACATTTAAAATGTTTTACCAACTATCTTCGCCGTTCGTCACATGATTGAGTGGGGCTTTTATCAATCACTTCAATCAATCAACATTTTACATAATTTTCATCATCATATTATAGTCCATGTCATTTCTCTGTGGTGTCGTTCTTCCGGGTTGTGTAAATCAGTCAATTTCTCCCATTTTTCAAAAAAAAAAAAAAAAAAAAAAATCCTCTTGCATCCTGAGTCTACTCTGTGTGTAAATCTCTCCATTACATACAAGTTGGGGAGACTTCTATACCACAATCTCGTTATTGAATCGACCATCTCTAAGAAACACACTAATATATATATATATTTGTTATTATAGATGAGCTTTGTTTCATTCCTGCCACCCCTTCCTCTCTCTCTCTCACTCCATCCCTATCTCTCTCTCTCTCTCTCTCTCTCTCTCTCTCTTTCCTCTCTCTACTGCATTTCTGCGGAGCCACAGTCGGTACAGTAAGGGTTTCCATAGCAACTCTCACCGACATGCATCAGGTCAGCGTGTCACGAGGGACTCAGTGTTCCGCGCTGCCATAGGCCGGCCTGCTGGTAGTGCTGAACTCTGATTGGTGGTGTGTCTGGCTGGGCCTAATGGTGTTTACCGAGATGAACAGCTAAGCTGACTGATTACCCACCACGGAGGGAGAGACGGAGATGGGGAGAGAGAGAGAGAGAGATAGAAAGATAAAAAAGACAGCAGTTGTATATACTGTGGGTCCACAAAGATTCAGTAATCGTTTCAGTGAGAGGTTATCCCATTTAGGTGCCTAGAATTATTGAATGCTTTAACCAGTGAAAAATAGCAGATATACAAGCTCGCAGCGCGGCACCGAGTGCCGCGCTGCGAGCTTGTAGATCTGCTATTTTTGAAAAAGTCGTGACAATGTGTGCAAATCTTTGAATATATGTATTTTCAAAGCGAACGTTTGTAACTCAAATTTTGCTTCTGGGGGTCGCTGGAACGAAATATGTTGAGATGGGGGTCCGACGGTCCGTGGCCAAATAAATATCATTTTGGGGGTCCTTGACATGAAAAAGTTTGAGAACCACTGACATAGTAGTCTCTCAAGAACAGACTAACTGAGCTCCAGTTAAGTGAAAAGGACCTTTTCTATGACGATGTCTAGCCAGATTGCTGACATAGAAACATCGGGTTTTAGAAAAACCTTAAAAGGATTCAAAAGACACTTATCCACGAGTTTCCTACGCCCCATAGTGCATTGCGCAAACGTCTGCATCGATCTTCCGCCGCCGATTTACAAGCTCACAACGGGTTGCATCTGCGACGCGACGTGCTGTTAAACCCGGAAGTTTGGTCCTGATAGTCTCCAGTAAACTCCCGCGGAAACTTGTGGATAGAATCGGGTCAAAATTATAATTTTCACGATTTTTCAAAAATAGCAGATCTACAAGCTCACAGATCTACAAGATCACAGCGCGGCACTCGGTGCCGCGCTGTGAGCTTGTATATCTGCTATCTTTCAATAGTTAAAGCATAAAATAATGATACACAATGTGTACCCGTTCTAAATGGGTTAAATGAGTCATATTATGTCCTGTAGAGAGAGGCGGAAATTGCTACCCTCCGTATACAAGCACAGAGCTGATCATAATGTAATGGTGGTTGTGTCTCCGTAGATAATAATAATACATAACACACAGTGTTCAGTATAAATACAGTATTGCGCCCTCTTACTATGCATGAACACTACATGATTAAATGAGTATGTGAGAAGGCCAAGGACCCCTTAGTTGAGAGAGAGATGAAGCAGGGCCCCCTAGTACCTGTCTGTTATCCTACATCCTCATACTCCCTCACAGAACCTACAGACCTCTGACATGGGTCTCTTCTCCACACCCAACAAAGAATGCAAACGTCTGGCAATAGAGCCTTCATTGTGGCAGCCAATAGCCATAACCCAACGCTGCACACATTTAAATCTGCCCTGAAAAGGCATCTGTTCACCAAGGCCTTTGACTGTAGTTTTGCTTTGTTTTGTTTGTTTTGGTTGAAGCGTCCTTGCATGCGTTTCTTGCGTACAAATCTAACGTATCGCATTGCCTTTGCCTGCTCCAGGCAAAGATTCTCACCCACCCCTCTCATTACTCCATCAAGAGCTTCTTTAACCTAACCATAACACCCATTATGCTCAACTAAACATGTGCTGTATGTCTAATTTGTTGCGACCGTCAGGTCGCAGTTACTATCAAAACCTCCACCGGCTGTCTGTCTGTCAGTCTGTCAGTCACGTCACACTTTTGCCCTACTCATGTCTCGGCCACCGTTGCTTCTATCCATGCCAAACTTTGCGCACACACTCCTTGACACATTTTTGGACACTGCTCCTATAGATTTCGCCCTAAAATCACGCCAAGCGGTACACAGTATCTCTAAAGTCATGTCATCAACATGGATCTGTCCCATTTCCCATATTCCCTCCTGATTGGCTACCATTGACTTCTGAAGTTTGTGTATGCGACCTGACGATCGCTTATCTGCTAGGGAGTCTTACTGATACATAGCAGTCGTCTATGGACAACAGTGTCTATGGGCGATTTGGTTTTGATTTTATTGCCAATTTGCCATTCTTAGTGCTTCTTTTTTTATACAAGGTGTAAATGCAGGCCTGGCCTTCTGAGGACATCTAACATCTTATTGTGATTACAAACATAATGTAGCCTACTGCTACTTAGTGCCAGTCATCATGGTCTGAAAACAACATTTAGCTGTCTGTCAAGAGTTACAATGACCTGAGATAGACTAAACACTTGATAATTCCTATCTGTTGTTCAGTGGGTATTGTGAAGATTCAGGGTCACTTATATATCGTCACTGTCGGGCAGAAACCTCGTATCTCCAAGTTTCAAATTTGTACATTCTTTCGCAAAGTAAAGCCCTGCTTCATCATACAAGGCCGTCGCACAAAGGTAGTGAAAACAGCAGATCTACAAGCACACAACGCCTCGCGGTGCGAGGCGTTGTGTGCTTGTAGATCGGCTGTTTTCACTAGTTTAATTCATTTTTAAAATGATAAATGCAAAACGAAGAGTTTTGGACATACAAGGTTTCCACCCGACAACGACGATATGCTGTACTGTAGGTCATTGGTTCCCAGACGTTTGCCCAGGACCCAAACTAGTGAAAATAGACGATCTACAAGCTCACACCGCGTCGCTTGGCGACCGCGTCGCTTGGCGCCTACACAATGTTGGGGGGAAATACATTAAGAAAAAAAGAGACCCATAAAAATGTGTCCGTGACCAACAAATGGGTCGCGACGACCACAGTGTTTGGGAAACAGAGCTGTAGGTTGAGATGAAGCCCAGTCCTGTCTAGTACAGTTATTGTTCTATCATAGAAACAGTTGAAAAACTAGGTTTGCCAAGGGGGCTTATTACCCATAGACATATCTGTGAAACTTTGCCTTGATATATTTTGTAATGCATCTCTCTCTCTCTCTCTCTCTCTCTCTCTCTCTCACACCCACGCACGCACGCACGCACCCACGCACGCACGCACGCACGCACGCACGCACGCACGCACGCACCCACGCACGCACGCACGCACACACACGCACACACACACACACACACACACACACACACACAGCTGCTGACTTGGTGGAAAAATATATTACAGTAATAATTCATAAAATAACCAATCCCCTTGCCACCTGTCTTACTCCATACTTTCTCATTTCCACTGTTGGGATTCTAAATGTAATAATTGGAAACGTTGTGTTGTTTTTAGCCTGACACAAATGATAGATTATAGAGAGAGATCCGTGCTGCCTGCAACTGGCCTATCGACCATATCAAAATCAAGGTCAGGCCCCGGATTTATTCCTTGATTGAAACAACATGGATAATTCAGTGGTAAACCATACATTTAGGGCTGTCACGATTATGACATTTTACATGACGATTAATTGTTACTAAAATACTTGCGATTAACGATTTCATTGTGTGTTTGTCGTTGACAATTTCTGTTTGGCTTTTAGGCTTTGAAGTTGCACATGGCAGATATGACACCATAACTTAAATATACAAAGAAATTACTGACATATTTGACAACTTTATACTTAAAAGAACATTGATAGTGGTAATAGCCGATCTACAAGCTCACAACGCATCGCATCGCGAGTGTTTGAAACTATATTAACTGCACATTTCTAAAGTGACAATTTAAGGACTTTAAAGACCTATTTAGTACCTCCGGTCAAACATTGGTAAAATTGTAAAATATTAGAGTCAGAAAATGTGGAAATAGCAGATCTACCATCTCACAAACGCCTCACGTTGCAAGGCGTTGTGAGCATGTAGATCGGCTATTTTCACAATGGAATAGATCGAGTCAAACAAAATGCCAACTCCTACAATTCCAAGTGCTTGTGCAGGGTGGGCGGTCCCCAGTTCAAATATGATTATTTTGGGGGTCGCGGCATGAAAAGGTTGAGAACCACTGGTCTACACAACAAAGGACAGACACCGAGTGCTACAACACATGTGGTACAACAGGTTTACTCATCCGTCCAGTATTGCCATGATCATTTCCTTGCTCAGAATGAAATGCAGGCCCAGGGACAGATGTTTGTTTAACCCAGGAGCGGAAGACATGCCATGTGCATTTGCTAAAGAGACCATTATGAATTCATCCCGGAGGTTGGCGTGCGATCAAATCTTGCTGGGATGTTTCCAGCACTTTGATCTGTCTGCGTTAACAACGCTCTCTCCCTGCCGCTGCCGTGCATGGTAGGCTGGTTTAGACCAGTGGTTCTCAACCTGTTCTTGCCACAACCCCCAAATAATCATATTTTAACGGGAGACATCTGGGAACTCAGATTAGGGACCCCCATCCGTGACGAGCACTAAGAGTTGAGGCATTACATTTTTATGACACGGTTTTATTATGAAAATAGCCGATCTAACAGTTGCTCACAGTCCGATCTACTTGCTCACAACGCCTCGCAATGTTGCGAGGCGTTGTGAACATGTTGATCGGCTATTTTCACAATTTCTGCCTCTAATACAATTTGGCCAATGTTTAATTTGAAAATTTAGAGGTATTAAAAAAAACTTAAATTGTCAATTTAGAAATTTGCAGATAGCCTCTATACACTTCAACTTTATGGTGGTTTGTTTACTGCTGAGTGAGAAAACAATGTTGCACATTAAGTTGATCATCTGAGGACCCCCCAAAATAATTTGGGGACCCCCCTGGGGGTTGAGAACCACTGGTTTAGGCCAGTAGAACTTAGACCCCATATAGCCCAAAGGATGGTCGGTTTGCTAGTTTGAATTAATTCAAACTAGTTTGAATTAATTCAAACTAGCCAACTGTGTGCACAGTTAAACTAGAAAGATGCCATTTCCCAGAATTGCATCGTTCTACTAGTTTAACTATTTGTTTCACACTATTTGAATTTGGGTTAGGGTTAGTTAATTTGGGTCCCGTCACAGGTTTACACAGTCGGCTTACAACAGACATTTGTTGACCATGTTTTCTCCCCGAAATTACATTTGCCACCACCGATATTCATCACAGGCTAATCAAATGACTATTAACTGTAAATTATAGGCTCATCACATGACGTAACTGTAAATGATATGCTCATCAAATCAATCTGTCATGTACTGTATATAGTTTGCTATGTTAATTAACTATGCTATCGTTTGTCAGTGGTTTGATGACAAAAACTAGGTAAATCCCTAAACTGTAACCATACCCTAATGGTAGTTTCTTGTGAAAAACATTGCTGAAACATTCTGGCATGTGATGTGAGTTGTAAAGCGGATTCTCTTTGCTATTACAGGCAGCCTTTAACAAATTAGTTAAAGGCCCACCTCACCTCTGGGACAACCAGATCTTATTTTATTGTTGTTTGGGACACGATCAACACAATCCTGAGTTATTTTTTGTTTTCAATCTGTGTTTTGAGATATTTTAGTATTTCAGCATGACTGACTAGCGATGCATTTTGCATCATATGATGCAGCATGATGCATGCAATACTAAAATATCTCAAAACACAGATTGAAAAATAACTAAGGATTGTGTTGATCGTGTCTCAAACAAAATAAAAGATCTGGTTGTCCCAGAGGTGAAGTGGGCCTTTAAACAGTTTTAATGAAAATGATAAATGGACTCCCAACCTGTTAATCTGTAGTCATTTGTAGACCAAGGCAAACACTTTCTTTGCAGTTTCCTTGTGGTGTTCCAGTTCTCTAAATAAGAATGCGTGCTAGTGTCTCACGCAGTACATTTCAGCACCAAGGAGAGCTCCGTGACTCGTGGCCAGGCAGATGTGGTAAAGACAGACCCAGTAACCTACTGTTGTAGGCTATTTTACAACACACTATTCATGATTTTAGATTATACCAGGGGTCTTCAACGTTTTCAGGCCAAGGACCCCTTAGCTGAGAGAGAGATGAAGCAGGGACCCCCACAACCTTTTCATAGATTCCATATAGTTTCATTGCTTGACAGCACGATCGATCATCAGTGTATTTTGGATTCATGTCAATTTGTGTTTTCAGACATTTAACCACTTGAACCGTCAATACTTAATAAACTTGACCTTCCACTCTGTACTTAGTCTGCTCTTTTCCCCCTCTATACACCAAACCTCTTTGCCGAAAATAGCCGATGTACAAGCCTCACGCTGCGAGGCGTTGTGAGCTTGTAGATCTGCTAGTTTTGGCTAAAGTTCTCAGAATACTCTAGGGTTCAAGTGGTTAATAAAGAAATAAAATGTTCTATCACACAAAGATTTGGAGGACCCCTTGGAGTAACTTTGAGGACCCCCTAGGGGTCCCGGACCCCCGGTCGAAGACCCTTGAATTATACAATGTATCCGTTTTATGAATAACAAGACATTCTGCATGAGTCTTACTGTATTTCAGCATTTATGTTTTTACTTAAAATAAACAAAATGCTTTAATCACTTTCAACCTGGTGTTCCTTGTTTGGCCACGTCCAGGTGCGTCGCACCAAACTCTGGGCCCTGGGTACAAGGACTCACTGCGGGCCCCCCATGAATGTTCTTCATAGGGGGAGGGGTTTAACCCATTTAGACTGGGAACGCATTATTATGCATTAGTTTGTGCTTTAACTACTAAACATAGCCTTTGAATATTTCAAATCCTTCTAAGGTTTTTTGTTCCAATGTTTCCATGTCAGTGGTGCTCACAACTTTTCATGCGAAGGACCCCCAAAATGACATATATTTGGCCATGGACCCCCATCTCAAAATATTTAGTTCCAGGGACCCCCCAGAAGCAAAATTTGAGTTACAAAATGTTTGCTTAAAAAAATACATATATTCAAAGATTTGCACACATTTTCACAACTTTTCAAAAATAGCAGATCTACAAGCTCGCAGCGCGGCACTCGGTACTGTAGGGCGCGAGGGGACTGTAAACACTGATTACAATACGATTACAGTAAAACTGGTCACAAAATGCAGCTATATTATTGTCTTCAGTCACCGAGAGATGGCAGAATGAGGCGAGCAGCACCAGACACACAGCACTGGGATTTTCCACTTCACCGTCTGGGTCTACTTTTTCTACACTGTCAGCAGAAACCTGCAATACTCTGGTCTGTCCTTGCTACAAATATAGGCCTACAGGTGATATTTGCTCTTGATGTGATCTCTCTCTCTCTCAACTGAATAATAAGTTAAAAAATAAAACGTTCTTATGCATGACAATTAAGAACAATTCTGTAAAAAAAGGTATAAGGTGTACAATATGTTAGATTCAAAAATAGATCAGAAAATACATTTTTGGTTGTGTGTGTGTGTGTGTGTGTGTGTGTGTGTGTGTGTGTGTGTGTGTGTGTGTGTGTGTGTGTGTGTGTGTGTGTGTGTGTGTGCGCGCGCGCGTGTGCATGTGTTTATCCAGTCGATTACCTGCATATGACCCTAATATGCAGCTCCCATAAACAGACCCTCTACTAGACTTTTAGGTTTTCCAAGTAAATACGGAGGTTTTCAGTCTCTATTTTGGTGTCAAAGTCGCCTCTGGGTCGTTTTCATTTCAGAGATAGAAGACAGGGGTTAAAGTTCTCAGTCCTGGGGACTGATTTCAGTCTTGGGGATATTTCTGAGATCAGTGCAGATCTGCAAAAAAATAAATAAGGGGAAGGTGTAGCGATGGCCCCGGTGTGAATGACAAAGTTGTCAAAACGCTAGTCAAGTGATCTCCAAACTAAAAAGCAGTTACAATTTCAAGATATGAGTATTTGAACTGGTCAGACTAGCAATAGAATACAACAACTTCAGAAGATACTTCCATAAAATGAAGCATGGATTGGCACACACACATTCAGTGAAGGCAGTTCAGAACTTCAGGGAAACAATACGGTCTGAAAATAGTTTTCAGTCTTGGGGTTCTTTTTGGCTTTAACCTCTGGAAACACCTTTGTTGCCAGATACAGTACATTTGCATGACTACCGGGAGTATGACTGCATACAGCTCTTTACAGCAGGGCTCTTCAACGTTTTCAGGCCAAGGACCCCTTAGTTTAGAGAGAGATGAAGCAGGGACCCCCACAACCTGTTCATAGATTCCATATACAGTAGTTTCATCGTTTGACAGCACAATCATCAGTGTATTTTGGATTCATGTCAATTTGTGTTTTCAGATATTCAACCACTTGTCTTGAACCCTTCAATACTTCTCCCTTCTACACCAAAACTCTTTGCCAAAAATAGCCGAACGTAGATTAGAATTTGCAATGTGTAATCTGTCATCCATCTATCTCCATATAAAAGCACTATATTCTGATAGTAATCATTACTATAGAGTGTGTGTTCAGTCACAGGTGGTGTCCTTGTCTCTTCAGCTCTTTAATACATTTCAGGTACAGTAGGTGACAAACCTTCAGCCAGTCAGGAGAGAGTACCCATTTATCCAGTCCTTGGTTGAATCCTCGGTTACTTTGTGTCGAAGTGTCCTTGAGCAAGACACTTTAACTCCTGAACATGTCAGTTTAGGATGTTGTGGTAGCATATTGCTGGGTCACTTGAGAGTAGGCCATTGTAAAATGTAATGGCTCTTGTTTGTGTTCTAGCAGAGATATCAAGTTTTACTCTGCGTGAATGGCCACATGTCCTAAGCGCTGTTTGGACTTATATTCTTAGCCCGTTTGTCAGATTTAAACCTTTTTATCCAGACTGTGATTGGAATATCAATTTGAATATTTATTTTAATTGAACAGAAATCGCTCTCTTCCTCATCACGGCACTCAATCTCACTCATGCTGTCTGATAGCCCCCTAATCGGTAATCCTATCTCGCTTGTGTGTGTGTGTGTGTGTGTGTGTGTGTGTGTGTGTGTGTGTGTGTGTGTGTGTGTGTGTGTGTGTGTGTGTGTGTGTGTGTGTGTGTGTGTGTGTGTGTGTGTGTGTGTGTGTGTGTGTGTGTGTTCTTTGATCTGTCTATCATATGGTCATGCAGCTGTGCACCAACATGATTACAAAGGCCTGACCAGATGTGTTGGCCAGCTGTCACTTGCTGTGTGTGTGTGTGTGTGTGTGTGTGTGTGTGTGTGTGTGTGTGTGTGTGTGTGTGTGTGTGTGTGTGTGTGTGTGTGTGTGTGTGTGTGTGTGTGTGTGTGTGTGTGTGTGTGTGTGTGTGTGTGTGTGTTTGTTTTCTTTTACCACTCAGCTTAGTGTTTTAACTTAAACCCTATGAACTTAGTTGACTGGAGTCGCCCAGGGCTCTCTACTAGGTTGTGTAGTAGCCAGGCTTACTCATCTACGAAGAGAAAGCTTGGTCAAGATATGAGGCAGAGACCGTTCTAGGAGGTGGGGCTGAATATGACCGGAAGTTGTATTTTTTTCACAGTGCGGTGTTCCTGCAAACTTATTCCCTGCTGGAAAAACTCTGGTCTGCGTCTCCTGCTCCGTCGGTTGCGCTCGCAATGAACAATATACAAACAAAAACATTGATTCAGGCGATGTTACACCTATTAAGAGCGAGTTAAGAGCTACAATCTATGCAAACAGACGTAACGTCCATTAAACAGCACTTCCACTAGAAATCTTGGAACCAAGCGGAAGTCATAGCTTTCCCAGGGTGGTTGTGTAGTATTTCCCTCTACACCAGCTTGGAGATGTTTGTGTAGATCTTTGATGTTAATTCAACATGATAATAATAATAATAGTTGTGGATGAACAGTCATTGGTAAAGAGACTAGTCTGTACTTCAGCTATAGGCTACTCATTCTCTCACACAATTCCTCTCTCTTTCTCTATCTCTCTTTCCATCTCACTCTCTCTTTCTCTTTCTCTCTCTCTCTGTGTCTGTCTATTTGTCTGTCTGTCTGTGTCTCTCTTTCTCTCTCATCGTTGCTGTCACTCCCTGGATCAAGCTATGTGTATGTGTTGTGTGTGTGTCTGTTTCTTTGTTTTTCACTGACGCATGGAAGAATATTGTACTATAAATGCATAGCAGACGTAATGCAGAGAAAGTAGTTGCATTCCATATATGGGCATTTTGTGGTGTGTGTGTGTGTGTGTGTGTGCGCGCGCGTAGAGCACTACAGAATGAATCACACCAGTGTTACGTCACAGATGAGCAGGAGGGATGGATCACTTGCACTCTTATTGGAATGCACTTCCGTTTGTGTGTGTGTGTGTGTGTGTGTGTGTGTGTGTGTGTGTGTGTGTGTGTGTGTGTGTGTGTGTGTGTGTGTGTGTGTGTGTGTGTGTGCGTGCGTGTGTGTGTGTCAGAGTGAGACCAAGAGATACACACAGTAGATGCCCTACTTTTCAGCAGCATGGCGATGCAGTGTTATGGAGTATTGAGTATATGGATGGATTGATGATGTGGATGCATATAAATAGACGGCCTGAGAGAGGCTCCCAAAGATATCATTATCAACTATTAAACATATTCTACTGTATCCTAAATCTCTGTTATAACAGCACATGGTTATTATTGTGATCTTTGGTGTTTACTTTCCTCCTCCTTCCTCCCAATGGACGATATGTATGCCACGGAGCGTTGGTAGGGCATTATGACATTTTACACGACAATTAATTGTTACTCAAATAATTGCGATTAACGATTTAATTGTGTGTTTGTCGTTGACAATCACATTCCTGTTTGGCTTTTAGGCTTTGAAGTTGCACATGGCAGATTATGACACATAACTTAAATATACAAAGAAATTACTGACATATTTGACTAATGTGACGTGTTTGCGAGCTTGTAGATCGGCTATTTCCACTCATTTTTGAAAGTGTTTGAAACTATATTAACATATCTCAACATGGAAACGATTATGACGATTATGCAAAAATAATTGCGATTACCTCAAATAATTGCGATTAGACCATTATTATGTAATAATTGTGACAGCCCTAAGCATTGATGTTTATTACTGATATTAAAGGTCTCACCATTTACTTGGCTGGACTGCGTTGTCAGCTCATGCCATTATGGATTTGCTTTACATTTTTTGCCTTCTCTAATACCTTTAACCCATTTAGAACGGGTACACATTATTGTGTATCATTATTTTATGCTTTAACTATTGAAAAATAGCAGATATACAAGCTCACAGCGCGGCACCGAGTGCCGCGCTGTGAGCTTGTAGATCAGCTATTTTTGAAAAATCGTGAAAATTAGAATTTTGACCCGATTCCATAAGTGTCTTTTGAATCCTTCTAGGTTTTTTGAAAAACCTATGTTTCTATGTAAACAATCTGGCTAGCCATCGTCATAGAAAAGGTCCTTTTCACTTAATTGCAGCTCAGTTAGTCTGTTCTTGAGAGACCATATGTCAGTGGTTCTCAAACATTTTCATGTGAAGGACCCCCAAAATTATATTTATTTGGCCATGGCCCCCCATCTCAAAATATTTAGTTCCAGGGACCACCCAGAAGCAAAATTTTAGTTACAAACGTTCGCTTTGAAAATACATATATTCAAAGATTTGCACACATTTTCACGACTTTTTCAAAAATAGCAGATCTACAAGCTCGCAGCGCGGCTGTGAGCTTGTATATCTGCTATTTTTCACTGGTTAAAGCATTCAATAATTCTAGGCCTTGGAGAGACAGGGGATTACTGCCTGTGAGGTCACAGGAATGGTTTATGATCGGTGCTCCTGGAAGGAGCTCTAAGCTCCTACATCTGTCTTTGTCCGCTTCCCAAAAAATGTCTGGTTATGAATATATTTGTATTATTATTCAATAAATATTTAACTATTACTGTATGATTTTAATTCCGTTTTTGAATGAGAGCTTTGTGATTACATCCAAACACCTCCCTCCTTCTGGACAAACTGTTATGCTTCATGAATCAAATTAGTATCTGAACTGAAATGTTTCTACGTCCTTCTTATTATCCCATGTACAAATATCCCATGTATAAAAGTCTTATTTAGGCTGTGAGTTCCCAAAGTTATATATACCTTCTTAGATAAATGGTAGTTACAATGCTTGCTTGTACTGTGTAGCACATACTTATACTGCAATAGTCTTGGCAATTGTAATCAGAAATGGTATAAAGGCTAAGCACCTCTTCTTGTCTGTCTACAGGTACGTTCCAGGGTCAGTGGGTGGGGGGGATGCGGCACGGCTACGGCGTGCGCCAGAGCGTCCCATACGGCATGGCGGCCGTCATCCGCTCGCCACTCCGCACCTCCATAAACTCCCTCCGCTCCGGTTCGGAGCACAGCAACGGCACTGCACTGCTGGACCGCACCGGGGCGGTGGTCCCGGGCCCTCCTCACGCCCATCCCCCGGCCCCCGGCACCGCCACCCTCACCACCAGCGTCTCCATGTGCAGCTCGGGCAGCGCGGGCAGCAGCCCCGCCGTGTCCCGAGGCGGCTTCGTGCTGACGGCTCACAGCGAGGCTGAGCTGCTGAAGGGGAAGCGGAAGGGCGGTCTGTTTCGGAGGTCCATCCTGTCGGGGCTCAAGCTCAGGAAATCTGAGTCCAGGAGCTCTCTGGCCTCCCAGAGGTCCAAGCAGAGCTCCTTCAGGAGCGAGGCTGGCATGAGCACGGTGTCCTCCGCTGCCTCCGACATCAACTCCACCATCAGGTAATGATGAAGTGATTATTGTGTTGTTCTTTATAGCCAGTGGTGGATGAAGTACTCAACCCCAGTATTTGAGTCAAAGTAAACTGCAAGTATAGATACTCCAGGTCATATATATAGTACATCTACCAGCTCGCAACTCTTTTTTTTTAAAATTGGGCTTAAGTGGTTAATTCAGTGGAGTGAAAGTCATCCAAAAAATACAAGAAAGTATTGATACTCAAAAAATGTACTTACTTACCGCACTCGAGTAAAGTACTTTGTTACTGTCCACCACTGGTAATAGTAATATTAGTGCAGGAAGGTTTTAGATTTCTCTTGTGTTATTCTTTGGCATCCACACACCCTGCAAATGTAGAAACAGGAAGCGAGTGGGAAGATGAGAGGAGGCTGACACAGGACTGAGGGGTGGATAGAGAGAGAAAGAGGAGGAGGCTGGAATGAATTGTGCCAGTGGTAGAAATGCATATGAGTAAGAGCCAGGGACGTGCTGGCCATTGGGAAAAGCGGGACAACTCCCGAACGGCCGGTTCATTCCTGGCCGGTCCAGGCCGGTCCATTAGGAAAAAATCGTCACTGTCGGGCAGAAACCTTGTATCTCCAAGTTTCAAATTGATACATTTTTTCACAAAGCAAAGCCCTGCTTCATCATACAAGGCTGTTGCACAAAAGTAGTGAAAACAGCAGATCTACAAGCACACTAGATCGGCTGTTTTCACTAGTTTAAATGATTTTTAAAATGATAAATACAAAACAAACGGTTTTGGACATACAATTTCCACCCGACAACAACGAAATATAACTCATGTACAGTAATTGGCCCACTGGCTTGTCACTTGTCATGATCTGAAATGGCAAATCTTTGAGTAGCAGCAGCGCTATAGAGAGAGATCTCTCTCTATAGCGCGCAATGAGGGCCTCTCCAACTCATTCCCGGGCTGAATTAGGGGCCCAGCACGTCCCTGGTAAGAGCAGATGGGATGAGAACAATGGTACCAAACATAGCTCTACATATCAACTCTTCCATCAGGTTCAGCTCTTCCGTGATTGCTGACAGGGGCGTCGCACCAAATTCTGGGCCCTGGGTACAAGGATTCACTTCGGGCCCCCATGAATGTTCTTCATAGGGGGGGCATTTTTGTGCTTTAACTATTGAAGAATTGCAGATCTACAAGCTCACAGCGTGGCACCGAGTGCCGTACTGCGAGCTTGTAGATTTGCTAAATTTTTGAAAAATCGTGAACATTTTGTGCAAGTCTTTGAATATTTCAAATCTTTCGTTTTTTTTTTTAAACCTATGTTTCAATGTCAGTGGTGCTCAAACCTTTTCATGTGAAGGAAAATGATATGTATTTGTATATCTAAGCTTGTATATGTATTTTTCAATAGCTAAAGTATCAAATAATTAAGGCTCCTCCACCTTGGGCCCTACTAACTCAGTCCCACTTTTCCCCCCCTCGTGGCGCCCCTGTCGAGTGGGCTCTCATTGCTGTCTAGGCAACATTTGATGTATGTCTGATTAATAGACTGGGGACTATCTTGAATATGGCGTGGTAAATGCCATTAACTGTACTATCTATCGATAGAGTGCAGAAGGCAATGACATAAGGGTCTAGGAGCTGCATAGAAGAGGAGGGGAGAGTGAATGCTAGAGGGTTATGGGGTGACTTAGATGAATATGGCCTCATCTCTCATCTGCCATAGCTGTCAGGTCTGGCAGGCACTAATCACTCAAGAACAGATTCAGAGAGGGCGCTGTTTTTCCCTTCTTTTTTAAGATGGGTTCCCAGATCGGGCAGGCACTGACAGTCAGGAAGAAATTTGTAGATTGGAAGATAAGTAACTTATAAGTAGTTAACTTGTGGCTAGCCGTGCCTGCCGGTAATGTGCAGGCATGCTAATAAATAATTACAATGGTAATTGGATTGTGAAGGACAAAATGTGCAAAGACAGTGTCAATGCGTCAAGCAGAGGACGATATGTCTGATATCAGCATCTGGCATGCTTGAGACTTCTAGCAGTAATTAGCAAGTAAGACCAGCAAGTAATGATAAAGAATATAGACACAGATTTTTGTCCTTCACCAGCTCCTTGTGCTTCCCACCTGACAAGTCCACCTTAAAATATTTGATCTACATGCTAGTGGATCAGATATTTTCAGTGAGAGACACCGTCACTTTTGACAAAATATCATCGGGTCAAAACATTGGTAATTGGTGGTCTAGGACTCTCCAAAAACGCTCGGTATTGGACTCTAAAATCTGGCATCGGTCGGGCTCTAGCTATTTATGGATTCAATATTACATAATATAATATATATATAACATTTATCTCAGACGACAAATATTTAGTGGTAATGACTCAGACATGAGCCACCTTTAGTCTATAGTATACTATCTTCTGCCATTTCTTCTTTATCTACTGTTGTTGAAATCAATCCACAACGCCAGACCAATTAATGAATGAAGTAACCGTAAACCCTTCTTCCAGCCTTGGAGATGCGGACACAGATCTGGCCGCTGCTGATGATGACGTTGACGCCACAGCGACGGAGACATACTGCGGGGAGTGGAAGAACGACAAAAGGACCGGCTATGGCGTCAGCCGGCGCTCCGATGCTCTCCAGTACGAGGGGGAGTGGCTCAGTAACAAGCGTCACGGTTATGGCTGCACCGCGTTCCCCGATGGCACTAAGGAGGAAGGGAAGTACAAACAGAACATCCTGGTGAGCGGGAAGAGGAAGAACCTGATTCCTCTGAGGGCCAGTAAGATCAGAGAGAAGGTGGACCGCGCCGTGGAGGGAGCGCAGAAGGCGGCAGAAATCTCCCGACAGAAAGCTGAGATCGCACTGTCCAGGTAATTAAACCATGGTGGTGTGTGTTTGTCCTATAGACTCCTTTTCCGATAGTTAACTTGATGCTTTTTTGTGTGGCCGCAGCAGGGCTATGCTGTAGATCAATATTATATCAATAGTGTGATATGACTTGATACCGTATCGCCTGGGATTTGGGATATTGTAATATTGTTGTGTTTTCTTGGTTTTAATCACTTAATCATGGACACAATTTATACTTTCAACAAACTAGAGCTTCGTGCTCACAACATGTCAAATCAGGATATTAGTTTATTGTAAAATTGCTTGTTTTATAGTGTCTCAAGAAAATACTAGTTTCTGTGATTATGTACCTTAATAATCACCCACTCTCCGGGACCTCAAGTGTTACTTGGAAAAAGATACCAGTAACCAATGGGACGACATTGTAGACCCCTACACAATTACTCAATGGAGGAACGATTTGACAGCCAGCAAATGCAACTTCTTAAACGTACACCTGACACACAACAAGTGCTAATGCCAAAATTCTGATGAATTAGGTGAGCATGATGCCAAACCTTTAAGACACACACACCTACAGACTAAACTTTATTTGGCCTTACCTGATATGAAAAACACACTACAAACATGAACTTTTTTTGATGATCACCTGAGTCCAATCCAATCTTTTTTAACCATAATTATCTCACCACTTATTTTTGTCTCACAATCGATTCACTTTTTCGCTTACAAAATAGTGATGCCAAGCTTAGTGTGGCTTAATCTATCTTGTGATATCTTTCCTTTTTCTCTTTCTTTTTAGTGTTTCACATATAACTCATACTGCTCTCTTGTGCACCCAGTTGCTTGTGGAGGGTTGAACGGCATAATGACTTAAATCAATGGGAGATTAAAACTAGGATTAAGGTTAGGGGCTAAGTAAGGTTAAGGAGTTCATGGGACACGTTAAAACAGTATGTGAAGGCAAGGGAGACTCTCTGGGGCCTCTAGGAATGTGATGAGCTGTTCTGCTGAATGGAAATGAGACGGCCGTCATTAGAACTCTTTTCATTGACTTCAAACTACGAGTCCAATTAGGGTTACGAATTTACGATGTTATCATGTTAATATGTAGGTCATCCTGGCTTTTTTTTTGTACGTGGGAAATGCTTGTCTATAAGTCAGGGGATTAAAAAAGATTGCAATGGTGCCAAAGAGACAGGTCCAGTCACAGGTCCTAGACAAGTGTGACAGTGAATTCACACAAATGTTATAAACATATTTATTTATATTTTTTAGAAGCATAAAATAACTTTGAAGCCGGGATGTATGTGTGTTTTCAATGAATCGAACATGGGGTTTGAAGTGGAATGGGCTTATATTGGAGGTGGTTGATCAAATGAATATCAAATGTCTAAATATTGAAGCAAGCAACTTTTGTGCGGCACACAACAATCTGAAAAGATTATGAAAATGACCCCAGAAGAGATGACCCCATTTACCAAAGAGAAACTGTTTCCCAATCTCAGACATCAGTGATTTGCCTTGAGTGAGAGGGTGACAGACAGACAGACTGACTGACTGGGCAAGTGAGTGAGTGAGTGAATGAGTGAGTGACTGAGCAAGCGAGTAAGCGAGTGGGTTAGAAAGACTGTATGAATATGTGCGAGTGAGATCGAGTAAGGGTCAGGGATAATGTTGATGCCATTATTGATGGATGATCAGCAGCTGACTCGAGAACAGATCAATAAAATGTTATATGTGGTCGTCAACTACTTTGTGTGCGCGTGTGCGTGCGAGCGTGCATGCGTGCCCGTGTCCCATTAAGAGTGGGAGCAAAGTAAGAAATAGAGAGAGAATACTGCTTTGATTGATTGATTGATTGAAGGCTTTATTAGAAGTTTGCATAGGAAAATGTACAGATTCATGACGGTACAGTTCACTGGTACAAGGTCTACTAAAAGGAGATCCATGAAAAGACTAAGCTTATTTCAACAGGAAACCATTAAAGTATCTCATATAACATTGAATGACAGACAAATAGAACACAGTACTATGCAGTAGATATGTAAAGAAAAAAAGAAAAACAGTAGGTCTATACAATCAGTAAGTACAGTATATACAATATATACAAGGAAGGGGCAGGTAACAGTAAGTCTAAACAATCAGTATGTACAGTATATACAAGGAAGGGGCAGATACAAGGAAGGGGCAGGGAGGGTAGGGTTGGGCTAGGTTTTTACCAGTTGTGAACGGCTGCTGCCTGTAAGTGGTTTTTTAGGGCAATTTTAAAGGATGCTAGTGATCCACACTCCTTTATGGCCTTCGGTAAGGCATTCCACATTTTTGTGGTGTAGCAGAAGAACGAGTTCGACCCTTTCTTTGAGTTGACTCTGGGTTGAACGTGATCTGTGGCACTGCCTCTGGTGTTGTAATTATGGACATCCTTAACGTTTTTAAAGTATTTTGACAGGTACTTGGGTATCATAGTGGTGTAGTGTATCTTGTACACCAGGCCCATTGCAAGTTGCTGTACTCTGTCATCTACTCTGAGCCACCCCACTCTTAACTGGTGAGTAGCGGTGAGGTGAGTCTGATTGGGAAGGTTAAGCAGGACCCTAATTAGTTTATTTTGGGCTGTTTGGAGTTTAGTTTTTAGGGCTTGTGGGGCGTCACGATACCATACGTGGACTCCATAGTCAAAGAGGGGCTGGATTATTGCACCAGCTATGGTCTTCAGTGTGTTGAAGTTGACCATTGGGGCGATCCTCTGTAGGAAACGAGTTCGTTGGTTGATTTTTTGTATTACTTTTGAAGTCATCTTTTCGCTGGAAAGATTAGCTTCAAGGATACATCCTAAGTAGGAGATTTCGTTTTTTCGTGTTATGACCTTGTCACCCACTTTGATTGTGAAGTTCTCTACCTTTTTGAGGTTATGATTTGATCCAAAGAGGATGGACTCGGTTTTGCCCAGGTGAATTGATAATTTGTTGTCGTTAAGCCATGCTGGAAGAAAAGACAGGGTTGAGAGAGTATAATGAATGCCAGAGAGAAAAGGAGAGCAAATGTAAGAAAGCAGAAGGATGATGGACAGAGGGAGAGAGCTTTATGCCAACGCTGTTGGCAGGAAGCCTGATGTGCAGATCAGCCACACTGTTGCCAGGTCTGCTTATTTATAAGCGACGTTGGGCTTGTTTTTCTGTAAAGTTGCTTGTCAACATTGGTAGTTGCGGGTGGCGTTTTTTTGTGGAGCTTGTTTGTAAAGTGGAGTTGCTTATTTGGGCTTGCTTCCTATTGTTCTCAAACATTTGAGGTCAAGGACCCCCAAATGAATATGTTTTTGTCCGCAGACCCCTATGTAAAAATATGTTGTGCCAGGGACTGTACCATATTTGTTGTTGTTAAAATGTTTTAAAAAATATTCAAAATGTCTCATATTTTGAATCTACAAGCTCACATTGCGTCATGTTGTGAGCTTATATATCGGCTATTTTCAAATATCCAATGTATATAGGTTTAGAGGTCTCATGTACAGTAGTCTAGTCTAGTTCTTTTGGGCTTGTTTTCATAGACCTGGTTGCTTGTTTCTCTCGCAAAAGTGGCAACACTGATCAGAAGCGGGGGAGGCTGAACTAGAGGACCACACGCACACACACACACACACACACACACACACACACACACACACACACACACACACACACACACACACACACACACACACACACACACACACACACACACACACACACACACACTAGCCCACACACTAATTATGCCAGCTAATGTGTAGACATTTGTAAGCTTACAGTTAGAACAGAAGCTTAATATATTACATGGAAATGTTTCCTGAGTGCTAGGTGTTTGCTGTTGTTGAGAAAAGTCAAGTACTATCGTTGGTTTTTGAGTGGTGCGAGCCGCTCCTAAACGTGACTTTGTGTGTACGTCCTTGTGTATATATATGTGTCCCAATCTCACTGAGAGCCAGTCATCTCGGAAAGTACAGCTTTAGACAGGGACTGAAAATACCTTTTTTTCCCCCCCCCCCTAAAATGTGATAAAGCCACTAAAGCATTTCATAAATTTCAGGCTACATTTCACTTAAACGCCAGAGCTTAACTCTGCATGTAAATAAGACTTTTTTTTAATTAATGTGAGAGATCGTCAGGTCATTTGCAGGTTAGAAATGTATTTAGAACTTGAATATCTCAAAAGTAGTATTTCAGCATGGCATCATTCTATAAGCCATATCTTCAAAACTGTTGGGTCAATCTCCACAACCAATATATCAGTTTGTAGCTATGATCCCCAGCTTTCAAATGAAATGAAAAAATGAAAATGAATAAAAATCCAATGACTGGCTCCCAGCCAAATTGGGACACATAATTATGTACAGTACATCCCTATCCGCTTGTCCCTGTTCTGATTGGACAATTCATGTATATAAACATCGTCATCATCATCATCATACATCACACAGGTGTGATTTTTCTAAATAGTTCAACAACATGTACAGCCATGGTTGAAATATAATTTTATGAGATTTATCACACTTTGTAAAGCTGTGCAGTTCGGTGTGTAAAACTGTGTGCTTTATTCAAGGTAAATATTTTTGCCTCGTATACAACGATGCCTTTAGCCTGGTAAAGCATCCCGGTCTCAGAATTCACATTGGGCTGCCTTCCCCTCTCTTTGTTCATTACAGGCAGTGGTGTAAAGTAACTAAGTACATTTAATTAAGTACTGTACTTAAGTACACTTTTTAGGTATTTGTACTTTACTTGAGTATTTCCAATTCCCAATAATTTTACTTCTACTCCACTACATCTCAGATCCAAATATTGTACTTTTACTTTTGGTACTTTAAGTACGTTTTGATGCCAACATTTTCGTACTTTTACTGAACTACATTTTGAATTACAGACTTTTACTTTACTTCTACATTGCAGTATAATACTTTTATTCAAGTAAAGAAATTTAGTACTTTATCCACCACTGATTACAGGCCTGCATGCTGAGCTTCAGTTTGGGGTCCTCTTCTTTGTTTTGTGGTCTAAAGGTTCAAACTAACTTTGACTGGAGCTCATGTCTATGTCAAGGAAGCTGGGCTCCCGTAGCTCCTCCGTCTTTCAGACCCTGCTTCCCTGAGATAAGAGCAATAATGTGAATTATATGGTTGGATAAATATCAAATTGTACAGAAAGATCTAATTTGTTGTTGCCTGTTCCAGTATGAGGGTGCTGCTTTTGTGAATCAAACCAAGTGCAATCAACAGTGCAGCACATGGAATGTGGTTTCAGGCTTTTGATATTTTTGTAACAGCTGCTTATAGTTGCGAGATGGGTTCGATTAGGTTGTATATATTATCAGTGGTGGGTGTACTGTATAGAGGGTATGCACGTCCATTGGGACCCGCCCCCCTAATCTAGACTGAGTGGCAAAACATTGAGCAGCATGGAGCATTGAAGTTTAGAAGTGCTAGTTGCAGTTTACAGTTTACAGTTTAGGCATTTAGCAGACGCTTTTAATCCAAAGCGATTTACAATAAGCAGATACAGAACATCACAAGATAATATGTCAGTACATCAACAGCAATATAACAAGTGCAAATGGATATCTATCTAGAAGAAAACACAATATAATCAAAGTTCTAAGAAACCTAAAAAACAAATGCTAACTATCTTCATGTATGGTCATTGATTTTCTGTAGTGCTAAGGGTTTAGGTGGAGTCTGAAGAGGCGAGTCTTCAGTCCACGGCGAAAGCTAGCGAGTGAGTCCGTTGTTCTAAGTGCGACAGGGAGTTTATTCCACAACTTGGGGGCCAGGAGGGCAAACTGTCTCGGACGAGTGGATTTTTGCCCTGGAGTTTTTAGCGAGGGTTCTGTCAGCATCCCTGTGTTGGCTGATCTAAGTGAACGGGTGGGGGTGTAGGTCTTGGAGGTAAGGAGGAGCCATACCTTTGGCTGCTTTGAAGGTCAGCATCAGTGCGGGCCGCAACCGGGAGCCAGTTACAAACGGTCCTGCATACCACCTGTTTCTAAATTGCACATAATGCAGGAGGCAGCAGGATGTTGTGTTGTTGAAAACGAGTGCTTCCAAACTCTGACACTTGGAAAAATAATGACCTGCACAGAATGTCTTGACAGACAGTAGCTCATAACATGCCTATGGTGGACTTTTATGAAACAAAAACATTGCAGATAGAAAGAGGATAATTCAAGCTTTCAGTACAGTTGCAATGTTGGTGAGTTTAACTTTGTTTAATGCAATCAGATAGGACTTTTCTGTTTGGATGTATGGGCTGTCAAATGCAGAAATTCGTTTTTCGGCACTCAGTAGGCGTTCCCACATAACTTCCAGCAACAGTGATGTCACGCGCATACCCTCTATTATTAGAGGGTCAGTGTACAGTATATTGTTCAGGACTGGTGCCGGGCAGGTTGACACCACCAAAACTAATGGGAATATTGTCGATCTTTAAGCATGATGATAAATGGCTGAAGCTGTGAACAATGACATGTGTGGTCCTTTAAACTAAATTTGTGCTGCTAGGAATTCTTTTCCAGCTACTCTATATCGGCAGCTCCAGCGGCCAGTTTCTGTGTGCACATATTCCTACAACACAGCTTCTACTACCTCTCTGTTTACTTGTCTGTCCCTTGTCTTGAACTGTCACACTGTTTTGTTTGACTGTTGGTTTGTTTGTTTACTTGCCTTTTACCTGTCCATCCATCTTGTCTCTTTTCTTTCTTCTTCGTCTGCCTGCCCCATCCTCATTCTCTGCGATTTTCTGTCTGTTTGCGTCTATCTGTGTGTGTGTGTGTGTGTGTGTGTGTGTGTGTGTGTGTGTGTGTGTGTGTGTGTGTGTGTGTGTGTGTGTGTGTGTGTGTCTGTCATTCTGTCATTCTGTCATTTCCATCAACATCAAACATTGATGTGTACTGTGTAGTGAGGTGAATTGAGGTGTGTAGAATTGCGTGTGTGTGTTGTGTGTCTTGATGTTGTTCACAAGTGTGTTCATAATGCATAGAGAAAAGCCCTCAAAGAGAACAGACAGACATAGAGAGGGACAGACAGACAGACAGACAGACAGACAGACAGACAGACAGACAGACAGACAGACAGACAGACAGACAGACAGACAGATGGAACAGAACAAGAAGCAGTTGAACATTGTGTCTGGAAGGCAGAGAGATATTCACATGGTATGAATGTAGGTTGCCAGGTTGGAAGGCAGAGAGATGTTCACATGCTATGAATGTAGGTTGCCAGGTTGCTGTCAGGATCTGGAATTGTAGGGCCTGGAGTTGAGAGTAGTGTCAGTGGTGTAAAGTAACGAAGTACATTTTACTAAAGAACAATTTGTAATTTACTTGAGTATTTTCAAAACACTTAATTTTATACTCCAACTCCACTACATCTCGGATCCAAATATTGTACTTTTACTCCACTACATTTATTTGAAAACTTTAGTTACTAGTTACTTGCGGATATAAATTATAATATTATTATAAAACATACATCAACCACTTTAGCCCTATTCTATTCCTTGGCAATTTGAAAATCGATCTACAAACAAGCTCACTGAGCTTGTAGGTCTGCTATTTTCTTTACTTTTACTTTTGGTACAGTACTTTAAGTCCATTTTGATGCCAAGACTTTCATACTTTTACTCAAGTACATTTTGAATTCCAGACTTGTACTTGTAGCAGAGTATTTCTACATTGCAGTATTGATACTTTTACTTAATTAAACAATGTGGGTACTTTTTCCACCTCTGAGTTGCGTGCTTGACTGCTTGTGGATGGAAGGTTGCTGGTTGAATCCCACAGGCAGGGAAATGACTGAGCAGCTCTAGACATCACATTACAGTATGTTTGTGCAGTAACATTCTACATCACATTACAGTATGTTTGTGCAGTAACATTCTACATCACATTACAGTATGTTTGTGTAGTAACATTCTACATCACATTACAGTATGTTTGTGCGGTAACATTCTACATCACATTACAGTATGTTTGTGCGGTAACCTTCTACATCACATTACAGTATGTTTGTGCAGTAACCTTCTACATCACATTACAGTATGTTTGTGCGGTAACCTTCTACATCACATTACAGTATGTTTGTGCGGTAACATTCTACATCACATTACAGTGTGTTTGTGCAGTAACATTCTACATCACATTACAGTATGTTTGTGCAGTAACATTCTACATCACATTACAGTATGTTTGTGCAGTAACCTTCTACATCACATTACAGTATGTTTGTGCAGTAACCTTCTACATCACATTACAGTATGTTTGTGCAGTAACCTTCTACATCACATTACAGTATGTTTGTGCGGTAACCTTCTACATCACATTACAGTATGTTTGTGCGGTAACATTCTACATCACATTACAGTATGTGTGTGCGGTAACCTTCTACATCACATTACAGTATGTTTGTGCGGTAACATTCTACATCACATTACAGTATGTTTGTGCGGTAACCTTCTACATCACATTACAGTATGTTTGTGCGGTAACGTTCTACATCACATTACAGTATGTTTGTGTAGTAACATTCTACATCACATTACAGTATGTTTGTGTAGTAACATTCTACATCACATTACAGTATGTTTGTGCAGTAACATTCTACATCACATTACAGTATGTTTGTGCAGTAACATTCTACATCACATTACAGTATGTTTGTGCAGTAACATTCTACATCACATTACAGTATGTTTGTGCAGTAACATTCTACATCACATTACAGTATGTTTGTGCGGTAACATTCTACATCACATTACAGTATGTTTGTGCAGTAACATTCTACATCACATTACAGTATGTTTGTGCAGTAACATTCATCACATTACAGTATGTTTGTGTAGTAACATTCTACATCACATTACAGTATGTTTGTGCAGTAACATTCTACATCACATTACAGTATGTTTGTGCAGTAACATTCTACATCACATTACAGTATGTTTGTGCAGTAACATTCTACATCACATTACAGTATGTTTGTGCAGTAACATTCTACATCACATTACAGTATGTTTGTGCGGTAACATTCTACATCACATTACAGTATGTTTGTGCAGTAACATTCTACATCACATTACAGTATGTTTGTGCAGTAACATTCATCACATTACAGTATGTTTGTGTAGTAACATTCTACATCACATTACAGTATGTTTGTGCAGTAACATTCTACATCACATTACAGTATGTTTGTGCAGTAACATTCTACATCACATTACAGTATGTTTGTGCAGTAACATTCTACATCACATTACAGTATGTTTGTGCGGTAACATTCTACATCACATTACAGTATGTTTGTGCGGTAACATTCTACATCACATTACAGTATGTTTGTGTAGTAACATTCTACATCACATTACAGTATGTTTGTGCGGTAACATTCTACATCACATTACAGTATGTTTGTACGGTAACATTCTACATCACATTACAGTATGTTTGTACGGTAACATTCTACATCACATTACAGTATGTTTGTGCGGTAACATTCTACATCACATTACAGTATGTTTGTGCGGTAACATTCTACATCACATTACAGTATGTTTGTGCGGTAACATTCTACATCACATTACAGTATGTTTGTGCGGTAACATTCTACATCACATTACAGTATGTTTGTGCGGTAACATTCTACATCACATTACAGTATGTTTGTGCGGTAACATTCTACATCACATTACAGTATGTTTGTGCGGTAACATTCTACATCACATTACAGTATGTTTGTGTAGTAACATTCTACATCACATTACAGTATGTTTGTGTAGTAACATTCTACATCACATTACAGTATGTTTGTGCAGTAACATTCTACATCACATTACAGTATGTTTGTGTAGTAACATTCTACATCACATTACAGTATGTTTGTGTAGTAACATTCTACATCACATTACAGTATGTTTGTGTAGTAACATTCTACATCACATTACAGTATGTTTGTGCAGTAACATTCTACATCACATTACAGTATGTTTGTGTAGTAACATTCTACATCACATTACAGTATGTTTGTGTAGTAACATTCTACATCACATTACAGTATGTTTGTGTAGTAACATTCTTCATCACATTACAGTATGTTTGTGCAGTAACATTCTTCATCACATTACAGTATGTTTGTGTAGTAACATTCTACATCACATTACAGTATGTTTGTGCGGTAACATTCTACATCACATTACAGTATGTTTGTGCGGTAACATTCTACATCACATTACAGTATGTTTGTGTGGTAACATTCTACATCACATTACAGTATGTTTGTGTAGTAACATTCTACATCACATTACAGTATGTTTGTGCAGTAACATTCTACATCACATTACAGTATGTTTGTGCAGTAACATTCTACATCACATTACAGTATGTTTGTGCAGTAACATTCTACATCACATTACAGTATGTTTGTGCGGTAACATTCTACATCACATTACAGTATGTTTGTGCGGTAACATTCTACATCACATTACAGTATGTTTGTGCGGTAACATTCTACATCACATTACAGTATGTTTGTGCAGTAACATTCTACATCACATTACAGTATGTTTGTGCAGTAACATTCTACATCACATTACAGTATGTTTGTGCAGTAAGATTCTACATCACATTACAGTGTGTTTGTGCAGTAACATTCTACATCACATTACAGTATGTTTGTACAGTAACATTCTACATCACATTACAGTATGTTTGTACAGTAACATTCTACATCACATTACAGTATGTTTGTGCAGTAACATTCTTGATGCAGTGTTTCATGTCCATTCCTATTGATTTTCTCCCTGCCTCTCCCTTTCCCTTTGCTCCCATCTGCACTCTACCAGACAGGGGTGTCGTACCAAATTCTGGGCCCTGGGTAGCCTACTTTAACTGTCGAAAAATAGCAAATATACAAGCTCACAGCGCAGCACCGAGTGCCGCGCTGCGAGCTTGTAGATCTTCTATCTTTTTTAAATCCTGAACATTTATGCAAGTCTTTGAATATTTCACATCCTTCTAAGGTTTTCTTTTGTTGAATAACCTATGTTTCTATGTCAGTGGGGCTTTTTCACGTGAAGGACCCCCAAAATGATATGTTTGTGCGGTAACATTCTACATCACATTACAGTATGTTTGTGCAGTAACATTCTACATCACATTACAGTATGTTTGTGCAGTAACATTCATCACATTACAGTATGTTTGTGTAGTAACATTCTACATCACATTACAGTATGTTTGTGCAGTAACATTCTACATCACATTACAGTATGTTTGTGCAGTAACATTCTACATCACATTACAGTATGTTTGTGCAGTAACATTCTACATCACATTACAGTATGTTTGTGCGGTAACATTCTACATCACATTACAGTATGTTTGTGCGGTAACATTCTACATCACATTACAGTATGTTTGTGTAGTAACATTCTACATCACATTACAGTATGTTTGTGCGGTAACATTCTACATCACATTACAGTATGTTTGTACGGTAACATTCTACATCACATTACAGTATGTTTGTACGGTAACATTCTACATCACATTACAGTATGTTTGTGCGGTAACATTCTACATCACATTACAGTATGTTTGTGCGGTAACATTCTACATCACATTACAGTATGTTTGTGCGGTAACATTCTACATCACATTACAGTATGTTTGTGCGGTAACATTCTACATCACATTACAGTATGTTTGTGCGGTAACATTCTACATCACATTACAGTATGTTTGTGCGGTAACATTCTACATCACATTACAGTATGTTTGTGCGGTAACATTCTACATCACATTACAGTATGTTTGTGTAGTAACATTCTACATCACATTACAGTATGTTTGTGTAGTAACATTCTACATCACATTACAGTATGTTTGTGCAGTAACATTCTACATCACATTACAGTATGTTTGTGTAGTAACATTCTACATCACATTACAGTATGTTTGTGTAGTAACATTCTACATCACATTACAGTATGTTTGTGTAGTAACATTCTACATCACATTACAGTATGTTTGTGCAGTAACATTCTACATCACATTACAGTATGTTTGTGTAGTAACATTCTACATCACATTACAGTATGTTTGTGTAGTAACATTCTACATCACATTACAGTATGTTTGTGTAGTAACATTCTTCATCACATTACAGTATGTTTGTGCAGTAACATTCTTCATCACATTACAGTATGTTTGTGTAGTAACATTCTACATCACATTACAGTATGTTTGTGCGGTAACATTCTACATCACATTACAGTATGTTTGTGTGGTAACATTCTACATCACATTACAGTATGTTTGTGTAGTAACATTCTACATCACATTACAGTATGTTTGTGCAGTAACATTCTACATCACATTACAGTATGTTTGTACAGTAACATTCTACATCACATTACAGTATGTTTGTGCAGTAACATTCTTGATGCAGTGTTTCATGTCCATTCCTATTGATTTTCTCCCTGCCTCTCCCTTTCCCTTTGCTCCCATCTGCACTCTACCAGACAGGGGTGTCGTACCAAATTCTGGGCCCTGGGTAGCCTACTTTAACTGTCGAAAAATAGCAAATATACAAGCTCACAGCGCAGCACCGAGTGCCGCGCTGCGAGCTTGTAGATCTGCTATCTTTTTTAAATCCTGAACATTTATGCAAGTCTTTGAATATTTCACATCCTTCTAAGGTTTTCTTTTGTTGAATAACCTATGTTTCTATGTCAGTGGGGCTTTTTCACGTGAAGGACCCCCAAAATGATATGTATTTGGCCACGGACCCCCATCTCAAAATATTCAATTCCAAGGACCCCCCAGAAGCAAAATTTTAGTTACAAATGTTTGCTTAAATAAATACATACATTCACGACTTTTCAAAAATAGCAGATCTACAAGCTCGCAGCGCGGCACTCGGTGCCGCGCTGTGAGCTTGTATATCTGCTATTTTTCAATAGCTAAAGTACCAAAAAAATAATAATTCCAGGCCCCTCCACCTTGGGCCCGGTACCTCCCCCCCCCCCCCTTGTGACACCCCTGCTGCCAGCCTCACAGTACAGTTAGTTACAGTAACACCACTCTGTGTGTGTGTGTGTGTGTGTGTGTGTGTGTGTGTGTGTGTGTGTGTGTGTGTGTGTGTGTGTGTGTGTGCGCGCGCGCATACATGCATGCATGTGTACACACACACTTCCCACAGCTCTCACACTCTTCCTCTCATTCATGAAGCCGCAATCTTGTGAAAGCTGCTTTCATGCAATCACACGCTTGTTAATCTCACACAACCTGTTCACACCTTGTACCACAAGAAAAAAACAGATCTCTTAATACCCCCCCCCCCCCCCCCCCCCCCCCTCTTTCTCTCTCTTGAACACTTGGAGAGTATTTTTTTTGCAGGGCTTTAAGCCAGAGTGTATCAAAAATGCAACTCGGTTAAGCGCCGCTGTTCCGACCAATTTAACATTCACCAGCATCGGCAGGTTAGCATTCACCAGGTTAGCATTCACCAGTTAGGGTTAAGGTTAGGTTTAGGTGTATCTTCGTCCCCCAGACTTTCGTCACCTCCACACAGCCAATCACAAGCTTCGGTCTGCCGTAACCGAAGTGCATTTTCTGATACACTCGGACTGAACGACCTGCAAAAAACACTCTCCTCTTGAACAACAGTCTGTATCCTGTTGGATGCTTCAACTGCCAGGGAGGAATGAAAGTATCCTGCCTTTAATAGGTTACATTAATATGTATTTTGGTTGCGGACCCCCATCTGAACATAGTTTGTGCCAGCGACCCCCCCCCCCCCCCCCCCTGCAAGATTTGTGCTGATAAAATGTTTCCAAAAATATTTCAAATATTGTTTTATATACAGTACACACACACACACACACACACACACACACACACACACACACACACACACACACACACACACACACACACACACATATATATTGTAGATTGGCTATTTTCAAATAGCCAATGTATTTAGGACGGGAACCCCTTTCGGGGTTCTTGTTGCCATGTACAGTATATAACAACATAACTGTTTTTGTTCTTTTTGAATACATATTTGAAGTTTTTCAGAAAGCTTAGGTCAGGATTGAGAAGGCGTCTTTAGATTTGTCTTAAATGGGTTAATGTGGTTAGACTGGATTAAAATTTTAACCACCTTTATTGCTTCAACTGAGTAATTCAAGTGGATGTGAATTGGGGAAATATACATTAAAACAAACACCCATAAAAATGGTGTATATTTTGTGTGTGTACTTGTAATGCTCAAGGGACAACAGAGTATGGTCGATAGGGCAGTATCTTTTGCTGTTCATTGATCTCATAAATCCATGTCGGTTTGACGAAACACAAATTGCCGTTCTCCCTCTGTGCATCTTCAAATGAGTCGTGCCATCCTTCGCTGGTCAACACAAACTGCACCTTCTCATTCATGTAGTCCTCCACCATCCCGTTGAATGCCACAATGTAGCGTAGAAGGAGGCGTCTCTCATTGATCAGAAACTTGCCGTAAAGGAAAAAATGTTTTCCTGTCAGGAAGTCTGGTAACTCTGGGATGGAGTAGTCCACCTGGGCCTCGTTGTCCGTGTCCTCCTCTGTCGATCCCCCGTATGGATCCTCTTCTTTCACTCTGTTTTTTACACTCACAGCTTTCTTCTTCTGCCTGCTCTCGACTCTCTCCAGCTCGTCCTCTGTGTCCATGGCAGAGTCGTCATCGTCTCCTGTTTCATCTACATCTGAGGAGCTGCTATACTCATCATCTTCCTCAGCCACCTTTGGAATCTTCTTTGCAGTGGCTTGCCTCTCCTGCTTTGGAGCCCGCCTGGTGTCCCTCTCATTCATTTCCATCTCACTTTCTGAACTGGACTCTGCTCCATCCATCGAGTACCGTTGGCAAGAGATCTTCTGCTTCCTTTTATGGCAGTCGATCACCCATTCCTTCCGCACGATGATGCCCCCTGCTGACTTCACTTGGCTGTACTTGGGGGTGTTGGCAAAGGCACAGATAAGGTGTGTGGAGTCAGGGGTCCAGTCGGGAGAGTACTTTGCTCCCATGGCCAGCGCCTTGTCCCTCAGCTCCCTTCTGCTTGGGTTCTGGAAGCCACTGAGGACAAACACCACCCCCTGCATGATCCGCTTGAGAGGCACCTGCTCATGGCTCAGTGGTCTGGCCTTGTGTGGTTTAGGCTCTGGCCTAAACTCGGGTGACCCCGAAGGACTGGTCTTTGAGATGGATGGAGCAGGTGCAGACAAGAGGCCTTTGCTGAACTCACGTTTTCTTGGAGGCTGTGAAGACATCATACTAGAGGTGGAATACAGTCCTGAGGACAGAGAGGCACCGCTAGACTGCAGGATGGCTTCTGCGTAGCTCAGATTCTCATTCTGAGGAGAAACCTTGAGTCTAGGACTGGTTATGTTCTCCCGGTTGAAGAAAAGGCTGCCGGGCTGCAGACTGGGGCCTGCAGAGGGAGATTCCTTATCCTTCACCTTAAACCAGCCCAGCTTTGTCAACTTCGGGGATTCTGCTAGTGGTGGAGAATCCGGTGAATGTAACTTCACAAAGGCGACTCCATATGCTATGCTCTTATTGTAAGGCTGACTGCACACAATCTTAACACGGCCCCACTTCTCCTGGGCCGTGCTCTGCCGCAGCTGGCTGGACCCGAAGAACCGCACTTGCTTGGTGTTGGTGCCGTTGCGACTCTCCGTGGGAGACATGAAGGACGAGGTGGCCAAAAGCACCTCATAGTCCTGGTCTCTGACAGCTGAGGAGTTGCCCACCAGCACCTCGATGAAAGCCGAACCTTCATTCCCGATATGGATGCTGTGCACGCGTTCCTCCTTCTCAAACTGTAGAATGACCGAGGTTTGTTGTTCTCCGGGTCTCGCCACCTTCCATTTCCTGAAGCCAAGCAAGTTGTCAGCCTTGTGAGTATTGTCCTCACTGCTGCAAGACACAACGTGCTTGAGATTGATCTCTGGCATTAGGCTATGATGTTGTTGTTGACATTCAACTCAATTTCACAATTACGTCTTCTGATGACGTGTGTAATACAGCGTTGCCAGAACCTGGGTAAGACGTCAGCAGTGTGGTCGGACTCACTGCTGAATCTGGTAACACACCTCTTGTATGCATTCCCTATGAGATGCCAGATCACACTGCTGATGTCACCTCGTCTTCACATCACCCTATATGGAGCTTACGTGGTACCATATATATCCTTATATGCTGTGTACTATACAGTGGTTCTTAAACTTTGGGTCGGGACCAGGGGGTCCCCAAATGATTTACCGGTAATTGTTTTCTCACTCAACAGTAAAGAAACCAACATAAAGTTTAAGTGTATAGAGGGTATCTGCACATTTCCAACGTGACAATTTAAGGACTTTTTACTACCTCTAAAATGCCAAATGAAACATTGGCTAAATTGTCAAATATTAGAGGCAGAAATTGTGAAAATATAGCCGATCTACATGCTCACAACGCCTCGCAACGTGAGGCGTTGTGAGCATGTAGATCTGCTACTTTCACAATAGAACCGTGTTATACAAAATGTAATGCCTTAACTCTTAGTGCTCTTCAGGGTGGGGGGTCCCCAGTTAAAATATTATTATTTTGGGGGTCGCGCGTGGCCTGAAAAGGTTGAGAACCACAGTACTATGATGCCAGCTCTTTGACCAGGCAGGACAGGCCCTCTTTGACTAACCTTTTGGTATAACCATGATGATCTAATGTGGTAGATCTGGTAACGTGGAATCCTCTCGTGGTTTCCGACTGGTCAACTGACCTGGAACCCCCTCAAGGACTCCTGAGGGTCCCGGACAGGACCCCACTTTGAGAGCCATCCACTTAAACTGAGAGATAAAGATCCGGAAAAGTGGACCCGAACGTAGAATGGGAGCCTCAAAGTAAATGGACTGCTGGAGTTCCGGCAAGATGGCGACCGAGTAGGACGCGTTTGTTGAGCTCTGTGGAGGTGCACAGTAGTTTTCACATTTTATAAGACCATTTTTTACTGCCTTGGTAGTTCTTTTGAGACGTTAAACGCCCAAAACACTGGTGAACGTCTGTTTTTGCAGTTATTTCGTGTTTCATGCCGAATACGATTAACACGAGGTCGAGGAGTACTAGGTCTCCGACCGCAAACGCTGACAACATGGCCGGCGCAATGCAGGACAACGCTGACGCTCCGGTTACAAAGAGCATGCTACGTGAGGTCCTCCAGGAATCACTGAAAGAGTTTCTGGATGGTTTTATTCAACCCATGATGCTCGACTTGGAGAAGAAATTAATGAAGAAGATTGATGACATCGGAAAGGAGCTGCGTCCTGCAGTCGCCAAGCTGAACACGACCGTGGCTGAACAAGGGGAAGCCATTGAGAACTTTGGTTCCTCCATGGACAGTTTGCAGATGTGTATCACTGAATTGGAGAGAAGATGTGCTAGTCTGGAGGAGAAGCTCATCATAGCAGAAGACCGGAGTCGTAGGAATAACATAAGAGTGATTGGGATCTCTCCTGGGCTGGAGAAAGCTGACCCAGTGGCCTTTATCCAGTCCTTTTTGCAGAAAACATTCCCCGACCAGTTTCCCGACTCCCCCCCGGAAGTGGACCGTGCGCATCGGACCGGCAATCCACGTTCTGATAAACCAAGGGCTTTCCTGGCAAGGATCCATTTTTTCCGGGTAAAGGAACGCATACTCCAGCTCTCCAGGAAAGCAGGTCAACTGACATACAACGGCAAAAAGGTGTATATTTTCCCGGATTGGTCTGCTGAAACATCAAAGAGAAGGGCAGCTTTCGGGCCAGTAAAGGAATTCCTACGTTCCATCACTGCGAAAGGAGTAAAATACGGAATATGGCATCCGAGCAAGTTTTGGATAACCGTGGGTGAGGCGACCTCTACTTTCAACTCACCTAAGGAAGCTCTAGCCTTTTGCAAGGATAAGTTCAAGACCCCAGATGCAGCGAACGAGACTCCAGCTACGCAGGATGAGACGACAGTCACAGAGGACTAACTTTTAGCAGGGACCCTTTTGCTCTTGTGATTGGGACATCGGATGCTTTCAAACATTTTTTTCCCCTGCTGATGTGATATCCTTTTGCCTTAAATGGACTGTTGGTATTAAAGCTGGTTTGGACAGTTTGGAGTGGACTTTTACGCAGCCCTTTCTTTCTTCACTCTCTCCTCCTCCCCCAAAGGGTGAGTTGTTCACTGTTTGACTTGACATCGTGTTTCCATGTGTCTCGTTTTATAATGCCTATTTTATTTTTATTGAAGGATAAGATATATTGTGTCTTTGAATAAGATCTGTAAGCAGATGGGTGTTTCTCGTTTTAATTTTTGAGGAGAGAGGATTTAGGGCTGCTAAAGTTAAGCATAATTCACGGTTTTCTTGTTTGAATATAATGGACATTGTTTTTGTTATTATTGCACTCTTTTCCTTTGCTCTTATTGAGTTTTGTGCTGCTTAATATATAGGTCTAGAAGGTCTCTGCTAGGCTTTGTCTAATGTGATCCATGCCGCGGTTCGGAGCCTGCTCTCTCTCTCGTCCTCCCTCTATGTCTCTCTGTCTATCTCTGCTTCTCTCTCTCTCTCTCCTTTTTTTTTCTTTTTTTTTTTTCTCTCACTCTCTCTCTCATTGGCTCATTGACTCGTTCTGTGGGTTGTTAGCTTTACTCTCTCGGGTAGGAGGGCGAGACTGGGCTTTGGCCTTTTGTTTTGAGTAATGTATTCTACTGTTTATGGCGAAACAGATATAAATAATTTGATCTAAATTGTGAAGGCCCCGTGATTTCAGAGCCCGTTCGCTCTCTCGCCCTTTCTCTCTCTCTCTCTCTCTCTCTCTCTCTCTCTCTCTCTCTCTCTCTCTCTCTTTTTCGCTCTCTCTTTCCCTGTTACATTGACTCGTTCTTTTTCTATAATCTCAATGTTGGCGGATGTACGATCTCGTGGCGCGTTGGCTCTGCGTGCTCGTGGATCCGCTGTTTCTTGATGGAGGGGAGGGGGGGGGGGGGCTCTTTAACGGGATTTTTTTTTCTTCGATGATTAGGTATGTCCACGGTTTGAAGTATTGTAGTCTACTGTTTAAGACGAAAACAGACTTAATTAATATGATTGACATTTATCTAAGTTTGCACTGCTACCTTTTGGGCATGTACAGGGAGCTGTATACGGCGCAGTATGCATTATGTGTGCTGTGTTAGATATGGTTTCCTGATCATGCATAACTGTTTGTAGGTAAATATTTATATATACAGACACATTTTTTTTCTGTCTTTTTCCTAATTACTATTTGTGGTTTGTATGCATGGTCGCATACGGGGGGCTGTATGTGGGGCAGTATGCATTAACACTGTGTGTGCTGTGCTGCATATGGCCTCCCGGGTGTGCTTTTAATTACTATTTCACCTACATAGGCCTATGTATGTGCATATTTCTTATGTTATATACACTGATATCCCTTTTTTTTATTATTATTATTATTTTGTATTATTATATTAGTGCCTTGTCTTGGTGACAGCCTTATTTCCACTTATCTTTCCACTTATCTGTCACAAGTGTTTGGTTATTTGCATCAAAGTGGTTTATAGGGCTTTATCGCTTTCTTAATAGGCCTAGTTGTTATAGTCCCCGCATTTATTTACTTATTATTTTCTTTCTTCTCTCCCCTTTCTTTATTAGCACTGTTAAAATACCATTCTCATTTATCCAAGTGATATGAAGTCGGGAGATTGATTATAATTTGGGCGGATGGACTGTTTTTTAGGGCTATTCAGCCACAAGAAGGCACTTTTCTTTTTTTTTACTTTGGTAATCTATTATATTTTATTTTTTTATTTATTTTATTTGTATTTGTATTTACATAACCACCAGAGGGCAATGTATGGTTACTTTTGGGCAGTAACTTGTTTGCACTCTCTTTCAGAGTGAAATGAATGTTGACTAATAGGTTAATGGGGTGGGGAACTCTAGTTAGGTTACACAAGTGTAGAAGAGCTTGCGACCGTTTTTCACGGTTGCTATCTAGGTTGTGGCCTTTTCAATTATTTCTTTCAATTTTTGATTTCATGTTTCGTTTTCTGGGAAGGCCTTGGGGAATGTGGGTTGGGAAGGGACGGTTGTTTTTTACTACAGATAGTTTTGCAGGATACCTGATGTTGCTGTTGCGTTTATGGTGGTTGGACGGGCGCGCCACGCTGTGCCTGTACATGGTCACCTATTTTTTCTTGCTCTTTCTTTCCATACAGAATGGCTAGACATCTTAATGTGGTGACTTGGAATGTCAAAGGGCTGAACCATCCGTCAAAAGGAAAAGAGTATTTACCCATCTTAAGCAATTTAATGCAGATGTTATATTTCTACAGGAGACTCACATACGTTCATCTGATAGTTCCAGACTTTTGGCGGGCTGGGCGGGGCAGCATTTCCACTCTACTTTCGAGGCCAAGGCGAGGGGAGTATCCATCCTTGTATCAAGTGGTGTGCCATTCGTTTCAACCAAAACTACTGCTGATAAAAATGGTAGATATATCATCGTCACGGGCAAGCTATTTCATATGAACGTGGTACTGGCCAACGTTTACGCTCCCAATGTGGAAGACGTAGGATTTTTTTAGGGTGGATCTTAAATCGCCTTTTTTAGATTTTCTTGAGTCTCACCCCCCAATTATGTTCCTATGTACAAAAAACTGCTTTGGTTAAAATTTGGTTGAATTTCAAGCATATTTAGAGGTAGCTCAATCAAGTCAAAGATTGTACATTTTATTGGTCAAAATCGAATTGCACTGCAGGCACATTTAAGTTATACATTACACATTATTCTTATACTAAGCACAGAAATTATATTTTTTTAAGCTTACAAATCTAAACACAAATCTGATTACATGTGTGTCATAATATGTCAAACCAGAATAGCAAAGCAAAGAATGACAAATTGCTATTTTTCATTTAACGTGCAGAATGACATGTCTTAATCATACTCACAACACACAACAAGCACACAGCCCCACTTCCTTGATTACCCCCAAAACCCCCGAAAGTCACTGAAGTATAGTAATTCAGTAGTTACTGATCAATTAAAGTTTGTTTATGGCTATCGGGATACTTGTGCCGATGGTTCTGCACAATTTGCAGCAAGTACTGGAGTTGGGACTCATCTTTAGTAATGAGACCACAATATTCTTGTATTAGGGCAACCCCACGCTCTGCATGATCATTGACAACATTCATCGTCTTCACTACAGCCAGAGCTTCTTAGTCCTCCTTGGGCTCCCACTCATCGGGATCAACGTCAAGGATGTCATCTGGGAGATCCATCATTTTGAAAAGCACCTTGGATTTGGGAGACAAACTCTTCAATGTTCTTCCTTGCAATTGTTCCAAGGTCAACAGTAATTCTCTTCATATGCCCCTGTTCATCATCTTCATTTCCATCTTTCATGGCTCTCACCATCAGCCTCTTCGTTTGTGCGCTCACTTGACTGTCAAACAATGCAAGTCTGACGATCTCTGGAGCCAAATACCATAGGGGCATATGAAGAGAATTACTATTGACCTTGGAACAATTGCAAGGAAGAACATTGAAGATTTTGTGTCTCGCAAATCGAAGGTGCTTTTCAAAATGATGGATTGCTGCAAATTAGTCTGGGATCACTTCACTTTTCGAGGTTTGATCCGGTCGGGAGAGGAAACCACTTTACGTCATGTTGTAGTACTCAAAGGACTACAATTTGCCGGAACTATCAAACCGGATTCAGTTTTAACCCAAAATAATTCCCCTGCGCTCAAGGACATACTTTTAGGACCTACCTAATAAACTCCTTGATGCGGCGTAGTTTTGCTTTTGAAAAATGTGTTTGGGATATGCATCTTTTATTCCAACTCATAGCGACTGGCAAGGCTACACTAGGCTACTCGAGCATTTTAATAGGGATTGGGGAAACAAACGGAGGGAACCAAAACAAAGTGACGCCGCTTCTTCGGCTTGTGGTTTCCGCCTAGACCGGATCAAACCGCCCGTTGTTAACAATCACCAGGCTTTCCCTCAGAAAGCCTGGTGGGCGAGGTTACTGCAAATTGTGCAGAACCATCGGCACAAGTATCCTCATAGCCGTAAACAAACTTTAATTGATCAGTAACTACTGAATTACTATACTGCAGTGACTTTCGGGTGTTTTGGGGGTAATCAAGGAAGTGGGGCTGTGTGCTTGTTGTGTGTTGTGAGTATGATTGAAGAGTGTGCAATAAAGACATGTCATTCTGCACGTTAAATGGAAAATAGCAATTTGTCATTCTTTGCTTTGCTATTTCCTACAATACATTAATTCTGGTTTGACATATGACAAACATGTAATCAGATTTGTGTTTAGATTTGAAAGCTTAAAAAATATAATTTCTGTGCTTAGTATAAGAATAATGTGTAATGTATAACTTAAATGTGCCTGCAGTGCAATTCGATTTTGACCAATAAAATGTACAATCTTCGACTTGATTGAGCTACCTCTAAATATGCTTGAAATTCAACCAAATTTTAACCAAAGCAGTTTTTTGTACATAGGAACATAATTGGGGGGTGAGACTCAAGAAAATCTAAAAAAGGCGATTTAAGATCCACCCGTTCTCTCAACTCTCCGATTTAGACACACATTACTTAATCCTAGGAACAGACCTTAATCGGTGTTTGGACCAGGTCCTAGACCGTTCTTCCATTAGACCCGGAACAGTGAATAGATCTATCACATACATTAAATCTTTTCTCACAGAATGCGGTATTTCAGATGTCTGGAGAGATCTCAACCCCACAGGGAGGGAGTATTCCTTTTTTAGTCATGTACATCATATGTACTCCAGAATTGACTATTTTTTAATGGACAGGAGATTGATGCCCCAAGTCCATTCTTGCAAATATCACAGTATTGTTATTTCTGACCACGCTCCTCTCGTGATGTCATTATCGCTCCCTGGGGTCCCGCGCCCAGTCAGACGTTGGCGTTTCAATTCCACCCTGCTTTCAGATGAAGACTTTGTGAAATACATTGAACAGGAAATTACATTTTATTTTGAAACAAATATTAATCCACAGACGTCTGGACTCATGGTGTGGGACGCGCTTTAAGCATACTTGAGAGGACAAATCATATCATTCTCTGCTAGGAAAAAGGCGCAATCTGAAAGGGAACGCTCCAAGCTCATCGCCGATATCGCAGACGTTGACAGACAGTATGTACTCCAGCAAACTCCAGAACTTTACAATAGACGAGTTGAACTCAAATCCAGGTTTGATATTCTCACTACCCACCAAGCACAAAATCTACTGCTAAAAACTAAAAGTACATTTTACGAGCAGGGCGAAAAGACGGGTAAGCTACTGGCTAATCAGTTAAAAGCGAGGAGGGCTAAGCAAATTATAACAAACATCCGGACCGCTAACGGAGAAATAACCTCAGACTCGAATCTGATAAATGACGCCTTTAAGAACTTCTACTCTACACTATACACCTCTCAGAGCAGTGGAGATGACTTAGCGGTGTCCGCATTCCTTGATCCATTAGACATCCCAACTATTTCCCAGGATCAAATGGAAAACTTAGAAACGCCCATAACATCAGCTGAAGTAGCCCGAGCTATAGCGTCAATGCAGTCTGGGAAGTCGCCAGGGCCAGATGGACTCCCGGCTGAATTTTTTAAGAAGTTCTCCTCGCTCTTGTCCCCACAGCTGGCGGCCGTTTTTGCTGAGTCCCTTGAACGGGGCGCGCTCCCCCCCTCTCTGAGCGAGGCGTGTATAACGCTAATAGATAAAAAAGGGAAAGACCCTGTAGAGTGTGCGTCATACAGACCAATCTCACTGTTGAACATAGACGCTAAGGTCCTAGCGAAGGTGCTATCACACAGATTAGAAAAACTTCTCCCGCAAATAATATCACCAGACCAGACTGGTTTCATTAAAGATCGTTACTCTTTCTTTAATGTGAGACGCCTTCTCAATATATTGCACTCTCCCTCGGGGGAGGGGCCGGAGTGTGTCGCGTCGCTGGATGCCGAGAAGGCGTTTGATCGCGTCGAATTTAAGTACCTGTTTGCGGTCTTAGAAAAGTTCGGATTCGGACCGACGCTTATTGCCTGGATCAAGTTACTATATGCCTCCCCCACCGCAGCCATACAGACAAATGGCATATTCTCCCGAACCTTTGATTTGGGTCGTGGGACCCGACAGGGATGCCCGCTGAGTCCGTTCCTATTTGATTTAGCAATTGAGCCACTCGCGATTGCCTTACGTGGTAATGATGAGATTAGGGGTGTCCGGAGAGGGGACAGAGAATACAAAGTGTCCCTATATGCGGATGACCTTTTGTTATATATTTCCGACCCGCTGACATCCCTTCCGGCAGTTCTGTCCCTATTAGATCAATTTGGTCTCGTGTCAGGCTATAAAGTTAATCTAACTAAAAGTATAATATTCCCATCAAACGAGGCGGCATCCAGCCTAGATTACACTCATATTCCCTTCAAAGTGGAGAGGATTCAATTCACCTATCTAGGAGCAACAATCACACATAAGTTTAAAGACCTTTTTCAGCAGAACTTCGTCTCACTTGTAAGCCAAGTTAAAACGTCATTACAGCAGTGGTCACCCCTTACAATGTCTCTGGCCGGTCGAATTAACTCAATCAAGATGAACATTCTTCCTAAATTTACGTATCTCTTCCAGTGTGTACCGGTGTTCATTCCAAAGTCATTTTTTACATCTCTGGACTCAATTATATCATCGCACATTTGGCAGAACAAGAAACCGCGTGTAAGCAGAGCTTTACTAAAAAGGGCAAAAGCGGACGGGGGCATGGGGCTTCCTGACTTTCGTCACTACTATTGGGCTGCAAATAGTGGACCTCCTTAGAGCTAGAGTCCTGTGAGGGTCTATCGCTCCCAGCCCTTCTAGGTGCACCCCTCATCAGCTTACAGTCATCAGACGAACGAACCGAACGAGCGCCGTATTGGCGGAGAGGTCTTGCGAAATCGGGCGAACGTGAACGTTCAAAGCGTTGGGAGAGTTAATCGGTGTTTGGACCAGGTCCTAGACCGTTCTTCCATTAGACCCGGAACAGTGAATAGATCTATCACATACATTAAATCTTTTCTCACAGAATGCGGTATTTCAGATGTCTGGAGAGATCTCAACCCCACAGGGAGGGAGTATTCCTTTTTTAGTCATGTACATCATATGTACTCCAGAATTGACTATTTTTTAATGGACAGGAGATTGATGCCCCAAGTCCATTCTTGCAAATATCACAGTATTGTTATTTCTGACCACGCTCCTCTCGTGATGTCATTATCGCTCCCTGGGGTCCCGCGCCCAGTCATTCTTCCTAAATTTACGTATCTCTTCCAGTGTGTACCGGTGTTCATTCCAAAGTCATTTTTTACATCTCTGGACTCAATTATATCATCGCACATTTGGCAGAACAAGAAACCGCGTGTAAGCAGAGCTTTACTAAAAAGGGCAAAAGCGTACGGGGGCATGGGGCTTCCTGACTTTCGTCACTACTATTGGGCTGCAAATAGTGGACCTCCTTAGAGCTAGAGTCCTGTGAGGGTCTATCGCTCCCAGCCCTTCTAGGTGCACCATTAGGCCGGCCTTTGCCCGAACAAATTGTCAATCCGGTTGTACGTCACACACTGAGAGTGTGGACCCAGTTCAGGAGAACCTATAACTATGGAGATTTGTCTCTGCTAACCCCGGTAGCCTCCAACCACTTTTTCGCTCCCTCATTAAGTGACATAACCTTTCGAAATTGGCGCGGGAAAGGCATCAAAAGTCTCAAGAATTTGTTCTTAGACGGGGTCTTCGCCTCTTTCGAACAACTAATGAGGAAATATGGCCTGCCTAGATCAGATCAATTTAGGTTCTTCCAAGTCAGGCATTACGTGAGATCTATAATACCCGATTTCCCTGACAAACCTAATACTAACCCCATAGATACCTTTTTATCTTTTGATCCGACAACAAAAGGCGCTATATCAATCCTATATGACACCATCTCTAATCTGAGATCCGCGCCGTTGGATAGGATAAGAGCTGACTGGGAGCGGGATCTAGGGCTCACATTATCAGAGGAAAAGTGGGACTCAATTTTTTCTTCTATACACAAATCTTCCCTCTGTGCCCGTCACTGTTTAATACAGTTCAAGATAGTTCATAGGGCCCACATTTCTAAAGCCAGACTTGCAAGCATATATCCTGACGTAAGTTCTAGCTGTGATAAATGTAACAATGAGGCCACTCTTATACATCAATACTGGACGTGCCCACGGCTACAGCCGTTCTGGGAGGACGTATTCAGCACGCTATCCAACATTTTACATCGTGACATAGACCCAGACCCCTTATTAGCTCTGTTTGGTACAGTTGGAAGCGAGGGCCTTCCTCTAACACGGACGGAAAGTCGTATGGTCGACTTTGCTTTATTGATCGCTAGGCGCGCCATTCTGCTTAAGTGGAAGGATGCTGCCCCGCCTGTGCTCGACCTGTGGCTTCGTGCTATAATGTCCTGTCTGGAATTGGAAATGTTGAGGTTCTCAATTGCCGGCTCTGAAAAGAAATTTTATAAAACCTGGAGCCCTTTTATGATGTTCTACCATAATACTCAAACGGTGTAGTGTGGCGCTTACCTGTTTGACCAACCCAGTGCGCAGCAAGCTTTGATTATTTATTCTGCTTTACTGTTTTGATTATTTATTTACTTTGCTTTAACAGTTCAACCGTCCTGGGGATTGAGGGTGGGGGGAGGGGGGATAGGGGATGGGTTTTAT
>NC_137820.1:60435417-60470417 GCF_963921795.1 Nannobrachium achirus | reverse complement strand
TGCCAACGCTTTCCAGATGTTCAAGTGGGCCCTGATCCAGAAGAGGACTGAGAACCACTGATGTAAAGTTAATGCAGTTTGTGTCCATGAAAAAAAGAGGCATCCTACTTTAAAGGAAGGACAAAGTGTCCCTCCCCAGAAATAACTTAGAGTCCTGGAGCGTCTGTTTGATTCCTGAGCCCCTGCCCTCCAAAGTATATACAGTATATGCAATGTACATCATATCGTCACTGTCGGGCAGAAACCTTGTATCTCCAAGTTTCACATTTGTACAGTTTTTCGCAAAGTAAAGCCCTGCTTCACCATACAAGGCCGTTGCACAAAAGTAGTGAAAACAGCCGATCTACAAGCACACAACGCCTTCGCAAAGTAAAGCCCTGCTTCACCATACAAGGCCGTTGCACAAAAGTAGTGAAAACAGCCGATCTACAAGCACACAACGCCTCACATCGCGAGGCGTGGTTTAATCATTTTTAAATCAGTTTAAATCATTTTTAAAATGATAAATACAAAACAATGGTTTTGGACATACAAGGTTTCCACCTGACAACGATGATATATTATACATAATTTGCAGCTCTATGGTCTGGCTAGTACTTAGTTGTAGTATTCATCTAAGGCTTCCCACAGACAGTCAGGCACTAAGTTGAGTGAGAGTTGTGTGGGGGAGGCGGGGGGCAGAGACAGCGCAATGCATTCCGGATGGAAGTCTAGTGGTTTGAAGTCTATTGAGAGTCCTGTGGTTGCACAGAGCACCATCCAACAAGCACACAACACGCACTAGACTTCAAACCACTAGACTTCCATCCGGAATGCATTGTGCTGTCTCTGCCCCCCGCCTCCCCCACACAACTCTCACACAACTTAGTGCGTTCCAGTGTGAGTGCAGCCTAAAACATTGATTGTCATGTGTACGGGCTGTGCGTGCGTGCCACACACACACACACACACACACACACACACACACACACACACACACACACACACACACCCCCCCCCCCCCACACACACACACACACACACACACACACACACACACACACACACACACACACACACACACACACACACACACACACACACACCACATTCTGGGTTTCATGTCTATTTTAATGAGATGTGTCAGGCATAACAGGATCCCAGATGTTGGAACTCACAGCTGCATGTTGTATATTATATATTTGATTGGCAAAGCCCTGTTTCACTTATCAGTTACTGTTTACTTGAATGAACTATTATTTAGTGTTACAACAACATTGGTTTTCAGTTACCTGAAAGAGATCATAAACACTTGCTACCTTAAAGGACAACTTTGCTTTTTTTTACAACAAGAGTTCATATTTTAGATTGTAATTAGAGAAAAGTAAAGATGAGTGTTAACATTTTTTCATTTACTGCTTTCTATTGTTTTAGCGATTTTGATTTCAGTGGGCTTGCGTACAATTGCCTAAATATGTATTTTTTGACGCAGTAAGCCGGCAATTTCTTTATTACTATTACAATAAAAGTCTGGGTTTCCGAGGCTACTATTGCAGTAACACTACTAGCCCCCATAAGTCACATCTGCCCATTAAAGATTGCGGTGCATCTTTGGAATGGGCTTATTATGTCTAAAAATACGTACATATTAAGCCACTTGTATGCATGCCCCCACCCACTGAAATCAAAATCATTAAAATCGCTAAAACGATAGAAAACATTCATCATCTTTTCTTTTCTCTAATTACAATTTAAAATATTGTCCTTTAAATGCACCATGGAAATGATAGTCCTATGCACAATAGCTTAATAGTGTAGGTGCTTGGCTGAGATCACCGTATGTCCATGAAAAGAAAAGTAAGCCCAGTCAACTAGTGTTCCACCCTAGTAGTTCCAGTCCAAGTTTTTCTACATGAATCACCTTTCAAACACTGATCAGGAGGTGAGCATTGCATGCAGGTCCATAAAAAATGTTCCCTCTGACATTTCTCCCCAACACGGACAGGACATCTCTGACTATGGCTGCATTTCACAATGTTCCCCTCGGGACGGATACCATTACCCTTCACCGCATGCTCACCCCTCTCCTCATATTGTCCCACATCTCAGTGTGAGAGCACAGTGTCCCAGAGTTACGTAGCTGCTGGTCCTGCTTATATCTTTGCTATTATGTAAGGACAAACCTGCTAGATTGAAAAGGACACTTTGCACATAACAAGAGAATACTATTTTATGGTCATGCGCTTATATGGATCCATGACTCGACGATATTTTATTCTATTAAAGAATAGCTTGTTGTTCCAGTGCTAAATAGTTACAAATATTTACAGTTATTCTATTTGGTCACATCCTAGCTTAGCCACTTGAACCCTATACTTCGTTGACCAGGGGCAAATGTTGTGAATATTGCCGACCTACAAGCTCACAACTTGCTTATCTGCTAATGTATCTTTAAAATTAGGAAAGTGTCTTTGGGTTTTATCAATATTTAACCGGTGAAAAGTATTAACAAGAGCTTGTGACCAACGGAGGATTCGCCTGGATACGTGGGCTGCAGACATGGGTAACCTCCGGTGCCATCTTTGCCTCCAGTTACCCATACTTGCCCAGCTCAGATCCTGAGCAGCGCTGAATTCCAGCCCAGAGATAGAATGGTTTCAGCCCAGATGTTCTTCTCGCCCTCCTAGTGTAGAAAAAAAAACTCCTGGGAATTCAGATTAGTAACTAATTAATAACTAATAATACACTGGATCCATTTTAACACGTCTTTTTGAGCGGTGCTATTCGCTCCTACGTCTGGCTTTGTTTGTATGTACAGTATAAGTGTCCGTATGAGTGACCGTATGAGCACGGAACTCCATGTATGGAGATAACTGACCTCACAAGTGTCCGTTTGAGCACGAGAGAGACTAATGGCACAAAAGACTAATGTCATAGGGCCCAAGGTGGAGGGGCCTTAATCATATTGAAAAATAGCAGATCTACAAGCTCACAGCGCGGCACTGAGTGCCGCTCTGCGAGCTTGTAGATCTGCTATTTTTTTAAAGTCGTGAAAATGTCTGCAAATCTTGGAATAGGTATGTATTTTTAAGCAAACATTTGTAACTCAAATTTTGCTTCTGGGGGTCCCTGGAACTAAATATTCTGAGATGGGAAACATAGGTTTTTCAAAAATTCAAAGACTTACACAAATGTTCAGGATAAAAAAAAAAATAGCAGGTCTACAAGCTCGCAGTGAGCTTGTAGATCTGCTATTTTTCAATTGTTAAAGCACAAAATAATGCGTTCCCAGTCTAAATGGGTTAAACCCCCTCCCCTATGAAGAACATTCATGGGGGCCCCGCAGTGAGTCCTTGTACCCAGGGCCCAGAGTTTGGTGCGACGCCCCTGGCCACAGTATATTTGGGACAACGGTATTCAGTGTGTGTTGATGTGTTGTCTCTCTCAGGACAACGGTATTCAGTGTGTGTTGATGTGTTGTCTCTCTCAGGACGGCTCATGCCCAGGGCAAAGCGGAGGCCGCGATGGGAGCCGCTCAGAAAGCCCAGGAGGAGAGTCGTATGGCCAGGGTCACCGCCAAGCAGTTCTCTCCTTCCTTCCAACACCAAGGAAACGGTAGGACACACACACACACACACACACACACACACACACACACACACACACACACACGCGCGCGCGCGTGCATGTACGTGCGTCCGTGTGTGAGATGGTAAAGGTCACTATCAACCTGTCAACCACTCTCCAGCATTTAATTACAGCCTATGTCACTCACACCTTAAAGCACTGTGACCAACCCATGACAACATGTACTGTGCTGAACCCCCACATTTGCACGCATGCACACACACACACGCACACATAAGCGACCGCTTATGCGTGCGTGCGTTGTCTGCAAAAAGCAACCTCATGGTGGCACTAGAACAGGGGCATGTGAGAAATCAGGGGCGGAGGATGTGGTTTGGCAGCCAAGGAGTGTGTGTGTGCAAAGTTTGGCATGGATAGGGGCAACTGTGCTGGAGATAAACTGCAAAATCCAGTGAAGGAAGACCCCAGGGTTCCCTGGGCTTTGCAGTGCTAACCCTAACCCTAAGTTTAAGTTGAACAAAACAAGCCACGTCTACACATGAAGCTGCCAATGCCGAAATTTTGCCAGCCACTTGTTACAGATCAGGGCTGCACAATATACGAAGAAAATGCGATATGCAAGGGTATTTGTCAGTGCGCAGGCCGTTGTTAAAAGATATTTCATCAATATTTGATCTGTGAACTCCTCCCTATCTCACTTTTATCTCTTTATCGCCATCTCTATCTTGCCCTTCTATCTCCCCCCCCCCCCCCCCCCAGGTGTTGACTTGCAGCGTCCCAAGCGCCAGGTGTCCAGCGAGGTGGAGGGTGAAGGCATGTCCAGCAGTGCCGGCACGGCCGACAGCCCGGACCTCTACGCCAAGAGCGGGGGCGGCTCCGACGACCCCTCCAACGACACGGCCGCCACCCCCGACGACGACCTCAGCCCCCTCTCCTCCTCGCCCCCCCACACGCCGCCTGCCCCGCCCGCGCGCTCCTCCTCCTCCTCTTCCTCCGCCCAGCAGCAGCGCACCAAGAGTGCACGCTTCCACCGCCAGGTCGCCGTGGACCACGGCGAGAGAGGAGGAGGCAGAGTGGGCGGAGGAGAGAAGGGCAGCGGCGGCGGGGCCGGTCAGACGGAGATACAGGTGCTGGTGGAGGGAGGGAGAGGGGGTGGGGGCGAAGGGGGCGGAGGGATGACGGAGGCCAACAGCTGGGGCGAGGACCAGCAGAGCGGAGGGACGTTGCCGTCCAGAGGAGGGGGCGGGGTCAGCAGCCACCACGAAGGGAACGGCGGCGGCCGAGAAGGGAGCCGGACCAACGGACACAGACACAGCTCCTCCAATCACAGGTCCAGAGAGCACGGCTCGTCCAATCACAGACCGCCCAGGGGCGACAACAGGTGGGCGACGGGCGGCTCGTCCTCGTCCTCAGCCGCCTGGGCCTCGGGGCGCAGGCGGGCGCCGGGCCGGGGCGGCCGGCTGCTGGAGCAGGACGAGGAGAAGCTGAGCAACTACGAGATGGAGATGAAGCCGCTGCAGCCCAGGGACTCCACTACCCACAAGCCCCATGGGCACGGAGGGGACGAGAGGCACGAGTCGCACGGCCAGCACGGGAACGGACGCTCCTCGCACGCCGTGCAAAGACAGAAGCATAAGAACCGTGAGGGCAAGGAGGCGAGGGAAGGGAGGGAGGGCAAGGACAGGAGGGAGGGGAGTAAGGACTCTGCGCACAACAAGCTGGACGGCCTGCATCCTCCGGGGGAGAGGCTGGACTCGGGGCCCGTGCAGCGGGACCTCACCCTCTCCACCCCGCTGAGGTCCACCCCCATAACGCCACAGCAGAACAACCAAAGCCTCACGCAGAGCAAAGGCAACTCGGTAAGATGCTCATTAATACATCGTCACTGTTGGGTAGAAACCTCGTATCTCCAAGTTTCAAATGTGTAAAAAAAATCGCAAAGTAAAACACTGCTTCATCATACAAGGCCATCGCAAAAGAGTAATGAAAACTGAACAGCTGATCTACAACTACAAGCACACATCGCGAGGCGTTGTGTGCTTGTAGATGGGCTGTTTTCACTAGTTTAAATCGTTTTAAAAAAACAAACTGTTTTGGACATTCCACCCGAACAACCACAACATGCTGTATGTCGTCCACAGGATCATGCTGCCCCGATCAATGTTTTGGTTCCCAGCATTGGTCGGGGATATAGCGTGGGTGAATCAGGCTCTCTCCATCTCTGTATATCTCTCCCCCTAACTCTCTCCCTCTTCTCTCCCTCTCCCTCCCTTTCTCAATCTTTACCTCTTTCCCTCTCTCTCTCTCTGTCTGACTGAGCTCTCCCTTTCTCTCCATCACTCTTCCCTCCCTCTCTCTCTTCCTCTCTCCCTCGTCTCTCCCTCTTGCTGATGGAGCTCTGGTCTGAGTCTGACACAACAGAAAATGTTGTGTCATGGCCAGTCCATATGGTTGATATAGACATGTTCTGTCCATATGGTGGTGTTGTTTGTTACATCAAACCAGAGCTAGATCAGTGAGAGTGAGGGAGAGAGAGATAGAGAGAGGAATTGCGGGTTTGTGTGTGTGTGTGTGTGTGTGTGTGTGTGTGTGTGTGTGTGTGTGTGTGTGTGTGTGTGTGTGTGTGTGTGTGTGTGTGTGTGTGTGTGTGTGTGTGTGTGTGTGTGTGTGTGTGTGCGCACGCGTGCGTGCGTGCGTGCGTGCGTGCGTGCGTGCGTGCGTGCGTGCGTGAACATCAGTTTCTGAATTGCGTCATTGCCATACATTGATTTGACTAAAAGGTTTTGTGGACTACATACCATCAGCAATGACATAACCCAATGTTATCCTGCATGTTAAAGATACAATCCGTATGCTTTATGTAGGACTCTCTCCTTCTCCTAATGAAGAGACACATGAACATCATTTCAATGATGTTCGACTTCGAACTACAATAAAGATGGCGGCACATCTATATTGTCCAATCTAATGCTTCAAATAACTATTGAAATTGTCAACCAGTTAGGGCTGTCACAATTATTACATAATCGTCTAATCGCAATTATTTGACGTAATCGTAATTATTTTGCATAATCGTCATAAATGTATAATCGTTTCCATGTTGAGAAATATTAATATAGTCAAAACACTTTCAAAATGTAATGGAAATAGCAGATCTACAAGCTCATCGGTCGGCTATTTCCACTATCAATGTTCTTTTTTAAGTATAAAGTTGTCAAATATGTCTACATATAAGTAATTTCTTTGTATATTTAGGTACACAGATTTATGTGTTATATCTACCATGTGCAACTTCAAAGCCTAAAAGCCAAAGAGAAATGTAGTTGTCAACGACAAAAACACAATTAAATCGTTAATCGCAATTATTTGAGTGACAATTAATCGTCATGTAAAATGTTATGATCGTGACAGCCCTACCTAGGGGTGAAATGGTTCTGAAACAGAACCAGAAACAACTCACAACTCAGAGCTTGCAACGCATCTCTAATTCCGTAATGCAACGCGCTGTGAGCTCGTGGATCGGCTATTTTAGGTGCACTACATTGATGATGAAGTTCAACTATTCGACTGCAGTAACAGTGCGACTGCTTCTGCTTTCTTCCAGGGAGTCTTTCCTTCTCTAAATACCATAAATTCTGTTTATTTAACATTGCATAGTGTAGAAAACGATTGTTCAAACAAATCTATGTTCAACAGCAACCAATCTATGTCCATCTTTGGTTGTTAGCAATACCATTTCTACAGCAACACTCTGTATAACCTACTGCTATGATTACATGTACTGTAATTTAACTTGTGAAACTACCCTTAGCAATCTTGCCAGTAAAAACAAATGTTCAATACTTATTTCATTTGTGTATGAAGTTAAAATATAGTTAGTACCTTGTGTACCTAGTGTTCTTTAGTGTTCTTTTTATCTTAAAAATAAATTAAATAGAATAAATAGCAAGGTTTGAATCAAACGTAGACTGAAATCGAGGTCTGAACTGAGCCATGGATTTGGAGAATAGTTACTCCTTTAGTCCTACCCAACATGTGAAACCTCTCGAAGAGCTATGACCATGCTCCAGCCTCCATTAATATACTCTACCATACAGTTTGGTTAAAATTAAGTTAATTAGAAATGTATTCCTTCAAATGAATCCCAGATTGTAGCTTTATATAATCCTCGGATGAAACTACAGGGTTTAGCCTTGTGAAATAAATACATATTTTTGTGCTATGATCAAGCGTTGGGTGGATTATGCTGTTAAAATGAAATCATGTTTTTGTCTGTCTTCAGACGGTGGACGGCTTTAAGCAGTAATCCAGGATATGTAGTTACAACAAGCATTTGCTAGTCAAGGTGGAAAATCAGTAATAAGTAACAGTCATTCTACAGCTACTCCTGTATGCATATACAGTATGAGCTTTAGCTCTCTCTTTCAATTTCAATATATCGTATGTGTTCCTCTTGTTGATGCGCTTCAAGTGCATCTAAAGTAGATACCAGCACATACATACACACACGCACGCATGCATGCGCTCGCATGCACGCACACACACACACACGCACACACGCACGCATGCACGCACGCACGCACACACACACACACACACACACACACACACACACACACACACACACACACACACAGATAGACAGATATGTACTGTAGATTGATCGTTTGATTAACTAAGCGATCGATGGTTAGATAGATAGATATATATATATATAACCACACCAATCCTTGCTGCACCTTAGTAACAGCAGATTGGCAAAGTAGCTCCTTCCTCAGAAGGTCTTCCATTGGTTAACCGGTGCTCTCTGTTGCTAGGGAACAGCTTATGCCTTGCTTCAACGGCAGCCAATCGGTGGGCTTGTGTGTCAGTGATAGTGTGGGGGGGGTGGGGGGGGGGGGGACTGGAGAGGAGGGGGAGAAGTGCAGGGGGGGGGGGGGGGGGGGGTGATGTTTGCAGCTGCAGAGAAGCAAGCCGCCACCGTCGGGAAGACACCTTGTATCTCCATATTTCTAAACGTGGAGATACAGATTTTTTTTATAAATAACCCCCACAACAGGTCGCGCGTTTTGAGCTTGTGGTTCAGCAATTTTTTGCTATCTCTGAAAATGTGGTGAAGTGAGACTTCCAAGTGGTTCAATGTGTCTGTGGGTTATAGAAACATTGAACCGATGAAAAGTATTAACGCGAGCTTGTGACTAAATATGAACTACGCTGGATCCATTCGAAGACAGGTTATTTCTTCCACATCCTGAAAACGTTTTGGACTGGGACGTGCAGAGAATGTTAGAAAGGCAGGGGCTGAAATATCTAAAAGGGCCTTTTGGTGAAAACATCGAAAATAGCAGTCCTCCAAGCTCACAGCGCGTCGCGCTGCGACGCGCTGTGAGCTTGGAGGTCGGCTATTTTCGGTGCTTGCATACCACACTGAACTAAGCATCATCAAGTCAATACTGAAGATGTGGCTTAACGTCATGGATTTCGACACAGAGAGGGCAATTCTTTCAACACAAGATGCTGTATTCAAGTTCAGGAGAGTTTAGACAAGGCAATTCTCTCGAATGCTATAGCTTCAGGTATGCCACGGAAAGAGGGCATTTGCCTTTCTTTCACCATAGTAAAAACTGCATTCATGGTCTGGAGAGGGCACTTTTTACAGACGGCTAAAAGGTCAGGGGCTCAAGCCCCCTTTGATGTCTATAATGTGTGCACGTGCCTGCTCTGAAAACGTTTTGGACATGCAAGGTTTTTTCGCCCCGACAGCGACAAAGTGAGAGTTGTGTAATAACAGGTTCCCAGCGTGCACAGATACTACTGTGCACTGTCAAATCCTCGCTGTTAATTGAACTCTCTGAGAGTGCATATAAACGGGCCCGTTTGCACGCTGTCTTGAGTTACAGCTGGGTAAATGAACACCAGGGATTCTTACAGTGCAGTTACTATCACCCAGATACTGTACATTCACTGGAACACTGCTAAGACAATGGGAGCACTCTGTGGTACACTGTAACATACTGTACTGTTTAACATTCTGCACAGATACAGTATATCAATGACGTCGGGCAGAAACCTCTTATCTCCAGATTTCTTTTCTTTTTGGATAGTAATGCCCTACTTTTGTCATACTACTACAGTGTCATACAAAACAAACAAAAAAATCGTTGCTATTTTTAAATTGGAAATTGAATCCTGAAAAATAACAGTTTGGGACATAAGAGGTTTCCAGCCGACATCAACAATATACTGTCCATACACACATGTAGACTTTAAAGCACACATGTGTGCAGAAACATGCATGAGTGAGTACCCACGCACACTCACACACTGAGCACACATTAGTGTGTGCAGAGTCAGACACTTGCATGTGTGGACAACAGGCACATATGGATACATACTGTAAATGCAAGCGGCGCGCGCACGCACGCACGCACGCACGCACACACACACACACACACACACACAGATACACACACATGCTGTTTATGTATGCATACAGACATGCATGGGGACATGCTATATACAGTATACCGAGTACACATTAATGTATGTATGTAGATATCGAAACCTGAAAGGACACACACACACACACACACACACACACACACACACACACACACACACACACACACACACACACACACACACACACACACACACACACCTTGTGATACGGCTGCAGAGAATCGGAAGATGTTATGACATGTTTGCAAATGCATTTCAAGCTTATTTTTTCTTCCAGAGAAAAGGCGAGAGGGAGAGCAGCGAGAGAGAGAGATCACTTATGTAGATATCACATCCACCGGTGTTAAGATCATTTCACCAGCTTGTTGTTACTGTATTGTTGGCCAAGAAGATTCTTATGTCATCAAGGATAACCTCAATTAATGGTAGATGACTGTAAGAGAGCATTTAAGCTTGTGCTCCAATGCTTATGCAAAAAGTACAGACTGGTATGAGGAAAGCTAATTAAATTGCATTCAATTAGTCACAGGGAGTGCCATTCCCTCCTATTCCCCCTCAACGTTCTAAAGTTCTCCTAATGTTGTACATAAAACAAAGCTGGTGGAAGGTTCCATTTCGTACCTCTACTAATAGACAGAACATTAGAACCAGGGACGTTGAAGTTTCAATATTGAGCTGGGTGCTCGTTTTTGACCCCGCCCCTTTTTAAGTAGGTATTTGTACTTTACTTGAGTATTTCCAATTTCCAATACTTTTACTTCTACTCCACTACATCTCGGATCCAAATATTGTACTTTTACTCCACTACATTTATTTGAAAACTTTAGTTACTAGTTACTTTTCGGATATAAGTTATAATATTTTAAAACACACATTAACCACTTTAGCCATTATACCTAGGTTGTTTGAAAATAGCCGATCTACAAGCTCCAAACGCATCATATACTCTAATTGAAAGGTACAAAGCCAACGTGTGATATCGGCCGAGTGCCAGGAATGCAGTTTGGCCAGTTTGGGAAAACTTGTGAAAACGACTGAGTGCTAGGAATTGTCGGCGAAAAATCAATGGGCTCTCATAACTGTACGCTCAAGCTCTCAGGCGCCCCCTATGATTCCGCCCCTGATTAGAACAATGTACATGTTCATCATAGCACAGTGGTTGTTGATACAGACTGTAACATCTTGCTGCGCTTCAAGTCAGTCTTGTTTCCTTGGGGACTCCACATGTTTGAGGAGCAATTACTTATAGGATAAAACCTAATGTTGGGTCTTGAGCTAAAAAAGAATAGAAAAGTAAAATCACTTAGTAATTAAATTGATTCAGCACAGGGTTTGTTTCTTAATCTCCATCACGATGCTCAAGTCTGTGTTCCCCACTGACTCCTCTTTTTGCATAAATTAAACGATCACAAGATTTGCGTAACTCACCCAAACTGTGAAAAATGAAATCCGAAGACTATACGTAGTTGCATGTGAGTGTCGCGCGCCAAAAATAAAAGATCTACAAGTGCACAACGTGTTGCAGTGTGACAGCTGTGTTGTGAGCTTGTAGATCTTGCTATTCTTGGTGCACGGCACACCACCCACATGCAACTGCGTATCAATTTTAAGTTTAATTTAATTGAGTGTTATTAGCAGACAATCTGCAGCATGGAGAGGTAGTTTTCTCTTAATCCTACCGTACAAGGTAGAACGAATAAATGAGAGGATTTGCTCCACCATCTCTAGTTCAGTAATCATCAATGACACAGATCTGTGGTAAGCATACCGCTCTCGATTGATAGGCAGGAGCCTTGTTAGCCAGCCGATGAGGATAAATTCATTTACAACAATGTAGTAATTAATCTGCCCTAGTAGTGATGCTACACACTGTTAAGCATTGTCCCCATTTGCTCTACCTAAATGTGTTTTTGTGTGTGAGACTGATATCCATGTTACAATCAATTTAGAACAGCAGGTCCTTACACTGTGTACAAAAAGGAGTAAAGATGGTAAATAGTTTGGAATGACAAAACATCTAAGAACAGCTAAGAAACATATAGCTACGTATACTATAGCTGTGCAGAATCCTTTTTTTAGTTTTTATATATATACCTGTATTTTTATAGCCTCGTAAACCAGACTATCCTAGGCAGGAGGAGTCAGTTTACTAGTCTAGTACTATATTGAGGCATTTCTTTCTTTCTTTTTTTTTGCCTTCATTGACAGTGGAACTAGACAGGAAATGAAATGTAGAGAGAGTAGGAGGATGACATTTAGGAATTTATGAAACGGGGACTTCCTGATCAGAGCTTTGGTGGAAGGTGCCCTAAAACCTTTCAGCTATCGGATCGCCCCAACTGTACAGAACCCTTAATAATATCGTTTAACATCTTAAATTCAAGAATTCATTAGGTTTCCTGTCTAGGTTTGTTCAGACAGGTGGATGCTGTGTGTATGTGGGTATACTGTATGTGTGTATATTTCTTTATTAACACGCTCTTCTCTCTCTCTCTCGCTCTCTCTCTCTCTCTCTCTCTCTCTCGCTCTCTCTCTCTCTCTCTCTCTCTCTCTCTCTCTCTCTCTCTCCTACGCAGGCCTACAGCTCTATCCTGGTTGTCATGGTGATTCTGCTCAACATCGCAGTGGCTTTTTTGTTTATCCACTTTTTTATTTAAAGACACTAGTGACACTTTCAGAGTCCACCTATCTATGCTATGACAACTATACATTCATATATTATGATGAAGCCGCTGCCTCTTCACGTTCCTGGCCAGAAGGCTGCACCAGGCTGAAGGAACGAGGGCTACTGCACAGTCGGTTCAGCCTGACAGAGGCTGTAACTGGGTTACCAAGTGGGCTAACCCATGCTAGACCTGGGCCAGAGATTGTACTGAGAAGCTGGTCAAACACGCAGTCCAAAGGTGTGGACTGAAAAGGGGTCTGCTAGTACAGGTAACTGGACTAAAGAATTGGTCTAATATGAGCTTAAATAGTTCAAATATGGACTAGATTGGGCTAAAACCCCGTCCCAAGTGGGCTGAACTGGTCTGGCTCCCAGGCCAGGTGAGATGCAGCAGGCATCATCACAATGAGACATCTTGCTTCCACTGTCTGCAGAGAGGACTGTTTTGCGACAGACTTTTACATCCCCCAGATCCTAGTTTTTTCGACAGATTTGTAACTTAAACATTTATTTATGAATTTATGAATTCATTTTCTGTCATGTATGATATGTTAATGGATATATTCTTCATTTTGTAACACTCCCCCGCCCGCCCCCTCTTTATAAGCCTTTCGTATTGGTTCCTTTGCTTTTCCAGGTGTTGTTACTGGTGCGTGCGTGCGTGCGTGCGTGCGTGCGTGCGTGCGTGCGTGCGTGTGTGTGTATGTGTGTGTTGACTGACTCGGAGCACTCACTAAGCTGCCTGGATACCTGGCACTTTAGGGAAGAACAGATTGATGGAAGACGACCTATTGCTCTTCTTTGAATGACATCATTTCCTTTATATTCGCCATGCGTCCGCTGGACCGCTACTCCCTTACCCCCCCCCCCGTGGTCTCCTCTAATCCATCTCTCTCTCTCTCTCTTTCTTTCTTTCTTTCTTTCTCCCTCTCTTTCTTTCTTTCTTTCTCTCTCTCTCCTCACAGCAGCCATCCTTCCTGTTGTCTCCTTTCATCCCGTGTGTGTCATGTCTCACAGTGATAGTGTGTTTAGGGCTGTGTGTGCGTGTGCGCGCGCGCACACGCACGCACGCACGTACGTACGTACGTACGTACGTATGTGTGTGTGTGTGTGTGTGTGTGTGTGTGTGTGTGTGTGTGTGTGTGTGTGTGTGTGTGTGTGTGTGTGTGTGTGTGTGTGTGTGTGTGTGTGTGTGCGCTTGCCTGCTTATTTGTGTGGTCTCCCAGTAGCTCAGTGGCCTTTCATGTCGCCGGTGAACTTTACAGGACAAGCTCACCAGGACACTGTCACTGTTCATCCTTATCCTGCCCACTGCCACCTGCTGACACCTGCTCTCCCTCCCTCCCTCCCTCCCTTTCTTTCTCTCTCTTTCTGTTGTTTACTGACCATCGTTCATCTGACCCACACACACAGGCCAGTCAGAGGAGGCAGCATCACCTTAGTTCTTAAAACTTGAGCAGTACACAGTCTATTCTTCAATGTTCATTTAACTAAGTTTGTGCATATCGTCACTGTCGGGCAGAGACCTCGTATTTCCAAGTTTCAAATTTGTACATTTTTTCACAAAGCAAAGCCCTGCTTCATCATACAAGGCCGTCGCACAAATGTAGTGAAAACAGCAGATCTACAAGCACACAACGCCTCGCGGCGCGAGGCGTTGTGTGCTGGTAGATCGGCTGTTTTCTTCACTAGTTTAGATCATTTTTAAAATGATAAATACAAAACAAACGGTTTTGGACATACAAGGTTTCCACCCGACAACGACGATATGAACACTGATGATGTTACTGTGTATAGTGGAGGCCTGCTTCTGACAACATATAAATAAAGCTATGATATGGTTCATGGCTCCTTTTCTGAGGCATTATTAGTTTCAGCGGGCACGGGGATAGGCTTCACATATTGGACAAGAAATATCAAAGCAACATTGGTTGCAAAGAAAGTCACCTGTTTATCAAAATTTAGTCAGTTGTTACTTTATTATTTTCCTTGATTTATTATGTGTCACCTACTGTAGCCTACGTATTGTGACCCTTATGCTGCATTCACACTGCAGATATATAGTTGAACGTTTTGCTTGCTTGGTCAATGTTATCTCAATGGAAACCAGCTTTAAAGATACAGGACACACACAGAACGAAGCTTTGACAGCTTTAAAGCTGGTTTCCATTGAGATTACATTGACCAAGCAAGCAAAACGTTCAACTATATATCTGCAGTGTGAATGCAGCATCAACCACATGAATCCTGTCACCCCAAATGTTGGGCAAATGTTCCTTCATTAACCAAAGACTGAAGATTGAAGATGAACCATTACTCACTGCTGTTCTGTTCAACAGAGAAAGGAAGATGCAAAACAAGCTCCTCTCTCCATGTCGCCACTCCCAAAACGTAGCTCTGTGTACTGTCGACCGAGACAACCAACCGTTTTTCTTAGCTATACCGTATTTGCAAGATGTCTGGGTAAAAAAAAAACAATCGCCACCTGCCTTGTTTTTGTAAAGCTAATTTATACAGTGCAAAAATGCATGCAAATGTATGTCCTTTGTGTGTCAAAGCTCTGAAAGCAAAAATACTTCAGAAAAACAAGTGACTTGTTATGTTTTGGGAGCGGCAATATTTGGGGGAGTGAATGTTATTGTTCTTGCCTAGGAGAACATACAGTAACAGTTAAAATATACTGTACATCAACTATAGACACGCAGGAGCTTTGGTATTCCTGAAGACCTAAACAATTGAAGAATCTAAATCAGGGGTCTTCAACAGGGGGTCCGGGACCCCTAGGGGGTCCTCAGAGTTACTACAGGGGGTTCTACAAATCTTCCAATCCTTTTTATATTAACAACTTGTCCATATTCTGAGAACTGTAGCCAAAAATAGCAGATCTACAAGCTCACAACGCCTCGCACTGCGAGGCGTTTTGAGCTTGTAGATCGGCTATTTTTGGCAAAGAGGTTTGGTGTAGAGGGGAAAAAGAGCAGACTAGGTACAGAGTAAAATGTCAAGTTTATTAGGTAATGACGGCTGAGCTGTCAAACGATGAAACTATATGGAATCTATGTAAAGGTTGTGGGGGTCCCTGCTTCATCTCTCTCTCTCAACTAAGGGGTCCTTGGCCTGAAAACGTTGAAGACCCCTGATCTAAATGATCCAAATGTCTTTATATGAGTGATTGCCATTGCCTTGGTCAGAAGAAGTCTCAGGTAAACAGACTTGTGTTTGCTGTGTACCTTTCGACATTTGCAGACTGGCTACTAAGTGTGTGTGTGTGTGTGTGCGTGCGTGTGTGCGCGCGCGCGTGTGTGTGTGTGGTGAGCGTGCTGACATTGGTAACAACTTGGAAGGGCAGGAACTGATGGTGTTCCTCGTGCTGTACAGGGCACACACTGGCACCCTTTCTAATTGGGAATGAACACTTTATTTACAGTGGGATTATTTCTGATTAGGGGCCCACATGACTAAAAGTACTTTACACTGTGCCTGGGTTCCTAGGTTGAGACGATACTCTATTGACAATATTCACACAGATATGACAACAAATGCCACGTGAATAATATGTCCAATTATGTTTGGGTCCCAGGCCGTTTTTTAAAACATTGACAACAGGCTGCGTGCCACCAGTCTGGTGAACAGGCCCTGTACACCCCACCCACCCACCCAGCTCCCCTTTACTCTGCAGCATGCTACAGCATGCCCAGCTCTTTCTCTCTCTCTAGGTTCAATATCCTTTCTTTCTTTCTTGCTTACTTTCTTACTTTTCATTCTTTTACTTTCCTGAGACTTACTCTGTTTTTGTTTTTGAGTTCTGTGGAGAAAATAATGAAAGTGTTTGAAAGATATCCACTGAGTCTTGTCGTTTGTGGAACTGGGTTTCTTTTTTACGCTTTTTGTCTTTTTTTCCCTCTGCCCATATATTCTCTATCTCCTTTCTCCTACCTAGAGTGTGTGTGTGTGTGTGATAGAGAGAGCATCCCTGATGCGGAGGAAGTGGAACAGGCCAGGTTGGGAGGGAGGGGTATAGTTACTATAGCAACCTTGCTTGAACTATCCTCTGTCACAAGAGGGGCGGAGCCAGGGTAGAGAGGGCGGGGCTTATCTCTAGAGACCTTCCTTCTCAATGAGAGGGAGGGAGCAGGAGGGTTGAGAGAGAGAGAGAGAGAGAGAGACGATGAAAGAAGATGAGGGGAAGAGAAAGGGTGTTGAGCGAAGAATGAATCAGGAGCTTGAGTGATAACGAGATATTTCAAATTCTCACCAGTCTATAATGGCAGTAATCACTCACACATCAGTGACTTACAGTAAGTCCCCATCATGTAATGTTTTGATCACCTCTGTCAGCATGGCAAAATGTGTCCATCAATATTCCCTTTAAATTCCTGTTCCACCATGCTACGACGAGGTCTTATAGTGCCATCTACTGGACTAACATGTTAATTACAAGACACCAGCTGTGGAGGACATTTGAATGCAGTCAGATTAGTATATTTTTCACTAAAATCTTACATCTATGGCTGTTGAACTGCGAGCGTAGTTAATGTTTTCCAATGGGAATGTCTTTTGAAAATATAATAATGAGCAACCTCCAGTATTAAATATTGAATTGATTTAAATGTCTTCTAGTTTTTGTAGTTAATGTTGTTCGACTACAAACTCACTGCAAACATAAGAGAAGTCTTTGGCGCCTGGAGGCAGGATGGACTCTACTACTACAAACTAATCACAGCAGTCAACGGACGACCCCTCACCGTGTTGGGCAGGTGGTCTGCTGTCATGAACACTGATGGACTGAACCTCGCTGGTCACTTTGTGGTTGCCGGCAGTGGCGCTCGCTGACCAACGCGCACTGGTAGGAACGGATTTCCTATAGTCAAATATGGAGCAGAGGAGTTTCAGTCATATCAACAGCTGTAGTACACATTGATGTGGAGAAGGGTTTGAAAGTGAAAAAGAAATGGGATTTAACTGCAGTCTGAACAGTCTTATTATTACCTCTCTAAGTGGATCGAACTAATGGAGATTTGTACAAGACAACATCTTCTCTGCTAATACCAAAACGCTTATTCTGCTGTTGCTGACTGTTACTTTGTTTTGAGGTTCCTATCCCATGTGCCAGAGTAGTGGTAATGGTAGTAGGCCTACGTTATTTTTTTGGGAATCTGGCTTCTGACATTTTCCACTTGGTGTATTTGTAACTGCTGCTAAGCCAGTGTTTCTTTAGTAGGCCTATGTGTTAAGAAGCTCTACTGTGAAAGAAATGGGTTTATGAGCAATGTTGCCATGTCCATGACAGCAGACAGACGGACAGACACACTAGCAATTTCCCAGAACGTCCTGTTCTTCCAATTCTAGGAGATATCCGTGGATGAGGTCCACATCTGCTTTCTTCCCAGCAAAGATCAGCACTGGTGGCACTGTATTCTGGAGAAAACAGCGCCACCAGTCATCTTGGCTTGCTCTTTGACGTACTCCACTTCCTGGGTGACACTCAAATTGGCTGCGCCTGCTCTGCCAACATGTATCGAGATGGGCTTGATGACCAGGGCACTCTTGGCAAAGTTCTGGATCTTCTTAGGCATGGTGGCACTGAAAAGAAGGGTTTGTCTCTGATGATTGACATCGCCTTTGAGGAGAACATCAGGACCATCTTCTCCTACTTCAATCATCTTGTTGGCCACATCCAGCACCAGGTCCAGACTAGGGATGGGACGATAGAGAATGTCATGTCACGATTTACCATTGATTAGGTGGACCACTCCTCCCGTACAGTAAGGAGGAGGAGGGTAGCGCTTGAGTCAAAGAGAGATGGCGTCTTGGAAGCAGAGTGAACTTAAACTTAAAGGAGTAGTTCACCCCCAAAATTACTTTTTTTCCATCGATTACTCACCCCATTCATCTAAAGTACCCTGGAAAATACCGAAAATATCATCTATGCATATAGCCTATAGTACTTTACAATTTTAGGAAGGAACACATTTTTCTCTGGGTTGAAAACTAAGACCTGTCGGACTATGGGGGAGGTCAGACCAATTGGGGACGTCCAACTAACGGGGGACGGACCAAGCTTTTTGTCTTTATTTCCTCTTACAATATCTCTTTCGTCTTTCTCTCAGAGTGTGTGTGTGTGTGCGTGCGTGTGTGCGTGCGTGTGTGCGTGTGATAGAGAGAGAGCATCCCTGATGCGGAGGAAGTGGAACAGGCCAGGTTGGGAGGAAGGGGTATAGTTACTATAGCAACCTTGCTTGAACTATCCTCCGTCACAAGAGGGGCGGGGCCAGGGTAGAGAGGCGGAGCTTATTTCTAGAGACCTACCTTCTCAATGAGCGGGAGGGAGCAGGAGGGTTGAGAGAGAGAGAGAGAGAGAGAGAGAGAGAGAGAGAGAGAGAGAGAGAGAGAGAGAATAACATGTAAGGATGGAGGGATGATGAAATAGAAGATGAGGGGAAGAGAAAATGCATTAAGTGAACATTAAATGACGGGGCTTGAGTGATAACGAGATATTTAAAATTCTCGCCAGTCTATAACGAGATATTTAAAATTCTCGCCAGTCTATAAGCCCCTTTTCGACTGCAGCTTTAGCACCACACCACACTACACCACACCACACCACAACACACCACACCGCACCACATAAAAATATCTACATTTTCCATTACACAAAAGTAGTACCCCTATCGGTAAGAAACAAATTGACCCTTTTAACTGTGATTATAATACAACTATATCCTAAATTATAACACACTATAATGGATTATAACTGTGATTATACTACACTATCAAGTATTAATGTATTACTATGATAATTATAATACACTATAATAGATTATAATAGTGGTTATAACACAATAGAATCTATTATCATGTATTACAACTATATCCTGGTGGTCTAAATGAAAAGAGTGTTCAGTGATCAGTCATTATGAAGTGTTTGACCCTGTTTGGCCTAGCTCAGACCTACTCTAGATTGGATACTTTTTAGTACCACGTTTAGTACCACTTTCACACCACTCTACCCAGGTTCTTGTAACCTGGCACAAGTGGGCGGTGTGGTGTGGAGTGGTGTGGTGTTGGGCCAGTGGAAAAGGGGCTCATGAGCAGTAAGCACTCACACATCAGTGACTTACAGTAAGTCCCCATCATTTAATGTTTTGATCACCTCTTTCAGCATGGCAAAATGTGTCCATCATTCCTGTTCCACATGATGCTTCAACAAGGTCTTATAGTGGTTCCACATGATGCTTCAACAAGGTCTTATAGTGCCATCTACTGGACTAACATGTTAATTACAAGACAGCGGCAGTGGAGGACATTCCAGTGGAAGTCAGATCTCAGATCAGTATTTGCACAACAGTAAAAGCTTACGTCTATGCCATGGGCATGGTTGTTGAACTGCGAGCGTAGTAGCTAATATTTTCCGATTGGAATGTTGTTTGAAAATGTATTATTAAATGTCTCAAGTTTTTCTAGTTTATGTTGTTGGACAACAACTCACTCCATACTTAAGCAGTCTTTGGCGCCACCATCTGCAACAACACTGACATCACGGAATTACATTAGCAGATCTTCGCCTAGTTCCAAATGTAATTTGGCCAAGTGAACTTTCTCCCTTTTCTCCTTTATTCTTTGCTGTGCCGTGTCGTGTCGTGTGACTTTGACTTTGAGGGAAGTTTGGTGACCCTAAAATGCTCCTTTACGCCGATAAAACTAACCTCTATGATGATAACCGCACAAAGCGTGTCAATAAAGTGAATGGGTTGGTTGCTGACTGTAAAGCTGTGTAGTATTCGACGAGATCATAATAAGTATAGTATGAGCGCCTTAGAAAAACATATGAAATCGCAGGCCAGCGGATAACACTCCTAGCCAATCATAGGAGAAGCTGCAGATACAGACAAGACTTCGCTCCAATCAGAGCTGCTATTTCTAGACGCTGGGCTGGTCCGACGACCAGAGTTCTAGGGATAATGTTATACACAGCTGTTTTTCTCCCGTTCAGGACCATGGCAGAAATGAAGGGGGCGTATTGCACTAACTTAAATCATGAACATTGGACAAACATAATTCTCAATGCTGTTTTCCCATAACACAACACAATGGTGCTTGAGCGGCAATGGACTGCCATTCGTATTCACACGAGAAGCAGTTGTAGTCTGTCTATCTATATGACTGCAATAGTTTAGTTTTTTAAACTTTAACCCAGCAGCAAGGCAAGGCACACACTGTATTATCGGTTGAAGAAGCAATAGGGGCTTTATGGTTTTGTTTATTGCCGACGCGGTGCCTCACAAGTTCTGCGAAACCATGAGGATTTAGGATCAGCTACACAAGAAGGAATTTTCTGCAGTGGGGATTGGGAGAGCGCGGCGCCGCAGAGTCCACGGAACTGTAAAGTAGTGCGATGATGTTTGGATCATATTATAATAATAATGTCCCCCTGAATGAAACGGCGCGTTTTGTTCCACTCTGCTCCAGGAAAGACCGTGGACGTCCCGTACTGGAGCCCGACCGTCTGACGTGGGTTCTGGAGGGCATGGTGGTCTGACTAGTCTGTGACACATACACAGAGAAAGAAAGACACGGTCGGGCAGGAATATTCCGTTCCGTGGCTTGTCGTGAATGTAAACCAACACGCTTTCACGTGCGTGATGATGATGATGATGATGCGAGTTGAAAAGATTATGGGTCTTAAGAGGCGGCCTGTGCCGTGGTACTGCTGGTCTACAAACAAAGGGAATGTTTTCGCTTCTTCTGTTTACCCTTTTTTATTATGATTGTATATGGATGAATTGTGCTTTAAAGGCATATTTATCCGATGAAAAACTTTCACCGCACCTCCTACTCAGGTGAAAGTTTACCAAGTCGCTGCGTGCGGGCACTAGCAGAGTAGCACTTTGCACGCACGCGTGCGCAATTACGCACACGTAGACACGCGTTTCCTTTGTTGTGAAGTTTACTTTCAAACAATAGCCTCCACTAATCTACACCACACATCATAGATTTTTAACAACCGCTATCAAGCCTTTACGCGCTGCGTTGATGTGAGAGTGGTTCTGTTATGATGGTGGAGAACCGGACCTGGGTCCAGAGGGAAGGGGTGTACCGCTGGTTCTCCTCATTGTCCTCAGCCCTGAGAGCAGAGTTCCTGTGCGGCCTGCTGGACCTCTGCGTGCCCATCGAGCTGCGCTTCCTGGGCTCCTGCCTGGAGGACCTGGCCCGCAAGGACTACCACTCTCTGCGGGACGCCGAGATCAGAGCCAACAACCCGGCCGACCTGTCGGGGCTGACCAACGTCACGGACGAGGTGGTGCGCAGCAAGCTGCTGGTCTCCCTCGCCCTGCTGAGCTCGGACAACCACGAAGCGGCGGGGGTCCTGTACCGCACGCTCACGCACATCGACACGGTGATCAATAACTATGGCCTGCCGCTCAACGACGGACGGACCGAGGAGCAGTTTCTGCTGCTGTTCACCATGGCCTCCAACCACCCAGCCTTCAGTTTTCACCAAAAGCAGGTGTTGAGGAAGGAACTTAGCCAGATACATGACATACTGCAGGTGAGAGTGCACGTCTCAATGAAAAGGTTGGCAGACTTGGTTAAATTGTCTACTTTAGTAGTAGTTTAGTAGTTTATTATTTATTAGTTTAGTAGTTCACCCCCCAAAAATACATTTTTTTCCCTATTGATTACTCACGCCATGGAGACTTGTGTTCAATAATATCTTTTGGTTTTTGTCGCATTCTTAAGACAATAATTTGATTACAAAAAAAATCTCCCCCATTGATTCTGCATCTACAGTTACTATAATGCATTTGTTGTCTTAGGAATGCAACAAATACAAAAATATACTATTGAACTCAAGTCTCCATGGTCTGAGTAATCAATAGAAACAATTTCATTCATTTTGGGGTGAACTACTCCTTTAACTCCTACTCCTGCTTCTAAATTCAACTGCTGAGACAATGTTGCTGAAGGGAAAATAATAACGAACCTGTTTCAATTATCATCTGAAACAGGCTGGGAAAATCACATTTAATGTAGCTATTTGGTGCATTAGTAGAGTGGCTTGAAAGGGCATGAATTTAGTGCTAAAATTAAAACCAGTTCAAAGTTGTGGTGCTGTCCCAACACTTCTAAACATGAACCCCAATGTCCTTATTTTTTTTTTCCTTCTGGCATGGGTCCTGAACAGTACTAGTACCCAATTTCTTCTTATTACGGTATTATTACTTTTTAATACTGACTGGTATCTAATTTCTACAAGCTCCAAATCCGGGAATTTGAGGTCACAACATCTCATTGGCTACCCGCCCTACCAGATCCTTATTCTGATCATAACCACCCATGCCTGTGTAACTGAGGAGCCCGGTCTGAGGGCAGGAAGAGTAATATCTCCTTTGGCCAAGGGGGATTCCCCTTTATATGAGCAGTAGATATTTAGTTTCCAATGAGCGAGACCCAGGTTTAAATCAATGTGGTTATAATTGGGGGCTTGTCTCTGTGGTTATAGGGGTCGTGTTGGGGTGCAAAGGGCTATGAATGTAGTCAGTCCTGCCTGAAGACAAGAAACCTAAAATCTCCCTTGGCCAAAGGGGATGCCCCTTTTATGAGCAGTAGTTATTCCAGGTTAGAATCCAGGTGGTTACAGTTAAACTCAACCATCTCTAACACAACCATCTCTAACATAATAACTACAATATAATGTCATACCTCTGGACGATTGTTTGTCATTTCAGGAGCCACTATGCCAGGGTTCCCCAATTAGTTTTCCCCAAGGGGCGAATTATGTCTAGGGTACCAAGCCGAGGGCCACAACATTGCAGGGGGCGACGGTGGAGTTCCCACTACTCCAGCGACAGTTTTCGTCGTTGTCGGGTGAAAATCTTGTATGTCCAAAACCGTTCGTTTTGAATTTATCATTTTAAAAATGATTTAAACTAGTGAAAACAGCCGATCTACAAGCACACAACGCCTCGCGGTGCGAGGCGTTGTGTGCTTGTAGATCTGCTGTTTTCACTACTTTTGTGCGACGGCCTTGTATGATTTGCGAAAGAACGCACACATTTGGAGATACGGGATGTCCACCCGACAACGACGATATACTAGTGTTGTTGTTGCTCTTATACCACCATTATTACTGGGGTTGGTGTGGGCCAGACAGTAGCCCCCCGCGGGCCGCAAATGGCACGCGGGCCGCCTATTGGAGAACCCTGCATTATTCACTCTCACTGAGTTTCTCTTTTACTGTTTGATATCTTTTTCATCCTTGCTCTCCCTGTCCCCCTGCCCACTTTTCTCTTCATGAAAACATCAAAAACAATAGAGCTTGCACATGCACAGAAGCCAATTTCACCCACTTCTTTACACCTGCAAACCGGTGATGTGACAATACAGTTGATTCTGATTGTGATCAGAGCAATGTCATCTGTCCCTATAGGTGAGCAGTGGGTCAGGGGAGGGTCAAGCAGCAGGGTCCAGTGGGGATCGAACTGCTGTCTGCTATGCCCAGCATCATCACCACCACAACCATCAAACAGTTTCTGTAGCCCATTCATCGCTGTGTTCTGCCACCTGTGCCATGCCTGATGCCAACACCGCCTACCTGCCCCAGCTCTCCTGCCAACCCTGTCTCACACACTGCTCATGCTGGCACAAGGTAGGAACTGGCAGAATCAGTGATGTGTGTGCGTATCTGTCCGTGTCTGTGTGTGTATCTGTGCCTGTGTGTGTGTGTGTGTGTGTGTGTGTGTGTGTGTGTGTGTGTGTGTGTGTGTGTGTGTGTGTGTGTGTGTGTGTGTGTGTATGCATTCGTTTCAATGTATTTGGGGACCAGTCACTTTAACCATGTGAATCCTAGCATCCTTTTTTTGGAGCTAACATTTGGCGAAAATAGCAGATCTGCAATCTCTTTCAATCAGACTCTGGCAATGGTAGAACAGGGGGCCTGGCAGATAAAGGTCATACTGTATAATAAACCTAATATTAACTAATTCATACTGGCAACAATCCTAATGTGAAAATCCAAATTGAAGGACAATCTGGATATGCTCTGATTACTTCCATTCAGAATACTTCTCCAGTTACAAAAGCAATTGTAGTTTTCAGTTTAGATTTGTTCTTCTTTTTTTCCCTTTTTTTGCGTAGGTCTAGGCTAGGCAGTCCTAGAGAATATATGGAGTACATTTAAATTTAATAGATGGTATGCGTGTGACATCATCATCATACCCGGAAGTTATGCGGGAACGCCTACTGAGTGGCAAAAAACTACTTTCTGGCCTCGAAAGCCCATACATCCAAACAGAAAGTCCTATCTGATTGCATAAAACAACGTTAAACTCACTTTGCCACTCACTTTGCCACTCGATTTGCCACTCGATTTCCCATTCACTTTATGCATGCGCATACCCTCTGTTGACCTCTTCTTCGTTTTCATGTAGAAAAGAGACATGACATAAGTAAGTGCTCCTAAACATCGACTACACTTTTTTCCCCTGCAGATTAATACAACATTAAATAAAAAACCCTGCTATGCCAGGTTCCTGATGATTCCTGTTTACACAGTGTGACCATAACGGATTCACTAAGCTCTAATTTAGATGTCTAACCAACCACCAAGGCAGTGCTGAACAACTTCTCCCCATCTTCTCCAACTTTGTGTGTTAAGTGTGTGTGCTAGGGGAGTGTGCATGTGTACAGTATATGTGTTAAATAGAGTCAAAGCACAACTGTACAAACAGGACACAAACGTGTGTTGAGAAATCAGAATCGTATCTGATAGTCACAACTCTCAAACCACATAATGATATCCGAAGACACCTTATAGAGTGTAATTGGGTCCATTAAGATTGTAATCAGATTGCTCAAACCACATCCAAGTCAGATTTCAGACACATTACATTACACATTATCTTTTAAGTGGTTAGACACAATCAGATAGCAATCTGATTAAAGATGCATTCTGATGCAAAGTGTAAACAGCTTAATTAAGACATTTAGGCTCAGCCCTTTTACATTATTGATGATCTTGCTTTACAAAATAATGCTGAAGAATCCCCAAAAAGCATATTAGAAGATCAGATATTTTTGACAGTGTGATTATTGCCATCACATGTAGGCCTATTATTATTATATTGCTTTGACAGAATTCTTTGTAATAGGTGAAGCAAATGGGGGAAAGAGACTGGAGAGTGGGGGGAAAGAGAGAAGCGGAGGAGAGGGAGGGGACAGGGGAAGGAAGGGGAGAGGAAGGGAATGGGGGGCAGGGGGGGTTCCCATCCCAGTGAGTTGTTTATAAACATTCTGTTACTGTACTGTCACATCTGGAATAGTCATAGAGAGAGAAGAGGAGGGGCCAAAGATCCACACTATTAAGAATATTCAGAGAGAAGACCTAGAGGGAGAAAGAAAGAAAAACAAGCAAAGAATTACGAGACGAAAAAAGAAAGAAACACAGTCAAATCCCCAGAAACTGAGAATAAATTAACCACTTTCAACCTGGTTTCCAAATGTTGTGCATGTCATTATGGGCAAAACCTTTCAAGCTACACTTCTTGTATCGTGACCGGTTTTGAGCTTGTATTAAGGGTAATAATAAATACAAATAATTAGTAGTAGGGGTAATAATAATAATAATTATTATTGTTTAGTGGTTAACAGCTATAGGATTTGACAGTGTCCTCTCTCCTTCACGTACTTTTTATTTCACTCCTAAGCACCCATTTTACTTTTTCCTCTCCCTCCCTCTCTCTCTCCCTCCCTCCCTCCCACCCTCTCTCTCCCTCTCTCTCTCTCTCTCTCTTTCTTTTTCTCTCTACCTCTCTCTGTGTGCTTCTCTCTCTTGCTCATAATCCGTACACACAGCCGAGCAGGCAGGCAAGCATGCTGGTTCAACATGTGTGACCAGTGAAGGGAAAGTACCCTGCTCAGAGAGGAGCGTTTGTATTTGGTGTTTTGTTGCTCTTGGCTTCTGCTTCGTGCAGGTCAGCACATTTCTCTATGCTCAAATCAACTCACTGTGGTGTGCGACTGTGCGTGTGTGCGTGTGTGTGCGTGTGTGCGTGTGTGCGTGTGTGTGTGTGTGTGTGTGTCTCCAGTGAATCACCAGGAAGTTTTAAATGCGCTCTCTCTTTCTCCTCACGGCGCTCAGAAGAACAGGCTTTCAGTGTGAAGCAGAGCAGTTTCATACTGTTCTGTACTGTACAGTATCTACAGTAGGCGGTTAGTAGTTGCACAGTCAATTGCGCAGTTAATTTAACTGCAAAGGTATAAAATGTTTCCAAATGGACCTGTATAAGTTATCTCAGAGAGTGTGATAATAATGGACCCAATTTTGCCAAAATCTCTCATGGGAATAAAATGTATTCTCTAGGAATGATTATTAACCCATTTAGTGCTCCAGACATGAACGGGTTAAATGTCCAGCGTGCCTCTCGCAGGCTCCGTCCACGGCCAGTCTCTTATTTTGAAGGCCAGAAGTCCATTCCGTAAACATTTCCGGTTTGACGTCATGACGTCATTCAGCGGAAGCGATCGTCACCCCATGCCGTTGCTGTAATGGCCGATCGTTGCCTTTGTTATTACGTTATTGTAGCGAGAATCTAATGCCATCCTTGGCTTTAAAAGTGTTGTTTGGAGAAAATGGACATTAAAGATGAGATCCACCGTCGGCCTCCATGTTAAGGGATTACTATTTTGTGCACGTGGATCCATGATGATGATGAATCGGCGAGTCCAATCGTGCCAGGACTTTCCAACGGACCGTAGGGTAAGGGTGCCAGCGTTTCTCTATATACAGTATTTTACGCGAGTATACTCGGGATCGGCACTCTAAATACTCGAGTATTTTTCGCAAGTATACTCGGGATCAGCGTTAAATGAGTTAAGTTACTATGAAAAGCTCCACCGGCTGTCCCTCCGTCAGTCCGTCACGTCACGTCACACTTTTGCCCCTACTCTTTTCTCTGGCACCGTTGGCCCTATCGATGCCAAACTTTGCACACACACTCCTTGGATGGCAAATCACAACCTCTGCCCCTGATTTCTCACATGGCCCTCTTCTAGCTCCACCGTCAGGCTGATTTTTGAACACTGCTCCTACAGATTTTGCCCTAAAATCACGCAAAGCGGTACACAGTATCTCTGAAGTAATTTCATCAAAATGGATCTGCCCCATTTCCCATATTCCCTCCTGATTGGCTACGATGGCCTTCTAAAGTCTGTGTATGCGACGTGACGGTCGCTCATCTCCCGATTAGCGAGTCTTACTGGTGATTATGCTTAATTTATACCCAGTTTTACGACAATGTCGCGTGCTGAAAATAGCTGCTCTACGAGCTCACGACGTGTCCCATCGGCTATTTTCGGCCCGTGACACCGGCTCCCAACAAAGTATAAATCAGGCTTTAGATGTTGACCTGATGATCGGCCTGGGTGACCATGATGAATTCCCTGAACAAATATCCTCAATTAGCAAGCAGCCACAGGTGTTCTGATTACAGGGCTGGCAAATTGTTAGAGTTGACAGATCATTTCCAGACAATGTGGGAAAATATAGGTTGGGGAAGTGTGTGTGTGTGAGACGCGAGAACATGAGAGAGCATTTAGATCGTCCCGATGATTCCCTGTCAGAGATACATTAACAGACAATTTATTGTTTTTTGTTACCACCGCGCTCTGACTTGACTGGTGTGGTGTTCTCTTTAGATAGCCGAACGTTTGTTTTCTCATCCTAAGATGCAACGAAGCAAAAGAAAAGCAACTCTTGCCACTGTGTGCGATCCATTTCCTATACGTTGTTTTCACAAGACCTGCTGTCCCTCAGTTACACAATACTTTAAGGATAATACCTGATTGATTGATTGATATTATCCTTAAAGTATTGTGCAACTGAGGGATAGCAGGTCTTGTGAAAACAATGTATAGGAAATGGATAGACAGACAGACGGACGGACGGACGGACGGACGGACGGACGGACGGACGGACGGACGGACGGACGGACGGACGGACGGACGGACAGACCTTGATTAATCCCGTGGGGATATTCAGGTGGCATAGCGGCAGTGCAGTTGCAGTAGAGAAGAAACTAAGAGAAGAAAAATTGAATAAAGTGCAAATATGTAAAATGAATAAATTAATGAATAAAGAATAGCTGGAATTAAGTCTGACCTAGCCACCTGCACTTGTACTGGCTGGGTTAGCATAATACTAGTAAGACGCCTCAGGGCGACAAGCGACCTCGCCCTAAAGGGCCACAGTGATGTGGACATCAGGGATGTGGACATCAGGGATCTCCATATATGGGCATGAAAGGGATTTGTTCCCCTGGCATCACAGGGATCTCCATATCTCCATATATGGGCATAAAAGGGATTTGTTCCCCCTGGCATCACAGAGTTCTCTCTAACAGGGCATCATTAATATTGATGACATCAGGGAACTCCATATATGGGCATAAAAGGGATTATGTTTGTGTGACATCACAGCAAAGCCAGAGCGTGATGTCAGAGCAGCAAACCCATTCTGGTAGAGTGGTTCCCCTGGCTTCACAGTGACATCAGTGCATGATGTCAGAGTAGCAAACCCATAGACCGTAAAAATGTGTACGTGTCTACGCGGATGGACAGACAAGCTGTGATGTTTCACGCTGAGGCAGATATATGATATACCGGTATACAGTGTCAGCCAGACTACACAGTGGTTATATGGGTACAGATATGTACTTGATAAGGTCTCTAAAAGCTGTTCCCTGAAGCAGGGTTTACTTGGTAGAAGGGAAAAACAATACAGCGTATAATGCCGGCAAGGCTTCTCTGTGCTTCCAAGTCATATTGTTGATTCATCATATTGATGATGTGATTGTTGCACAAATATGGAGGGATGGTGAATCTAAGATTATGAATTCATAAAATGTGAAAGATATTCACATTCTTATTTGCAATGTGTGGACAAATATTGATGGATTTACAGCACATCCTACTAGGCCTACTGGCAGCATGCAAGACATTTGGCAGTGATTGACCAGTGGTTTGTGAAAATAGCCATGCACGCGCGGTCGCGCGCACATGCACACACACACACACACACACACACACACACACACACACACACACACACACACACACACAAACACACACACACACACACACACACACACACCCCAATACACCTTTTGGAAAAGTTTAGTACTTTTACTTTGGTACCGTAAGTATATTTTGATGTCAGTACTCAGTACCTTTGTGTACTTTTACTCAAGTAACATTTTTAACACGGGCCTTTAACTTGTAACAGAGTATTTCTTTTTATTATCTTGTGGCATTGCTACTTTTATTTTAAGTAAAGCATCTGAGTACCTCAGTGGTGTCTGTTCTCCATACTGTATGTGTACAACAGTACAGTCTACCAAGAGGGGAGGAGTTGGCAGGCTTTGTTGGAGCAGCGTGCGGATGTGGCAGTAGCACACTTAATTGGTTTCAGATACCGCTGCTTCACTCTCTTTCGCCCCCTCTTAGTGCATGTGTGTGTTTAACTGAAAGCAAGAGCAGTAGTAGATTGGTAGGTACATGCGGTTTTATTAGCGACGGCCATAAACAAACACGTTGTCGTGTTGGAAACCTGCTTCCAGATGTATGGTGTTGGGTTACATTGTGTCGTGTTTAACCATGTGTCTGCAATAGGGATGGGACGATAAGCGATATTATCGTTTATCGCGATAAAAAACACTCACGATAATCATATCGTGGACATTACATTTATCGTGATATCGTCCTCCGTCATGCTCTGGGATCAATTCACCTTTTTATTTTCTGAATTGCATCTCCGGTACCATTTAAACCCTCTATTGGTAAAAGGTACTTATAGTATATGTACTTGGTAGTACAGTCTTTTTTTCACTTTCTATCATATGTCTTTGCCAAAAAATAGCCGATCTACAAGCTCGCAACGCGTTGTGAGCTTGTAGATCTGCTATTTTTTGGCAAATGTTCCGCCCCAGGATAATGGATTTTGGGGATATTTTGATTATCATGATAATGTCGTAAATCGCAATTTCTTTGGTCACAATAATCGTTACATTACATTTTCATATCGTCCCATCCCTAGTCTGCAGGTTACGCATTTGTACGCCATGTTTGTCTGTATCTATGTAAATTATGTGTACTAGAGGCCACGCTAATCTGGAAACGATGCAAGTCGGGAATACATGTCGAGTCTTGTCGACCCGTTTGTGCGATACTCCTTTACCTGATGCAGAGTCATACAGAACATGTTGTATTACAGAATATTCACCTGTTTGAAAAAAGCAACAGAACACGAAACAAACAGGGTATTTTCCCATCACTGTGACTGCTGGATATATTACCCAGCCTTACGGCCGAGCTACACCAAAAAACTGTCTGTGTGTGTGCGCAAAGGAGGGAGTGTATGTGGGGGAGACCAGGGAGTTTGTGTACAAAACGCATACGCGCGTGCACAAAATAGAACCAATCCTATTTTTACAGCATGCGTATCCGGGGCTCGTGCTATCCTTGGGCCTGGTGTAGCCGATATCATTGATATACAGTGGATCTTTCCAAAACGCGCATACCCGTGCACGGTCCGCGTACGCACTGACGCGCGTGAAAAGGCTTGGTGTAGCCTGGCCGTTATACTGCTAAGACATTGAACCAGGACGCTTAGAGAAGACTAGAACGTTTTCTTTTCTTAAAAAGAAAGTGGGAAAATGTGAGTGGGGGATGTGACATCATGTGAGTATGAAATATTCGCACCTTCAGTAGCCTATATCAACAACTTTGCTTTGCTCAATGCTGTTGAGCAAAGCATTTCACACACAGCTGCTGCTGCTGCTGTTTGATGGAGGTCGCACTGGGCAGCTCCCATGTGGGAATGAACAAAATCCCTCCAAGATACAGTACTTACTGGAGTGAATTAAAAAAAAAAAAGTTGTTAATTTTGGAAGGCCCATTCTAACAAGAGCTTAGGACTAAATAATAACTACATTGGATCGACTGGAACACAGGTTTCTTTTTCATTTTTTTTTTCAAAGAATAGCAATTGGGCTAGCCATCGTCCAAAAAAAGGTTCCTTGAGTCTGTTCTTGAGAGATCACCTGAAAAGTAACAGTTGTATGGACATGTTGTGTGCAGGTATCCCTAACCTTTGGTTCAGTGGCATCATCATCACCCTCTTTCAATGACCTCTAACCTTTATGTTTCAGAGTCAAGCCAAGGAGGCGTCAGGGCTTGGGGTGGGGCGAGGAGGAGACCAGGCCAGCTGCCAGAACGTCAGCCCGCTTCACCCAGAGCCTCCTCCACCCCCACATCCATCTCCTCCCTTGCCCTCGGGCTCAGGCTCAGGGTCAGGCCAGGATGGGCCAGTGCCACCAAAGAGCCACCAGGGGAAAGCAGGAAAAGGTTGGTCTGCATCTTTGATTGATTAAACGTTTTATCCATGTTTGAATAGGTGCAGACAGTATGTTAAAAAAAATCACACCCGTGTGAACTGAGCGGTGGTCGTGGAGGCTGCGCAACAGTCTTGCAGAAAAAGCATCATTTGTTCTGGTAGCTGCAGAGAAAGGTCCTGGCCTATCCTGAACAACAGCGCCCCTCCCTTAACATGTGTGGTCATAAAAGGTACTGTAGGCTACAGACACGGAGACAGACAGACAGACAGACAGACAGACAGACAGACAGACAGACAGACAGACAGACAGACCCACACACACGGCCACGTATAGGAGCGTTGTGACCACCGCTCAAAAAAAACTAAATGGAAAGGAATGATCACAAAAGGACCAAAGGCTTGCTTCCATCGGGGTCCATAAACAACCCCAGTACAATGAACAACTATGCAAACAACTATGCAACATTTTAATTTAATCAGTCAATCGAACTAATTGATTTAATAGATTAAAAGATATGGATTTTTTGTTGCCTGGGGTCCCCCAGGGGTCTGTACTTGGCCCCCTCCTTGTTTCTTTCTACAAGCTCTCAGGCATATGTTTGTCCTATTATGACATTGCCAGCATTGGGACGCTAACGGTTCATGTGATTAATACAATATTTCAATAACATTTTTGTTTCTGCACAACGCTGTTGTACACTAAAATACAAAACAGGCCTTAAGTGGTTAATCAGAGTAATGCGTTGATTCGTTGATATAAAAAAAAACCTTCTTGATTATTCTGATTAATCTAAAAAGTTATCGATAGAACTAATAAGTAAATAAATCGATAGTTTTGGTCGAACACGTTGGCACAAGGCTGGTGTATTCTGTCGTCTTGTGTTATGTTCTTTCTGTCTCATTCTGTCGTCTCGTGTTATGTTCTTTCTGTCTCAGTTTGTCTGCTGCATATCACCACCTCCACCCCCAACACCCCCACCTCTGTACATACAGTCTGTGCATGAAATGTCTGTGGGTGTATGACACCCACTCATACCCAAGAGGACAAGATGTGACATGCTTGACACATTGGAACACTACAGCTCAGCTGGAAGAATGCTAGCCTTAGGCCTGCTTAGGGTGTGTGTGAGAATGTGAATTCAAGCTTGAATGTGCGAGAGAGGGAAATTAGTGGTGGTGAGTGAAAGTGACATGGTTTAAAGGTATGTTACTTAAGGATACTTTCAGTTGAGATGAAATACGGTGATTCTTCCAGGCAGCAATGTCTACCAGGCTGTTTGAGCAAAACGTGACTTTTGCCATAAAAGCAAGAAGTACACCAGCAAAATTGGAAGAGTGCCCGTGTCAGCTTAACAATATGTTAAACATAGTATAAACCCACCAGGGGTTTTATACTTGCTCTCCCCCCCTTTTTCCCCTCCACACATTAACTCTCTTCGGTGAAAACCGAATATCTTTGTGGTTAATAACCATATTATTACCATAGAGATGTGTCTTCTGCTTCTCACTACAGAAATGAGAGAGAATGAGGGAGGCGGCTCATAAAACCAAAGGCAAAATGCAAAGGACTAAAAATGTTCCAGGAAAATGTCCAGTAGTGGACCAACTCGTGGAAAAGAAATGCTGGAGCACTCTTAAAAACACAGTCAGAGGACACATTTTTCTTATGTGACGTTTCCATATCACACAATGTCTTGCTCAGACTCTAGAGGGAGATGGCAACTTTCCTTTCCGTGGATTAGTCCACTACTGGAAGTTTTTATATAATACGAAGACGAAAGCAACCAAACTTTGAAAAATGGCTTTACATGGGGTTTTCTCCAACACAGATGATTGGCAATTCAGGGTGCTGAAGCAGACCCACAGTAACGAACCCTGAGCCCAATGGTTATAGCACACCCAGGGGCGTCACAAGGGGGGGAAAAGTGGGACTGAGTTACCAGGGCCCAAGGTGAAGGGGCCTTAATTATTTTATACTTTAGCTATTGAAAAATAGCAGATATACAAGCTCACACCGAGTGCCGCACTGCAAGCTTGTAAATCTGCTATTTTTGAAAAGTCGTGAAAATGTGTGCAAATCTTTGAATAGGCCTACGGTATATGTATTTTTTAAGCAAACATTTTTAACTCAAATTTTGTTTCTGGGGGGTCCCTTGGAACTAAATATTTTGAGATAGGGTTCCGTGGCCAAATACATATCATTTTGGAGGTCCTTCGCATGAAAAAGTTTGAGCACCACTGACGTAGAAACTTAATGCGTTCCCAGTCTAAATGGGTTAAATCCCCGCCCCCTATGAAGAACATTCGTGGGGGGCCCACAGTGAATCCTTTCACCCAGGGCCCAGAATTTGGTTCAACACCCCTGTATAGCACACCAATATGTAGTGGTGTAGGAATGTCAATATTAGGCTAGTCTACTAATTACTCAAGCACGGTACCGTTTCACTATCATAACAGACAGACCGTTAAGCATCGATGACAGCACTCATTTGGGCATTCAGGGAAATCTTGCATTGTACAGAAGGCTGAGCTATCTATAGCTATTTCCATATGGCTGCTTCATATGATACCTCTATTTCTCACTCCCCCCAAAAGATCCTTTGAAAGAAGATCATGAAAGTGCTGCGCCCAAACATTCACACATTCTATGGCTGACATTATTTTCCTATGCAGCAAGTAGTCTATGGCCAAGAGGCAGTGGCGAAGTCATTCTAGTGCGCTAGCACCTGATTGGCAGGCCCCGTCATCCCTGTCGTCCTATACTGTACGTGTTTTTGGACACCTCATGTACCGTGCATGTTTTCTTACACCAAGCCTTGTCCGGAGCAAAAACATCAACGGTGAAATGAGATACAAGATAAAGTCCTGTACTGTACGTTGCTATTACTTTACACTAGACCAGGGGTCTTCAACAGG
>NC_137820.1:60280417-60430417 GCF_963921795.1 Nannobrachium achirus | reverse complement strand
ATATATGGGGGCATTCATTTTATGCCCATATATGGAGAACGCGCGTGCCCGTGGGACGAACGGTTCTCGAGATACGCGGATTACATACATACATAAACACTCACAGAGATTTTTTGTTGACTCATGTGGCGTACGTGATGTCAGAGCCTTTTATGAAGTGATGTCACAATGAGTCAGAGCTTTCGCCGATTTCCTCCGGAACAGCCTGATGTCAACAATCAACCAAATAAACCAACAATCAAATAAGGAGATTCCGAACGTTTCGCGCCGGTTCGGGAAAACCGCGCGTCGGGTCGGGTCGAGACCCGGCACTGCACTCCGTGCTGCGGCGGGGAACGCGCGTGCCGAATCTGAAGCCGGTGGGACGAACGGTTCTCGAGATACGCGGATTACAGACACGCAGAGACTTCTCGCATTTATAGATAGATTATTAAATAATTGATTATAATTTTTTTTTAAATAATCGATTTGGTTTGATTAACTGTGGTATCTCTAATCCTTGCTGTGTCCTCCACTGGTCTCTCCCTCCCTGCCTCCTCCAGGCCAGTTGGTCAGATGGATGTGTGTTGTCGGTCGTCAGAACTCAACAGGAGGTGACAGAGCTGCTTTCCCAGGTCAGGAGCACCAGGATCCCTAGTTGTGGATATATTCATTATGGTTTTCATTGTTTGTTTTCTGCAGTACATTTTATTTATTGCATGGAACCGTGTACAGTAGTAGCAGGGCTTGACATTAACATTTTGAGGCTCACCCCAAAATGATTTTTGAGCGGTGGTGACGCCGCTCCTTAGAATGGCCGTGTGTGTATGTCTGTAGCCTGAGGTGTATGCAGGAGTGTGTATCCGTGTATGTGTCTGTAGCCTGATGTTGAATCTAGCCTGAGCATCAATTGCAACAAACACGCACGCACACGCACGCACACGCACGCACAGGTACGCACGCACGCACGCACGGCCATGTGTGTATCAGTGTATATATGAATGTATGTATGTATGTATGTATGTATGTATGTATGTCTGTCTGTAGCCTAGTACCACTGGTTGACCAAAGAGGGTGCTGTTGCTTCTAGCCTGAAAATCAACTGCAACACACACACACACACACACACACACACACACACACACACACACACACACACACACACACACACACACACACACACGGGGAGGGGGGGGGGGGGGTCACACACACAAGCACCCCCCCCCCCATATTATTATTATTATTTTTTTTAATATTTGTTTTTAATCTTTTTTAAATCTTTTTTATTATTATTTTTATTATTATATTTATATTTGTTTTGCTGTTGCGCAGCCTCCACAACCACCGCTCAGTTCACACGGGTGTGATTTTTTTCTATTGATTACTCACACCATGGAGACTTGAGTTCAATATTTATTTTTCTATTTGTCGCATTCCTAAGAGAAAAAAAATCATTATAGTAAATCTACCCCCTTGATTCCGGATGGGGACCCAAATGCATTCGGGTGTCACAAGGGGGTGACAGTAGGACTGAGTTACTAGGGCCCAAGGTGGAGGGGCCTTAATTATTTTATACTTCAGCTATTGAAAAATAGTGGGAATGTGCGTGCAAGGTTTCATGGAAAGTGCAAGCTGTGTTCATGACTTTAGATTTTTTGTTCAAAACTGACCAATCCTGCAAAGTTTGGAGGCCAATCTTAGCCAATCAGGATGGAGTATGAAATATCGGACAGATCTTGATCACATGCCTGTATACTGTGTAGTGATTTGTGTGATTTTAGAATTAGAAGAATTAAACCATTTTAGACAGCAAATCTACTTCATGTATAAAGTGTTGACACAGTAAACTCTTCATGTTGGACCCATGAGGGTCCATTTGGTTACAGTTGGTTACATTTGTACACTATGCGTATCCAGTGTGAGTATATGCGAGTATCCAACGTGTCATGTGTGTGTCCCAGCTGTCACAGGTGTTTCCTGAGGAAGGAGTAGAGAAGTTCCTCTCGCAGTCCCTGGAGCTGGACCCCAGGTGAGTCCCGTCTTCTGTTATTTTGGAAAAGCACTTGACACTCTTGACGTAATACATTATTGTCGTATACTTACTTGTATTCAGAAGTATCTTCCAATGGCATTTTAATTCAACAAGTCTCCTATACCGTTAGTGCCTATTGGGATTGGCAGATATCACCCAGGTTTTTTCATCTCACTCATGTCACTGTCTGCTGACCTCACTCACCAACGAAATAAAAATAAAATGAACAAAAATAAAAATAAAACAATTCATAGGAGGCAAGCAGTGATCACCCCATGATGTGCACTGCAATGTAGTTTCAAATGCACTACATTGCAGGCACTTTTTTGAGAGTAAAAAAACAAAAAAAGAAGAAGAAGACACGTGTGACATGTGTGATCTTGGCAGGTTGCCCCAGAAAATGTGCCAATCTCAACAGGCACCAACGGAATATTGCACTACTTGCAGCCCATGTCAAATAATTGCGAATTGCGATCAGGCAAATACCGGTATGTGCTAATTGTGACAGGCCAGTGTGTGTAACTGTGTCTCCAGGTGTCTGACAGCTCTCCCCTGCCACGTCCTCCAGCATCACTCTGTCCACCTCTTCTTCTCCTCCCCCTCCACTCCTCCTTCACCCGCCTGCCCTCCGTCTCTGGCCTCCTCCTCCCTCTCTCCGTCACCCTCCTCCCCTCCCATGGCTCCTGTGGCACCGGCGTCTACCTTCACCTCCAGCAACAGTAAGATTAGATTAGATTATTACTAGACATCATTGATCCCAGAGGGATGTTTACTATGTATACAGCTGCTGACCTATTGTGACACATCACATCGTTGTGACATTACATTGTGACATCACATTCTGTCCTTGTCCCTTGTATGTCGATTGTATGCCCATATATGGAGATCCCTGATCTCCATAGTATATGTCTATAGCTGACCTATGACATCACATTGTCATGACATCACATTGTGACATCACATTCCGTCCTTGTCTCTTGTATGCCCATATATGGAGATCCCTGATGTCGTCAATATTAAGCCCATAGCTTGGAATGCCCAGAGAGAGAGGGAGACGGACTCTAGTCCTGTTCAAGAATCTAAAGAAGACAGATATCTTGTTAGTTTCTAAAAATGCGCACATGCCTGGTCGGGCAAGGAGGTAGCAAACTTCGCCTGCCCAACCTTTTTTTTACTTGCCGCGGGCAGTCGGGCAAGCATTAGCGTCAATCCCTGTGCTTAAAATGGCAATTATTTCCCTAAAAGGGGCGTGGCATAGGTGACGTGTTGCCGGTCTGATGTATGTGTTAGCATAATTATACTGTATGTCAGTGGTTCTCAACCTGTGGGTCGGGACCCCTAGGGGTGTCCCCAAATTATTTTGGGGGGTGATGATTAACTTAATGTGCAACATTGTTTTCTCACTCAACATTAAACAAACCAACATAAAGTGTAAGTGTATAGCGGGTATATGCACATTTCTAAAGTGATTAAACATTGGCCAAATTGTCAAATGCAGAAATTGTGAAAACAGCCGATCTACATGCAAGCATGTAGATCGGCTGTTTTCACAATAGAACCATCTTATACAAAATGTAATGCCTCAACTCTTAGTGCTTGTCAGGGTGGGGGGGTCCCCAGTTAAAATATGAATATTTTGGGGGTCACGGCCTGTAAAGGTTGAGAACCACTGCTGTATGTAACATAGTGTGTAATATGTTACATATGAAGTAAAGTCACGCACACTGTACCAGGTAGCAGTCTGTATGGCTACGGAACACACAGCTAGGATGACAGGGAGGCTTATAGGCCTGATTTATACTTGGTTGTGCGCCGTGCAGCGCAACAAAAATAGCGGATCTACAAGCTCACAATGTGTCGCAGAGTGACTCTTTGAGAGCTTGTAGATTGCCTACTACCAAGCATAAATCACCCTTTAGTTGCTGGACAAAGCGTCAACTGAAGAAAAACCCGCTGTGGTCTGAACTGAGCCTGAACAAGGTTACACGTGAAGGTGATGGGGATGTTTCGGATGTCTTGGACACCTGTTGAGTGAACACTTTAGCGCGACAACTCTAACGCTGTTGGGTGTGAACTAGGCACATGGGGTTCAGAGCTGGGTGGGAAAAACCTTTTCTATTCTCGGATGCAAGAAAAGAGGTGCCAACGAGGTCGAGGCCAAACAAAAAACATGATAAACGGGTTTCCACGTCTCAGGTTTTCGGGGTTTGGCCGAGGGGGGAGCGAGGTGAGCGGACAGAAAGATCCGGGAGTGTTAATTTAACAAGGTCGTTGGTGGTTGGTAATGACAGCGAAGGTGAGGTTACAGAAGTAGCGAGAGGACTTGGCCTGTAGTGGGGATTTTCAGCCGGGGTTCTGGAGGTGTGTGGGGGAGTGATCGGGGGTCTATTTTGGTCTGCTGTGGGAATTCAGTGTGGCATGTTTGTGTTGGGAGGCCTGGAGTATCGGAGACCTCATATTAGTGTGTCTGTGCATGCACGCACGAATGTGTTGTGCGTGCGCATGCGCGCGCGTGTGTGTGTGTGTGTGCGCGCGTGTACCGGTACGTGCGTGCACGTGCACATGTGCGTGTGTGAGAGTATATGAGTGTGACCTCATCCAGGGTAATATTTATAGCCCCCAAAGCAGTGAGTATTGTGCACACATGCGTGCTTGTACTTTTTGCATGCATGTGTGCATTAGTATGTGTATGTCTGGGGGAGCCAGACTTATAGGAGTCCCCAGGGAGTCAGGCTAATGTTACCGTGTCTACTAGGCCTACTGTAATGATACTACGCCCCCACACAAACCCCAGTCTAGTGTCCAGGCAGGATTGTATTTATCATCGACACATATCCCACATGCACAGAATATAGTGGCCACATATGACAACAGCAATGTTTGCGACTTTTTTCTTTGATAAGATGCATCAAATCTATCACATAGATTTGATCTCTTGGCAGTACATAACCTTCAGGTGACTCTGCAGGACAGTCTTTTACATCAGGGGTTTTCAAAGTGGGTGACGGGGCACCCTGGGGTGCCGTGACGGCAGTCCAGGGGTGCCGCGAGATAATTTGATAATATTTGGAATTTATTTGGACACTTGAAACAATATTTAGTATCATTTTAAACTTGTAGTACAAAGTTATTTTCAGTCAGTTCTAACCAAAATGGCTATTATCTCAACATTTTCCTCGCAACATAATCACTAAAATATCGTCACTGTCGGTGTCGGGCAGAAACTTAGTATCTCCAAGTTTCAAATGTGTACGTCTTTTGGTAAAGCAAAACTAGTGAAAACAGCCGATCTACAAGCACACAACGTGCTTGTAGATCTGCTGTTTTCACTAGTTTAGTACATTTTATAGATGATAAATAAAAAACGACCGGTTTTGGACATACAAGGTTTCTATCCGACAACGACGATATGCTATAAATATAAGGTGCTGGGAGTGAAAATTATAATGTAGGGGTGCCTCGGATTAAAAAAAATATTTATGGGGTGCCCTGAGACAAAAAGGTTTGGGAACCTCTGCTTTACATTACAACATGGCCTGCATTCAGTAGATGCTCCATGAATTGGTAATCGTAGCATTTTGCAGTTGTGGACCAACTGAGTTGTCCAGTGTTACAAGATATTCATAGAACTTCTGATTTTGACTTCCCCCCATGGTTTGACAGCAGAGACCCCCTCACATGCTGTAACAACTTTGTCTTTGAATTACAGATCTTCCCCTTCATCATAAATATAACCCAAGCCAAGATAACAGGCTGTTAACTGCTTTTTCTTCTTTCTAGCAATACTTAATTGTTATTTGATTATGAAAATACTGTACAAGTGAGAGAATTATGTGTTATTGTTTGTTACACACCTTTATTTGAAGTAACATTTGATTATGCAAATGTTTTCTATCATAGAAAAAACAACATTTCTATGAAATACAACACACAGAAACAAAGAACACTATGAAATAGTTTCACAGTTAAGATGATGATTATGATTGAATGCTTTTATCTTGTCTTTTCAGATCTTGGCTGTGTGCTGCAGTACAAAGGAGCCAGCAGGTACGATACAACACACATTCCCCACCGCGAGTGTGCTATTCCTACCGGATCTGAGGAGAGGAGGGGGAGGAGCTTGTGCAAGGACACGCTGTGATTGGCCAGTAGCTAAACGCTCTCGCCTAAACATTATTTACTATTCTGTCCCTATCAGGACGCAACTCGAACGGCGCTGAGTCGGCTCTAGCGACCTTCACAGCGTTCGGCACGGCAACTTGTTCGCTTTAGCTCGCTCGGTGGTGCCTCTCGTGGTTCAAGGTCGCTTGAAACTATACTTTATCGGCCAACGCGGCGAGAGAGGAACATCCGCGTTGGGCGCGGCCTCTGCTCAGATCCGTCAGGAAAAACCTGTGCGCATCCCCACCCGTCTATCTCTCTCCCTTTTACTCTCCCTCTTCCTCTAGTACAGAAGCATATCACAAATTCACAAGTGAACCGCAAAGCATAGTTTTAGTCGACGAAATCTACACTGGTGGTGTCTACACAGAAGGTTACGCTGTAGCTTACATAATACATGTACGTCTATTTCTTCAAACATGTAAGGCGCTGGGCTACATCCAGGCTATGTGGGCAGAACTGGGCACAGCAACAAGAACTGTGATTGGTATCTCTCTTGATTTGATTGATGGAAGCAAGTGTGTGTGTGTGTGTGTGTGTGTGTGTGTGTGTGTGTGTGTGTGTGTGTGTGTGTGTGTGTGTGTGAGAGATGAACAAGCGCAACTGATGTATGAAATGGTAAAATCTATTCACATTTAATAAACAATAATTTTAACAATAATATCAGCTTTATTTATAAAGCACTTTTTAAACAGGAGTTACAAAGTGCACACAATAAAATAGAATGCTAATAGAAGGATGACAGCTAAAAAAGAGCAAATACAAATGAAACAGAAAGTAAACGAGAGATTTAAGAGCTACAGTAATGCAGCTACGAGTAAGTTGAATTATGGGAAGGCTGAACATGTATGTTTTTTAGAAGTAATTTAAAAGCCGATACAGAGTCAGCTCATCGCATAGCCTCGGGTAGGACATTCCAGAGTCTAGGAGCTTGAACAGCAAAAGCCCAATCACCCTTAATTGTGATCTTGGGACCTTTAGGAGAGTCTGCCTGAGGACCTCAGGCTGAAGGGAGACTTTTAAACAAGCACGTCCAAATTCCCCCTCTCGCATCTCTCCATGTTCAGTGGTCTCACGGACCATACAGTACCTCCGGTGTGTTATACTGTTTCAGCCTCTTCCAATCATCTAGCATCTAGCGGGACATTTCCAATGCAAACCATTTCTTCATCACTACCACTCTGTACCACAAAGTGAATGTGAGAAAATGTAGACATTTCATTTGGGTTTAGAATGAACGCATGTCACGGGCACTGTTAACACATTCAGTGGCAGTGATATGATTAGGGCTGTCACAATTATTACATAATCGTCTAATCGCAATTATTTGACATAATCGCAATTATTTTGTAATAATGTTTATATGTTTTTTTTTAAATAGCAGATCTACAAGCTCACAATTGTCAAATGTGTCCTTAATTGTGGGCTCGCCTATAAGGCGAGCACACTTTAGATGTTGTCATTGTGGGCTCGCCAGTACCTGGCGAGCACACTTTAGATATTGTCATTATTTATCTATCAGGCAGGCAGTCATATCAAGTATCAAAAAACTTCGGTTCCTTTCTACTCCTACATACTTAGTGAGAAAATGAAAATAAAAACATCAATGTGTTCAGTTTACAGTGGCGAAGTGTGCTATTACTTTTTACAGCAATCGGCCAAATGGTGGCGCTGTAGGAAGCCTTCGAAAGTGCGAACTTTGAACAGGTATAGCTCATGCTGTGTTTGAGGTACAGGCATGAAACCTGTATACACGTATGCGTCTCCTCATGCCAAACAACTTTTAGCCTCTGACTTTTGACCTCTGACCTTTAGATCTCCCACAATTCGGAATTATATGAAAAACAGTAAAAATCTATCTCCTCCTGGGTTTTTTTCGATACGCGCACAAAACTTTTTTCACATGAACTTTGGACCAATACGGTCAAACTAATCTCGGCGGATTTCTTTTAAAGTGAAATATAATTTTTTAATAATTCAATAAATATTGCAGTTTTATGCAAATTATTCTTCGGCCTCTAAATCATACATGCAAAGTTACACGTTCATGGCATTTGGCAAAGATGTAGAGGGTTAGTCAAGGTATCACTGAAACCAATTTTATTCCAATCGGCCAAAGGGGGGCGCTATACGAAGCGTCTGAAAATTCAAACTTCAAACGGGCATAAGTCATGACTCGTTTCGTTTGAAGACATGCAACTTGTTACACGCGTGCTTTGACTCAAGCGGAAGACATCTGTGTCGTTGTTAAGTAAGCTCCGCCCTTCGATTTTCCGCCACTTTGAGCAGTTTGTAAAACGCGTAAACCCGCTTTTATTCTGGAATTTTCGCGTCACGTGCACAAAACTTTTTTTACGTGAACTTTGGACCGATATCTAAAGATCTGTCAGATCGGATTTCTTTAACATTGAAACATGCTTTTTTAAATAATTCAAACAATATTGCATTTTTATGCAAATTATTCTTCTGCCTCTAAAACATACAAGCAAAGTCACATTTTCATGACAAAATAGTGTAGAGGGTTAGTTCAAATATCACTGAAACCAATCTTACCCCAAATGGCCAAAGGGGGGCGCTATATAATTTTGAGCAGTTTGTAAAACGCTTAAACCCGTTTTTATTCTAGGATTTTTTTTGCAATTTGCATGAAACATTCTACACGCAATCTAAGGACCTTTATCTAACATGCCTATGAAGTGCACACAAAAAAATTATAAAATAATAATAATAAATATAGCTGCAAGCAGCGATAAAGTGTCCAAAGCCAAAAACACCTCAAATCATGAACACAGCCTGGGATGTGCGTGAAATCTTGCAAGCACATTCCCAATAGGTCAAGGAACAGATACCAACCTTCTCACATTGGCCTGTTATAGCGCCACCAGCGGGTCAACTTTTGCACAACACATTTTTGGAACAAAATGGACCAATCTTTGACGTCAGTAACGTCAAAGAGAGCACTGCCTGCGATCTTGACATTTTGTGCTTTTATAGCCATTGTTTTCTGGCTTGAAGCGAGCCCACAATTGTTTCGAAGGAACAATATTTTTCTAGTTATTTATCTATCAGTCATATCATACTGTAGACGGGAACTTCGGTTCCTTTCTACTCCTACATACTTAGTGAGAAAATGAAAATAAAAACATCAATGTGTTCAGTTTACAGTGGCGAAGTGTGCTATTATTTTCTATAGCAATCGGCCAAATGGTGGCGCTGTAGGAAGCCTTCGAAAGTGCGAACTTTGAACAGGTATAGCTCATGCTGTGTTATACATACAGCCATGAAACCTGTATACACTTATGCGTCTCCTCATGCCGAACAACTTTTACCCTCTAACTTTTGACCTCTGACCTTTAGGTCTCCCACAATTCGGAATTATATGAAAAACAGTAAAAATCTTTCTCCTCCTGGGATTTTCGCGTCAAGTGCACAAAACTTTTTTCACATGAACTTTGGACCAATACGGTTAAACTAATCTCGGCGGATTTCTTTTAAAGTGAAATATAATTTTTTAATGATTCAATCAATATTGCGGTTTTATGCAAATTATTCTTCGGCCTCTAAATCATACATGCAAAGTTACACGTTCATGGCATTTGGCAAAGATGTGGAGGGTTAGTCAAAGTATCACTGAAACCAATTTTATTCCAATCGGCCAAAGGGGGGCGCTATACGAAGCGTCTGAAAATTCAAACTTCAAACGGGCATAAGTCATGACTCGTTTCGTTTGAAGACATGCAACTTGTTACACGTGTGCTTTGACTCAAGCGGAAGACATCTGTGTCGTTGTTAAGTAAGCTCCGCCCTTTAATTTTCCGCCATTTTGAGCAGTTTGTAAAACGCGTAAACCCGCTTTTATTCTGGAATTTTCGCGTCACGTGCACAAAACTTTTTTTACGTGAACTTTGGACCGATATCTAAAGATCTGTCAGATCGGATTTCTTTAACATTGAAACATGCTTTTTTAAATAATTCAAACAATATTGCATTTTTATGCAAATTATTCTTCTGCCTCTAAAACATAAATGCAAAGTCACATTTTCATGACAAAATAGTGTAGAGGGTTAGTTCAAATATCACTGAAACCAATCTTACCCCAAATGGCCAAAGGGGGGCGCTATATAATTTTGAGCAGTTTGTAAAACGCTTAAACCCGTTTTTATTCTAGGATTTTTTTTGCAATTTGCATGAAACATTCTACACGCAATCTAAGGACCTTTATCTAACATGCCTATGAAGTGCACACAAAAAAATTATAAAATAATAATAATAAATATAGCTGCAAGCAGCGATAAAGTGTCCAAAGCCAAAAACACCTCAAATCATGAACACAGCCTGGGATGTGCGTGAAATCTTGCAAGCACATTCCCAATAGGTCAAGGAACAGATACCAACCTTCTCACATTGGCCTGTTATAGCGCCACCAGCGGGTCAACTTTTGCACAACACATTTTTGGAACAAAATGGACCAATCTTTGACGTCAGTAACGTCAAAGAGAGCAATGCCTGCGATCTTGACATTTTGTGCTTTTATAGCCATTGTTTTCTGGCTTGAAGCGAGCCCACAATTGTTTCGAAGGAACAATATTTTTCTAGTTTCTTTGTTGCGACCGTCAGGGAGCAGTTTACTATGAAAACCTCCAACGGCCGTCCGTCCGTCCGTCCGTCCGTCCGTCCGTCCGTCACACGTCACACGTGACCATCAACAAACGTCACACCTTTGTTGATGTTTAAATCGAAGAGTCTTGGTCAAATACTTCTGTTGGTTTCTGCACTGATCATTTATACAATTCAGCTGTGTTTGCTCGTGTCATCATGATGAGGTCATAAATCAGCCATGCCCAAATATAGATTTTACGGGTTTACATGCTTACTCAGTTATTCGTTATGTGAAAGTCCTATGACGTCTATGATATCTGACATCATCATACATACATTCCCTTTTATGCCCATAAATGGAGATCCCCTCTGTAGAACCAGCCACTGACATCACTGTAATGTCAGGGGAACCAAATCCCTTTTATGCCCATATATGGAGATCCCTGTGATGCCAGGGGAACCAAATCCCTTTTATGCCCATATATGGAGATATGGAGATCCCCGTGTTGCCAGGGTAACCAAATCCATTTTATGCCCATATATGGAGATCCCTGTGATGCCAGGGGAACCAAATCCCTTTTACGCCCATATATGGAGATCCCTTATGTCATCAATATTAAGCCCATATCTGTGAATATCTTTGGGTACCAGATGTCTCCATATATGGTTAAATGGTCCGATATACATCACTGGCCAGAAGCAACCTCGCCCTTTGCTTTTCTCCCTTAGGCATCTTACTGGTAGGTAGTTTAATGAGGAATGCAGTATGGTGGTAGGTAGGTAGTTATGGCCTTTGATGTAAGATTTTCACTTTCTAGGATAACTATATTTGCTATTCCCAGATGATGCCCTTTTAGGGTACCCCTCATGCCCATATATGGAGATCCCCAGGCTTTACTAATTAACATAAGTTTTATGCCCATATATGGAGATCATTGTCCCAATGTCATCAGATATATGGGCATAAATGGACACAGGCAAACTAGATGGGCTGTATGGATATCCAGATGTGTGATGTAAGTGTTTTATTACAAATGTGGCACCCCACAGACATATTTCCAGAAACAAAATCCCTTTCATGCCCATATATGGAGATTTCTGATGTCATCAATCCCAGGCCCTGTAAAAAACATGGTTGCTATGGTAAACAGTTGGTTGCTAGGGTAAACAGTTGGTTGCTAGGGTAAGAAAACATGGTTGCTATGGTAAACAATTGGTTGCTAGGGTAAACAGTTGGTTGCTAGGGTAAAAAAAACATGGTTGCTGTGGTAAAAAGTTGGTTGCTAGGGTAAACAGTTGGTTGCTAAGGTAAAAAACATGGTTGCTATGGTAAACAGTTGGTTAGTAGGGTAAACCTTCAATGATTTTGACATCTTGTTACTAATCTGTCGGTAGATAATGCCGGTCTTATATAAGGGTCATTTGTGTACGGTGTGATGTCATACTGATGTCAGCAGTGTGACAGGAGATAAGCGACCAACGGTCGCTTATCTCCCGATTAGGGAGTCTTACTGGTATATTTAGGTTACGTGTCATATCTGCCATGTGCAACTTCAAAGCCTACAAGCCAAACAGAAATGTAATTGTCAACAACAAAAAACACAATTAAATCATTAATCACAATTATTTGAGTGACAATTAACTGTCATGTAAAATGTCATAATCGTGACAGCCCTAGATATGACACCGTATTATAAGTCATAGGACCGGTCGGTACTCGGTACACCGCAGGTCTGTGCAACGTAGAGACGGCGATACTTTGAATCATAGTTCAGCCTTCGGTGGTAGACAGAAGAGGGCTGTGGTTGCAGTTCAAGTATGTAATGAGTGTGTGAAACAGTGTGAGTGCAAAGTGGAATGTTATTGAGACAGTAATAAGGGTGCTCTACCCCAGGGCTTTTCAAACCCTATGTGCCTAAGACACACCAACGATGGGCACGTCAGAAACTCAAGCCATGCCTGTACTCATAGCAAACGTTGCTCATTTACAAGCTCACAACGCATTTGACACGTGAGCTGGTAGATCAGCTAAAATGTTCCCCTACAATGACAAGTGCCAGGGATTCCAGGTTGAAACCTCTTGAAAGTAGTTCAAATATGTTCTTAGGGCAGTGTTTCTCAAACTTTCAGATTTCAAGGTCTCCCCATAACTCTCAGTGTACAAATGGAACCAAATGGTCCTGTTAGGGTTCATTTGTTTCCATTTGTACACTCACTGTCAAAGTTACAGACTTGTTGTAAGGGTCCATTTAGACCCCCGTAAAGGAACCCACAGAGTCCCTGGAATCGACTTTGAGAACCACTGTCTTAGGGTATAAAATGGGCATCTGTATTGGGAAATGAACACACAGTACGGATATAGTAAATTAAAAATGCATTCATAACTTTTATACTTGTAAATTGTGCAATAATAATGTGTGGTTAGTGTGCCTTGGAACCACTGCCCCAGAACAACGTGCTCTGGGTAAATAAAGCTTAAAACCGCATTGTGATTTCACAAAAATCTCTCCTTTCTTTCTGTCTGTCTCAGGGTGTGTGGCGTGGCCAGCATCCAGCCGGTTGTGAGCATCCACTGCTCCGTCCTGAATCGCTCCCCTCTGCACCTCCCCTCGCTCCCCCCTCTACCTCCCTCCATACCGCCCCTCAGGCACTCCCCTCAGCTGTCCTCTCTCCCTCAGCCTCCCTGTCCCACCACCGCTGGGGTAGCGTCATCAGACCAGTGTCAGTCTCAGACCGCTCTGCAGTCCCAGTCCCATTCTCAGTCCCACTCGTACGGCCAGCACCATCCTCAGCCACAGACCAGTGGTCAGTTCAGTAGCCAGGTCCACTCCCAGTCCCAGCACCACTCACACTCCCAGTCCCATTCCCAGAGCTCTTCCCAGTCCCTGGTCAACACTCCGGAACAAAATGGTATCCTGGACTGGCTACGTCGGCTTCGCCTCCATAAGTACTACCCAGTCTTCAAACAGCTGACCATGGAGGAGGTGAGTTTAGACCAGAGGTTCTCAAACTTGTTCATACCAAGGACCCCCCCAAACTGTTTTGAATTAGGCCATGGACCCCATAACTCTGAGGGTGTACCATCTGTACATCCTCTGAGTTACAGACCTGTAAGGGTCCATTTGGTTCTCAACTATTAATCATTTAGCTGGGGAGGCCCTGGGTGTCCCCACAACCCACTTTTGAGAACCACGTGTGTAGACAGTATGACAATATGATTACCGTACATAACTCAAGAACCACTTATTAATCACTTTCCTACATTTCCCACAGTTCCTAGCGCTGACAGAGGAGGACCTGAACAAGTATGACTTGACCCAGGGAGCCAAGAAGAAACTCAAGACTCAGCTGGAGCTACAGAAGTCAGTGTGAATGAGGCATTGATGCTTCCAGTGCATGTTTCACTGTCTTTACTTCTCATAGGAATGTGGCAGACAATAGTCTGTTCCATTATGGGATTAAAATCCCAGCAGCAGTTGAGCACTCACTGCAGTCACTAGTTGCTATCCATAAAGCTTATTCGAAAATAGGATTATTTTCGACAAAGCGAATTAAGCCTGTTTCCTTCTGCGAGTGTCATTCGAATTAGCGACAGTCGCATGAGTCGACTCATGTGCCGCTATGGACAGAATCTTTGCCCCCCCAACTTTCGGCACCTCCGCGCGGTCCAGCTGAACACAGCGAAGCGCTCCCCTACCTCCTTGCCCACCACTGGCCCCCACCGTTGTGCTTAGGGTCCTTGGGAAACGCCAGGTCGCTCTGTCGGAGGTTGTCTTTGCACAACAGTCTGTAAAGAGCTACAGCTGTCACGTTGTGAAAACGGGAGGAATTTACACACGGTCCGCGTGTAACAAAGCGGTTTGTTTTGTGGGCTAACGCTATACAATGGACGTTAAGCGGCAGGGGAAAGTGTTAACTTGGAGGACGATGGACCAGAACGTCATCATTTATTCGCTTTTATTGGCTGACCCGTTTCCATTGCACTAATGCGCTTTTAGTTTTTTCGATAAAGCCTCAAAATCCACTTCCTCCTAGCGCATAAATGTTTTTGCGAACAACACAAACAGTTCTCAATATCATAAATGATTCAATATCAGGCTTGCAGCCGTTTAAAGTAGGCTATCATATATCATGATGAACCTAAACACCTGGTCAGTGCTGATAGTAGAGAAGTAGAACATTGAAAAGGAGAGGACTCTCACTCCCCGCTTCCACACGGACGCACACTTGATGACATCAACGAGCGTGTTGAGCAACACGCAAGTCTGCACTGTGAAAAAGTATGAATAAATCATATTATTGGGTCATCAATAAAATTATGCATTTATGTCCAAATTGGCATTGATTCTAAATACTAGGGCCTGATAGGTGTTTAGCAGTTATTTCAGAAAAAGGCCGTAAAATGTTTTGTCTTCAGCCTCATACAGTAGAATCATCAGTGTTAAATTCACTCCCTAGTTTGAAATTAACTCTCAAAGTCAAGTTAACACAGGATTTGACTATGTTTTGCACAGGTGAGCCAACACAGTGAGCTGAGGCTGATCATGTCTCCCCTTATTTAACCATTAACAGGCAGACTATCAGCAGCACTGTTGTTGGTGAATAAAGAACAGCATTGGGCCAGTGGGTCAATGGTTAACTACAGCTCTAGATGAGCTGAAGCAGATAATGTGTACTTCAAAAGAGATAATAGAAAAGGAAACTACCTGTAGAACACACAACCACATCCACTCACAACGGCACACTCTTATGCACATGCACGCTTTCACGCACGTCTCGCACACCTAGATTCCAGATCAGTATCTCCCGTTTCCATTCAGAGTTTCAACACATTCCCATTAGCAGGTGATGACGTACGTGTGTGTGTGTGTGTGTGTGTGTGTGTGTGCACTAGCACTAGAGAGAAATGGAAAGTTCCTATGGAGGCTTTCCATCGGAGGGAAGGTTGACAGATCCAGCATGTCTATAGACTCAGATAATGTGAAGTGTTCTGTTCAGGTCAGGTCAAATCACACATGAGACTTTAGTCAAGGTTTGGGTTGGCCATCTGCTTTGTACAGGTTTGGGTTGTGTTGTTGGTTACCTGGCCATCTCCTTTCACATATCGTCATCAGATGTCCAATAGGGATGGGACAATATGAACATGTCATATCACGATGATTGTTACAAAAGAAATCGCGATTTACGATATTATCGCGATAATCAAAATCCATTATCCTGGGGCAGAACATTTGCCAAAAAATAGCCAATCTACAAGCTCACAACGTGTCGCAATGCGACGCGTTGTGAGCTTATAGATCGGCTATTTTTTGGCAAAGACATTTGGTAGAGAGTGAAAAAAAAGACTGTATTGAGATTATATCAAGTACCTTTTACCAATTATAGAGGGTTTAAGTGGTACCAGATATGCAGCTCGGAAAATAAAAGGTGAATTGATCCCAGTGCATGATTGAGCACGATATCACGATAAATTAAATCTCCACGATACGATTATCGTGAGTATTATTTATCACGATAAACGATAATATCGCGTATCGTCCCATCCCTATTCTCAACTGCAGTAATCGGATTCTGCAAGCGGGCCCCCAAATAACTAGTCCAGTCGTTATATGAAAAAACCTAAAACAAATTGCAATAGTAGCACACTCAACTGATTTTGTATCCTCAATATGTCCTTAGTGAGGGAAAAAAAGTCCCAAGGAATCCCATCAGGGGAAAGTTTTGAAAACGACCTACCTACCTTCACTTACTATACACTACACTATAAAGGAAAAAATGACTCCCAAAAAATCTCCTTTAAGTGGGATGTGAGGGGTCAAACTAGCGGTTTTTAATTATTCTGAATCCATTGCAAGCATTTGTTTTGCATGAAAAACATTCCTTGGGCTAAAAACGGACCCCAAAAGGTGAAAATCACTAAACCATCGTTTTGAGGGGCCATTTCTTGCCCAAGGAATGTTTTTCGTGCAAAACAAATGCTTGCAATGGATTCAGAATAATTAAAACCCCCTAGTTTGACCCCTCACATCCCACTTAAAGGAGATTTTTTGGGAGTCATTTTTTCCTTTATAGTGTAGTGTATAGTAAGTGAAGGTAGGTAGGTCGTTTTCAAAACTTTCCCCTGATGCGATTCCTTGGGACTTTTTTTTCCCTCACTAAGGACATATTGAGGATACAAAATCAGTTGAGTTTGCTACTATTGCAATTTGTTTTAGGTTTAGCCTAATTTTGACCTAAAATTACTGGACTAAACTGTCAACAATTCTTTTGGTACTGATAAATAGGAACCAGTGTTGTTTTTGACAGCAAATTTTGATTTAGTTTTAGTCATAGTCTTTTGAATAAAATGTCTTTTGGTTTTAGTCATAATTTAGTCACCTGCAAAGTTTTAGTTTTAGTCTAGTTTTAGTTGACTAAATATCATAAGGTTTTAGGCGACTAAATCTACAGCTGACTTAGTCAAACTAAAATGTATTATGGCAAGCCTTGATGGCATCGTAATGACTGATTTTACACTTGGTTGCATGCTGAAAATAGCCGATCTGCTGCGACGCGTTGTGAGCTTGTAGCAACCAAACATAAAATGACTTTCTCCTCCACTAGTCCCTCCCTAACGTTTTAGTCTAGTTTTTATTTTGTTGACGAAATTGTCAATATATTTAGTCTTAGTTTTAGTCATCACAGCTTAGTTTTTATTTAGTTTTGATTTAGTTTTCATCAGTAAGAAAAACGCAGTCGACAAACATCTTTCGTCATAGTTTTAGTCGACGAAATCAACACTGATAGGAACTTAATGTATATTCCATTGATCCGACACATGCTCTGAAGGTGCATGCGGACCACCCATCTGACCACTTAACACGGCAGCTGAACGAGTGGGTGGGCTGCAAACACATTCGAGGTTTTCAAGAGTGCCCTCATCCAAAAGGTTGACCATCACTGGATTACTGTATGTGGTCGGTGGTCTGCTGCGTCCATTCCCAGTGCGGTAGATCATGCCACGATGTCCACACACTGGTGAGATATCTTGCTCCATTTCTCCGTTGATCTGAAACTGGTATTCTGAAATAATCTTGTCATTGACTTACATTGCATGGTGAAACAGATCTCAAAGCAAAACAAACCCAACGCATATTATGCCAATATATAAAATCCCAGAACCCAGTACGGCATTTATTTATACATTTATTTTTTAATGTTAATTCAGATATATGTCATTGTGCAATGTAAGGCTATGAGGATACTATTTTTGAAGCAACAGAGCAAGTTACTACACCAATATTGACATAAAGTGTCAGTGTGGTTTAAGAATTATTTTGAGAAGACAATGCCTCCCTCTGGTGGCCATAGAGTGAATCAGCTCTATTTTTTAAGATGCAGGACACAAACTCTAGTCTAGACGACTAGAATGTGGACTGGAGAAAGACAGTAGCTGACATCATAGCACAATTTAGGTCCTAAACTCTAAGAGGTGTCCAAGGAGCACACCTCTTTAGGATCAAACTGCATTTACAGTATTTAGTCGTTTCTTCTGCATGCGATGAATGGAGAGCATTGACAGAACATTTTAGATTAAATTTAATAGCTCCTTCAAGCAAAGTCAAATCCACAAAGTGGAGTGAGTGATTGTGGAAGTTAGAGTAATTCACCAAAAAATCACCAAGCCCACACACCATTTTAATGTTTTACCTGAAGTTAGTGCCTCACTTTGGATGAGTGCGCAATGCATCGTGGGTACCACCACCAATAATCAAAATGTCAAATGACATTCAACCGGGCCCGGCGGCACGAGGGGGACTGCAGGGGTCGGGCCCCATCATGCGCCCCCCCTGCCCCATGCCCGCACATCCGTGAAACAAAAGGAAAACCAGAAAACAAAGGCGAAACAAACATTTGCATAATGGTCGCAACCTTAAGCTCACAGACGGCCCCTCTAAGCCATTGAGCCCTGCCGCCCGGCCTGCATTCAACCATGTTGGGTATTCCCCTTGTTGGGTATTATTATTTAATTGAAAACAAATGTGAAAATGTTAAATGGTGTGTGTGTGTGTCCAGCAGAGAGATGAAGATGGAGAAGCGCTATGCAGCCTCCCAGTTCCCAGTGTCGTGCGGTGGCATCGCCCGGGTTACCCCCTCCAGTCACATGGGACCCTTAACACAGCCCTCATCCACTGCAGGTAACAACAACATCATGTTGTGACCAGAGTTGGGATCCGTTACTCCAAAAAGTAGTGCACTACATATTACATATTACCTCTGAAAAAAGTAGTGCCTTACACTACTTCATTACTTCCTGGAGAAAGTAACTCGTTACACTACTCGTTACACTACTTTTGCGTTACTCCATAAAAAAGCCTGAGATGCATTGCCAACATATATTAGATGTATTAAATATTTATTATATATTATTATAATATCTAATACAATACAGTTATGTTGTTCAATGAAGTGAGCAGGGCTCACTGGTGGTCATTTGAATGAGTCTAATAATAATAATAATATTAATAATACGAAGTTATAATAATTAATCAAAATTATAATAATTAAATTATTTCTGAGCCCCTGTGGCCTTATTTAGCTCACATATGAGTTTATTCATTTATTTATGGACATACATGGTTTCCACCTGACATTATAGCCTATAGTTCTGTATCCATATGTCAGTCAGTTTAAGCAGATTTCATTCCATTTGGCTCCTATGAATTTTCCAGTCCAGGGGTGGACATGACCTGGCGGAGATTCTCCCCCCACAGAGCGCAGCAGGTCATATAGTAATTATTATAATTTGTATTAGTAAGTAGGTAGTTCTGTAGTCAAATACAGCTGGGGGGCTTATTACCCCAGGGGGGGCCTATTCCCCCACTCTACCCTACTGTAGCAGGCGAAAGTGATGGAACTACAATGAGATGACTCCGTGTGCAGCAGAAGCACTAAAACAATGTCAAACTAATTCTAGCAGCGGAAAACTTCCCATTTGCTTAAAAAAGCAACATGCAGCGATGGTTTTGCATAAGGAATTATTAATTGTCCGTCATCATCAGCTCATGTCAGAGTCTCAGAGCAAAGGTGAGGTGCTCTTTTTCCCTCTCTCTCTCAGCCTACCGTACATTTCCAGTAGGCTAATTCATTCTTGTGGCTCGCTGGATATTTAATACTCACTATTTGGGGGTTTTAATGTATCTTGTCACGTGTAGGATATTAATCTAGGCTGTGATTCAAACGTCGGCTTTGCGCACCTCGTGATGCGCTGCCGTGCCACTCTTTTTTTCTCTTTTCTCTCTCTCTCTCCCCTTCTCTCATGGGCAAAAGGTAACTCATTTCTTTGCTTGATATTATAAATATCCGTATTTGGGGGGTTTGCTGTTTTTAGTCCCTTGTATTAATCTATATGCGATGGTTATCAAATGTCGGGTGGCTGCTGGCTGCGGCTTGATTGCCACAGTGTCACCGTGACCTGCTGCTGCGCTGACAATCAAATGTGTTATCAAATGTGTTTGATTACCTCTTCTTTGGTTAGTTATTTTAGATAAATGGCAGTTCCAATGTTTTAAAAGACAAGTGATGATGTTTACAATCGGTTCCTGCTGAAGGCAGAAGCAGAAACTGCAGGCACGAAAGTAGCGAGTAGCGAGTAACGCGACCAGGCAGTATTTGTAGTGTTATTATTATTTCGGAGGAGTAGTACCGTTACACTACTCGTTACCGAAAAAAGTAGTATTATTACAGTAACGCGTTACTTTGTAACGCGTTACACCCAACTCTGGTTGTGACACACATACACAGGCGGCTGCCACTCGAAACTGGTAACAATAAAGCTAGCCTAAACTTACTCTCCCCTGCCCTGACCCTTCATTGTAAATAACTTTTATTTTGCTTTGTTTTGTTTTTTTTACTTCTGTGTTTACTTCTGATGATATCTACTGCTGAGAAATAATTTGTAGTTTTTGAAATATTTAACTTTAAGCGCCCAATGCATTGTCAATTACAATGGCCTTTTAAAAACTCATTCTGTGCCAAATGCCAAAATGGCTCCAAGGTAGCTGTGCCAGGATTTTTTGATTTTTTTTTTTAATTTTTTGAAAAAAAAAAAAAAAAAAAAAATCTATACAAAAAACACAAAAACCGTCAAAACCGTCATTGGCACCCAGGGCTATTGAAAAAAAACGTCAAAAACCGTCATTGGCACAGAATGAGTTAAAATCAAGCCATTGCTCAGATGGAGAGGTGCTGGGATTTGATTTCATGACCTTTCGATGATGAGTCAAGAGCATTTCCAACAGAGCTACCATAACTCAGAATGTGTGAGCACCCAATGCATTCATAAAGACTTTTTGAGTCACCCAGGCCATGTATATGTTTGCTTAGAAAATTGGTTGATCTATCGAGCGTGGATCATTTCCGATTACCGTTGTCATCTGCCGTTGCCGTAGCGAGCTTAAACTCGCTAATGTACATGTTGAAGAACTCCAGTTTGGCCAGAGACTGATTGCTCTGGTCATCCAAGAGGCTTCTTTCCCATGTCCATCTGGATAAACCTGACACCATTCATCTGGTTACACTTGGAGCGAACATCTGGACCAGACGTTTGATCTTCTTCTCCGACATGCTCTGTCAGGGAACAGGAAGTGGAAGGAGAAGAATGTGTTGCTGTCTGCACAGTAGAGCTGGACCTGGGTGCAGGTTATTCAGCACATTGGATGGGTTCTTTACAGCAGGGGTCTTCAACGTTTTCAGGCCAGGGACCCCTTAGTTGAGAGAGAGAGATGAAGCAGGGACCCCCACTACCTTTTCATAGATTCCATATACTGTATTTTCATTGTTTGACAGCACGATCGTCAGTATTTTTGGATACATGTCAATTTGTGTTTTCAGATATTTAACCACAAACTTGACCTTTCACACACACACACACACACACACACACACACACACACTCACACTCACACTCACACTCACACTCACACACACACACACACACACACACACACACACACACACACACACACACACTCACACACACACACACACACACACATAGTTGGAACCATGAGTTAAAGTGGTACTAAAATTGGCTTGAATTGGATTGACTCTACATGGTTCTCATTGTGGTACCATGCTGATCTTCTCTGTATCGTTCCAATTTTAGCCCAAAGACAGTGCCCCGTAGTCAACAAAGGACTGACCTGGTGTGGAATTAGAAAATTAGCGCAATTCTCAAGTAGCGCATCATTGAACTCTGGGAAGACTGGGGTTTGAACACGGCACCTCTGAGCTGAAGAACTAATCATTAGACCACTATGCCACCTCTCAGGCTCTCTTGGTCTCTTATTTAACATTTCCCTTTTTTTTTCAAGGCTAGAATAATAGAAGTAGGAGGGAAAAAGAACACTTCAAAACACTAAGAGAGCTGTGCCCTGAGTTTCTGACAAGTAGTAAAGGGGTCTCAGGCTGGATTAACCATTGGGCCGGTGGAGGCGCTGCCAGGGCTCTCAGGGGCCCTTGGGGGAACTGGTCTGCGTGGTCATTGACAATTTACTATTAAATGTATACGTTAATTAAATATCAAATGTGTGGGCCCCTCCTCTGTTGTCTACAGGTGCTTTCTCGGCCCACAGATGATCATCATGGCTTAAAATCCGAGCTGGGTAGTGCGCGTCGGCCGGGAGGGGGGTTTATGGTGGAGGGTGGGGGGGCCCTGAAAAATGATTGGCCATGGGCCAAACTAGCGAGGTGCGGGGCGTTGTGTGCTTGTAGATCTGCTGTTTTCACTACTTTTGTGCGATGGCCTTGTATGATTTGCAAAAGAACGTGCAAATTTGGAGATACAAGCTTTCCACCCGACAAAGACGATATACTAGTGTTGTTGCTGCTCTTATACCACTATTATTACTGGGGTTGGTGTGGGCCAGACAGTAGCCCCCTGTGGGCTGCAAATGGCCCGCAGGCCGCCTATTGGGGAACCCTGCCCTACACTGATAATAGCGAGTTTAAGCTAGATGGTTTTCAATACGGCAACGCCAGGCGGACTACGGCTGCTAAGACGTAATCGCCATAGCGATCAAAATGGTTAAGCAAAGCCTCGGCGGAGACGGGTTCCCACCCCTTTCACTGAACGCTTTGGTTCCCATGGCGACGCGTACACGCAGCAGACGGAGTAGGCGCTACGTGGGAAGGGACCTTCTGCCGTAGTAGAGGCGGCCGCGGCGACGGCAGGTTGATCTATCGAGCGTGGATCATTTCCGATTACCGTTGTCATCTGCCGTTGCCGTAGCGAGCTTAAACTCGCTAATGTACATGTTGAAGAACTCCAGTTTGGCCAGAGACTGATTGCTCTGGTCATCCAAGAGGCTTCTTTCCCATGTCCATCTGGATAAACCTGACACCATTCATCTGGTTACACTTGGAGCGAACATCTGGACCAGACGTTTGATCTTCTTCTCCGACATGCTCTGTCAGGGAACAGGAAGTGGAAGGAGAAGAATGTGTTGCTGTCTGCACAGTAGAGCTGGACCTGGGTGCAGGTTATTCAGCACATTGGATGGGTTCTTTACAGCAGGGGTCTTCAACGTTTTCAGGCCAGGGACCCCTTAGTTGAGAGAGAGAGATGAAGCAGGGACCCCCACTACCTTTTCATAGATTCCATATACTGTATTTTCATTGTTTGACAGCACGATCGTCAGTATTTTTGGATACATGTCAATTTGTGTTTTCAGATATTTAACCACAAACTTGACCTTTCACACACACACACACACACACACACACACACACACACTCACACTCACACTCACACTCACACTCACACACACACACACACACACACACACACACACACACACACACACACACACTCACACACACACACACACACACACATAGTTGGAACCATGAGTTAAAGTGGTACTAAAATTGGCTTGAATTGGATTGACTCTACATGGTTCTCATTGTGGTACCATGCTGATCTTCTCTGTATCGTTCCAATTTTAGCCCAAAGACAGTGCCCCGTAGTCAACAAAGGACTGACCTGGTGTGGAATTAGAAACAGACAGAACATGATTTTTTAATATCCGAGTGGTTGTTTAGGCTAAAACCTGTATAAAACCATATTATGGACCAATATTTATATAAAATATATATTTTGAAAAGCATGGTGGGGCCCCTTTAACTAATCTTTCACTGGAAAGTGTGCAATTAAACTACAGAAATATAAGCCATGGTGGTGCAGTGGTGAAGAAATATGGCTGAGAGGCAGAAGGTTCCTTGTTCAATTACAGTCCAGACATTTTCCCAAGTTTTAACTGGCTCTTGTAACCCAATCTTTTGCTAAAACTTTCAAAAGAAAACCAGTCAAGTATTACAGTAAGTTAATGGTATAGTGTTTTAGATACAGATCTTCAATATAGAAGGTCTTGAGTTCAAAACTGTTATTGACTGATCTTTTAATAAAAATGTACAGGAGACACATGAAGGACTTAACCATAGTTGGAGGAGTGGTTTTGTTATAGGCCCTGCTGCCAGGAGGTTGTTGGTTCAATCCTGGTAAAGATCTTTCTGACAGTTTATCTGGCTCTGTTACCTTATCTAATATTTTAATGAAAAACATGCGATAGAACCAAGCAGGCTGAGCCATAGTGGAGCAGTGGTTAAGGTACAGGTCTTACAACCTGAAGCTTCTGGGTTCAAAACCACCAGGTGTGTTTTTAAAGTTTGAACTGGCATTACCACAAGCAGAACCATTTGTTGTTTATTTATTCTATCTTTCTTTATTTCCTCTTTTTATTTGGCTTTTTGATGCAGTGGATAATCAGGATGTTGATTTGAAACCAGCAAGAACATTTCCCATGTTTTGCCTGGCTCTTGTAACTTGATCTTTCATTAAAAACTGCAAAATTGGACAGATCAGATATTCAATTCAATAGTGTGGTGGTTAAGATGCAGCCCTTGAAAACAGGAGGTTTGGGGTTCAAAACCAGTGTGGAATCTTCTTCGTAGTTCATCTATTATTTTTATTTTTTTGCTTTATCTAACCTTGAAAGAAGACACTTTGATGGTTCCAGTGGTGCAGTGGTAAGATCCCTGACTGACAACCTATAGGGTTCTAGTTCAAATCCAGCAAAGAATCCTTCTAGCTTTTATCTCACTCTTGCACCTTTATTTAATCTTTTAGTGAAGATGTGCAAAGAAGAGATTTAAAGTAAACCTTTATAGAGTAGAGGTTAAGGCAAACGCCTTGAGGCCAAGAGGTTGCTAGTTCAAACCTGGCAAATGTCTAGGACATTATTTAAAGTTTTACCTTGTTCCTATACCTTTAACTAATCTTTACTTGAAGTTGTGCAAGAGATCAAGTCCTGTATATGCCATGGTGGTGTGGTGGAGAAGTTACTGGGCCCACAAGCAGAAGGTTCCTAGTTCAAACCCAGATTAGGAATTTTCCGAAGTTTTACCTGGCTCTTGTACCTTTACCTCTGCTCTTTCACTTAAAAACGTACAAGACAACAGATTAGTTATGAACCACAGTGGTGAAGTGGTTAAGACAAATGCCTCAAAGATCAAAGACTGCGAGTTCAAACCTCACCAATGGTGAAGGAACAGTCTGAAAATGGTTCAAGGAAAAACCCAGAAAAAGGGTACAAGGTAACAATCATGCAAAGAAACTCCGAGAGATGGTTAAAGAGCATATCGTGCAAAGAAAAATCCTGAAGGATGGTAAAATAGAGAATCCCGAAAGATGGTGAAAGAGAACGTGTCAAATCCCCGAAATATGTTAAAAGACAGTAAACATCAGAACGTAAAATGTACGACACTAACGAGATTCCGAAAACAACAGCCCAAGCTGGCGGTGAAGAAAGTAGGCAGAGAAGAAAAGCTCGCGGAGACGAAAGGAGGCAGAGAAAAGGTGGCAGAGAAGGGGAAGGCAAACGAAACAAATATTTTATTTATTTTTTTATTTCATTTTTAAGCCCCTCCCTCTACCACCTGAGGGAGGCGGGCTAGACTCTTCTTATGGACAAAAAGTTGAAACTGCTATAGCCTGGATTCAAACCCCCAACCTTCTGCTTATGAGTCCTATGCTTTACCTTTACACCACCAGGTCTTTCACACTGAACTTATATTTTTGGTCATATTTGAAGTCGAAGCAAGAGACGGCAGGTCAAGACACAAAAATATTTAAATATTTTCATATTTAATGTGGTGTTCTGTTTTTTCCTTCATAAAGCTCATTTGAGGTGCTATATAAATGCACCATTTACCATTTAAGTAATTTGATAAGTTACCAAAAATAGAAGTTATTTTCTAATCAAACAGATTAGCTCTTGGGTTTTTACATACATTTTGGTCTTGACATTAAAATAATTAATGGCTATAAAGTTTCAGGCGGTGTCATACTACACCGAAACGTAAATGTTTAACTGAAATGTTAAACAAATTATAAGCTGAGCCACATAGTTATCAACTGCATTCAGTTTTTTAACTGATTTTAGACAGCATTCTGCCTGTTTGACTTGAAACCTACATAAAATAGATTCCAACCACTTCCATTCCATGTTTTTGTAACATAAAAACCTCACCTCAACCATTAATAAAGGCTATGCGCATGCATAAAGTGAATGGCAAATTGAGTGGCAAATCAAGTGTCAATATGAGTGGCAAAGTGAGTTTAACATTGTTTAATGTCGTTTAATGCAATCAGATAGGACCTTTCTGTTTGGATGTATGGGCTGTCAAGGCCAGAAAGTAGTTTTTGACACTCAATAGGCGTTCCCGAATAACTTCCGGGTATGATGATGATGTCACGCACATACCCTCTATATATAAAAAAACTCATATTATAGGACACAACATATAGGCTACTGTAATAATACTATCAAAAAAAGAAACCTAACTAACCCTATGTCGTCAAAAAACACGACAAGGTGGGTTTTGATTACATTTCTTTATTGACACAAATGTATATTAATAAACGCCTGTCAAAAGGAATTAGTAGTGTGTGTGGGTGCGTGTGTGTGTGTGTGTGTGTGTGTGTGTGTGTGTGTGTGTGTGTGTGTGTGTGTGTGTGTGTGTGTGTGTGTGTGTGTGTGTGTATCTGTTGGGAGGAGAGCAGATATGATTATTACAGGAAAACAAAATCAACTAGAAGCAGTGCTCTTCCGAGCACAGGTCTCCACCAGGCCAGGCGTCCTGGTGGTGCTACTGTATAATAGGCCAATGTAAAAAGGGTGGCATATGTTCTTCACCTTAGATCTTTCATGGCAATCGGACGCTGCATGCATGATTTGAAGCATTGTGTTCCAAAAATGTGTTTTACTAAAGTCTACCTGCTGGTGGCGCTATAACAGGCCAATGTGAAAAAGGTAGCATTTGTTCCTTGACCTAGTGGGAATATGTGTGACAAATTTCACGGTAATCGCAAGCTGCGTTGATGATTTGAGGCAAAATTTGTTCAAAAACGGAGCAATCCTGCAAACTTTGGAAGCTAATATTAGCCAATCAGGATGGAATATGAAATATCAGACGGATCGGACTTGATCACATGACTATAGAGATAATGTGTACCGATTTGCGTGATTTTTGGATAAAATCTCAAGGAGTAATATCCAAAAATGTGTTTTACATAAGTCGGCCCAAAGGTGGCGCTATAAAAGGCTGATGTGAAAAGTGCAGGGCAAAGGTTTATCCTTAGCCTCTAGGGAGTGCGCTTACAAAGTTTGAAACTGATCGGTGGAGTTATAGGTAAAACCACAAATCGGCCTGTTATAGCGCCACCATGAGGCTGATTTCAAAAATTTGAAGTGGCATTTCTTCTTCGGCCTAGTGGGAATGTGTGTGCGCGATTTCATGATAATTGCACTTTGCGTTTGGGATTTGAGGCATTTTGTTCAAAACGGCTCAATCCTACAAACTTTGGAAGCCAATCTTAGCCAATCAGGATGGAATATGCTAAATCAGACAGATCCGTGTCGATCACATGACTGTCGAGATACTGCCTACCGATTTGTAGGATTTTTGGAAAAAATCTGTAAGAGTAGTGCACAGAAATGTGTTTTGCAAACATCGGCCACTAGGTGGCGCTAGAAAAGGCCCATTTGAAAAATTCAGGGCAGAGGTTCTAGATTGGCATCCAGGGAATGTGTGTGCTCACTTTGGCAGTGACCGGGCCAACGACGACTGAGATTAGGTGCACACAAACTGTGAGGACGCACGGACGCACGGACGCACGCACGGACGGACGGACGGACGCACGGACACACGGACGGACGAAGGGGAAAACATACTCTCCCCCATGCCTTCGGCTGGTGGAGACAATAATACATTAATTAATAACATTTCCAATTAACCATTCAATTAAAATAACATTAACAATATGGGCGTATAGAACCCATTTACAATGTCCCAAATAGTGATGTTTTGTGGTGTTAAGGGCAGTTCACACTGAGCACTATGGAATACAGTGAACCATATAGTCATATAGTTATAGTGTGAATGGCCCTTTGATGTTAGGGTAAGTTCTTGTGGTGTTAGGATATATTTGTGTGGTGTGTGGGTTAAATTCTTACCCTCTGGTAACACTTCAAGATGGTGTGGTCTCGTAGAGGTGGGCATCAGGATCCTGATCCACTCCCTCAACAGTGGATCCACCCTGAAGGTCAAACACAAAGGCCACAGGTCACAAACTGATGCACAGTGATATTTATTATCGATTAATTTCAACAGTAGAACTAGAAGCAGTGCTCTTCCGAGCACAGGTCTCCACCAGGCCAGTCGTCCTGGTGGTGCCACTGTATAATAGGCCAATGTAAAAAGGGTGGCATATGTTCTTCACCTTAGACCTTTCATGGCAATCGGACGCTGCATGCATGATTTGAAGCATTGTGTTCCAAAAATGTGTTTTGCTAAAGTCTACCTGCTGGTGGCGCTATAACAGCCCAATGTGAAAAAGGTAGCATTTGTTCCTTGACCTATAGTGGGAATATGTGTGGCAAATTTCACACTAATCGCAAGCTGCGTTGATGATTTGAGGCATTTTGTTCAAAAACGGAGCAATCCTGCAAACTTTGGAAGCCAATATTAGCCAATTAGGATGGAATATGAAATATCAGACGGATCGGACTTGATCACATGACTATAGAGATACTGTGTACCAATTTGCATGATTTTTGGATAAAATCTCAAGGAATAATAGGAAAAAATGTGTTTTACATAAGTCGGCCTCCTGGTGGCGCTATAAAAGGCTGATGTGAAAAATGCAGGGAAAGGGTTTTTCCTTGGCCTCTAGGGAGTGCGCTTACAAAGTTTGAAACTGATCGGTAAGAGTTATAGGTAAAACCACAAATCGGCCTGTTATAGCGCCACCATGAGGCTGATTTAAAAAAAAATAAGTGGCATTTCTTCCTTGACCTAGTGGGAACGTGTGTGCGCGATTTCATGATAATTGCACTTTGCGTTTGGGATTTGAGGCATTTTGTTCAAAACGGCTCAATCATACAAACTTTGGAAGCCAATCTTAGCCAATCAGGATGGAATATGCAAAATCGGACAGATCCGTGTCAATCACATGACTGTCGAGATACTGCCTACCGATTTGTAGGATTTTTGGACAATATCTGTAAGAGTAGTGCACAGAAATGTGTTTTGCGAACATCGGCCACTAGGTGGGGCTAGAAAAGGCCCATTTGAAAAATTTAGGGCAGAGGTTCTAGATTGGCATCCAGGGAATGTGTGTGCTCACTTTGGCAGCGACCGGGCCAACGGCGACTGAGATTAGGTGCTCACAAACTGCGAGGACACACGGACGGACGCACGGACGGACACACGGACACACGGACGGACGAAGGGGAAAACATACTCTCCCCCATGCCTTCGGCTGGTGGAGACAATAATGATCAGACCCTATAGCTATAGACAGTTATATCTATAATCCTGCTGAGGACAAATGTTATACGGCCCGCGGCTTCATTCCTAAATTGTACTATAAACGGCCCATCAACACCATCAAACTAAAATATTTTATAGTATAATTACTCATGATTCCTTGTTCCCTGTTCTCTCAATCTGAAGGGGTCAAAGAAAGGCTACTTTGTTGATTTTCTTTTACCTTTCACGTCTGGTTACATTTGATAATGTGAGTTACTTGTGTTTTGTTCAGAGCACACACCTGACAAAAGACCATTGATATTAAATATTGATGATTATAGTTAAATCAAATCGGCCTTGAGTCAAAGCCTGGCCAATGTGACCCTGGACGTACAACAAAATTTGAGCGCTTTGTGCCAAGATGTACAGTAGGCCAGATGTAGGCCACGCTTCAGAGCCCGGACAAAGCCAGATATGGACCTTCCAGGGAGAGTGCTCATGTGCGTCTTGCGGTGACACGCTTCCTATATTTTCTTCTTCTCTGAGCTGTTTCTTTTTTGTTTTTTTCGCACTGATTTTTGACATTGCACTATTAGGTTGTGTTGGTAGTTTCTGAGTATTTTGCTTTGTTTAACAATGGCAGTGAGATACTTGTTGCACTAACTAGCATTGACTGCTACGGTTTTTTGTAAGACACTTTATCTATATATACTTATATATTATTCGCCCCCTCTATTGATGCACCTTCTCTTTATTGGTACTGTACTGCTCTTGTTTTTTTCCTCTTATATATCTTTTTTCTTACTTCTCTGTAACTTTGTAAATAACTGTATACTGCTGTGCTACAACTGGACAACTGAATTTCCCCCTTGGGATAATAAAGGTATCTATCTATAGCCTGCACTGGGGCTGTAACGCTACACCACTGATAAATAACATCACAATCAAACAATAGGTGAAAACCTGGCATTTAGCAGATACTCTTATTCAGAGCGACTTACATTAAGCAAAGTAAACACATACATACACACATAGAAGTGTAGTGTCTCAGTAAACTAGGATCACATAGAGACGGCGTAGTTGTGTGTCAGTAAACTAGGATCACATACAGTAGAGACAGTGTAGTGCTAAACCATGGGTCTTCAACAGGGAGTCCGGGACCCTAAGGGGGGCACAATATCTTTGTGTGATAGGAACTACCCTGAACCCAATAGCATCCCTATTCTGGTGGGTCCCAAAAATAGCCGATTTACAAGCTCACAACACGTCGCAGAGATTTGGTGAAGAGGGGAAAACCAATGTTAGAACCAATACAAGTAGCCAAAGGTCATGTTAAATGTCTGAGAATACACATTAACATGAATCCTACACAACAATGATGACAGTGCTGTCAAACAAGTCTATGAAATCCATCAGAATGGATCCATGCCGGGATAGCAGGTAAACAATGAACCTAGCATCAGTCTAAATGACATGAATTACAGTAAGTAACAAAAACACAAGAATGACCAGCAGATAATGTACATCTGCATAGTCGTCATATCTAGGTCAGTCACTAAGAGCACAATGTGGAAGGGACACTCTTTCTCCTCCAGGCTAGTTTGTCAGTCCAGTGGTTCTCAACCGCGACCCCCAATATAATCATAGTTGAAATGGGGATCCCCCACCCTGACAAGCACTTGGAATTGTAGGAGTTGAGGCATTACATTTAGTTTGACTTGGTTCCACATATATTAAATACTGTGAAAATAGCAGATCGACAAGCTCAAAACGTTGAGTGTGTCAGCGTGGAGCATTGGGCGGGAGGAGAGGACGAAGACTCTACCTCTAGTTATCAAGTGGCATAATACAAGTAATCTTGTAAATCCGTTATTTTCACAATATTTATCTGTGGAACCGAGTCAAACTAAATGTAATGCCTACAATTCCAAGTGCTTGTAAGGGTGGGTCCCCAGTTCAAATGTGATTATTTGAGGAAAAAAAGTTGAAAAGTTAGGGGACCCTTGATATTGAGTGTAAACCTACAGGATCGAGTGGCCTCTGCAATGTGTGCCTTGAGTGAGAGCTGACTGTCCAAGACAACACCAAGGCTCTGAATGAATGAATGACTTCCAGGACAACACCAAGGCTCTTGGCTGTTGGAACCGAAGTCACCAGAGATAGAAACAGTGAGATCCCGCATGGGGCAGGACTTACCTGGGAAGAAGAGAAGCTCAATCTTGTCTGGGTTCAGCTTGTGGGGGTGAGAAGAAAACATCCACTGTGAGATGTCAGCCAGACATGCAGCGATGCGCTCTTCAACCTGAGTGGTAGAGGATGGAGAGAGAAAAACTGTTGAGTTACAATCAACTAATTGTGACCGTAGGTCGCATTTAATAAACAAAATCCCTTTTATGCCCATATATGGAGATTTCTGATGCCATCAATCCCAGGCCCTAACTGACCTAACCTGCTTTACTATAATTTACACCCTACCTTCCCGAAAACATTAATATTAAAGGAGCTATAGTCAACTTTTTCATTGTAGGGCTGACATCCTAGTCTACAGACTAGGATGTAAACAAAGTACCGGCCCTGTAAATGTAAACAAAGGGCCAAAATGATTATTTTATCATTATTTTACGCTTTTTGTGGTCATTTTTTAATTGAAACACATATATGAAGCTTATTTTTTTATAAAATATTTTCGAAACATAATTTTTATTTTAGCATCCGTTTTTCAAGAAAAAGTTGACTATAGCTCCTTTAAGTCCATATATGTATATGGATATATATATTGATAACGGATAAAATAAATACAATTTCCATATACAGTATGGGCATTCCCAGATGAAGCCCTGTTAAGGTACCCCCTAATGCCCATATATGGAGATCTCCAGTAGTGATGTTACCGATCAATCGGCAATGGATCGGATCAAAGCGTGATCGGCGATAATCGGTGGTTTAGATCAAAAGGTAAATTCACCGATCCGATCCGATCGGTGCATCCGATCAACCAGCCGTTCAGTATGCCCACTTGAGGCCATTTTGGGGTATTGATTTCCACAGTGCTGAAGGAATAATTAGTTGTGCTCATACTGCTATGATAATAAATACATAGTAATGCTGGTAAATAACAATAAGGCAAATATATAAATGAATTCATGAGTGAATGAATGAATTAAAGTTAAAACATTAACATTTAGAAAATATAAATAATAACTTGATCGGATCGGTGATTGATCGGTATCGGGTGATCAAACTTTTGTGATCGGTGCTCGCTGATCGGTTCCAAAAAACCTGATCGGACCATCCCTAATCTCCAGGCATCAAACCCAGGCCCTAAGTCGCCATGGCCCTGCTTGGCTTTACTAATTAACATATGTTTTATGCCAATATATGGAGATCCCTGTCCCAATGTCATCAATATTAAGGACATATCTGGGAATGCCCATATTTGGTAACACCCATATATGGGCATGTTTTGACATAACATTGTTGACTATCATGCTGGGGTCTCCATATATGGGTAACTGGTCCGATATATATCACTGGCCAATAATTCACTCCTTGTCAAGTCCCGCCCCATGTCGCTCTGTTACTAGGTGGGGAAAAAAAGCCAGGGAAGACTTTTTTGTCCATTCACTTCCATTATAGAAACAAGATTTTTCATAGCCTCATTATTGCTATTTAAAGTACCAATATAAAAACAAGATTTTTCATTGCTTCATTATTGCATATTTTCCAAATTATGAATTAGCAGTAATTGTTCTAATAATTAGTGTGGATTGTCTATATTTGGCTTTTGAAATGCAGATAATGTATAAGCATATAAATAACCACATTTATAATTTTTATAAATCAACAAAAAAGTATCAAAATCATCCCAATTTAAGTTGGCATATGGCCATTTTCGGTTTAAAACGGCAATTTTGAATTAAAAAAAATTCAGAAATGGATTCAGCGTCCTCAATGCAAAAGGGGCGTTTCCCCCCGAAAATACATGTTTTAATTAGTTTAACCAAAATAAATCCTCTGACACAGGCAGAGGGAGAGAGAGCAGTGCATCTAGGCTGACTCGCACTGACCAGGAAATTGAGGAAGTATAGCCTCGCCCTCAACATAAAACTTATTTTAACACTTATGTTGCAATGATTTTTTCCGGCCAATGTCCCGCGTTGCCATGGTTACCATAGACTTCCATGTAATTGTGCAAGTGTGTAAAAAGTGCACGCCCATGCCTAGATGATGCACCACGTGTGTAGATGCTGTTCACAGCTTTCAAACAAAAAAATCCACTTGGAAATCCGTGCAGGCATTCATGATTTATCAGCCATTATGTTTTCTTCAGATGTAAACAAACATGGCTGCCATGTTTGAAAGAATGGGTTGGTATGGGGGTTAAACATGCAATTTCGCGATCGCGATCATGCCTAATACATTTCTGGAGGTCCAAAGAAAATTTTTGAAAAAAAAAAAATTGAATTTTTTTTTTTTTCAAAAACGGCCCAAACTCGGGAAACTCGGGGTTGGCACAGCACTAGTACCAATACAAACTCGGGAAACTCGGGGTTGGCACCATATGTGTTAATTGTAATTCTGCCCATTTAAAATATATGTACCCAATCGAATGTCTTAGTTACATCGATATTGTTCATGTGGTCAAAATTAAAAGTAGCGGATATAGCCGATCTACAAGCTCACAACGTATCGCATTGCGATGCATTGTGAGCTTATACTGTGGATCAGATATAACAGTACATAGCTACTGTATATCTTTTGCAACATGGAGACGATTATGATGTCGTGTAATGAGCTTGAGTTACTGAGTACTCTTCCACCTTTTAAAGTACTCCTCACGCCGCCCGGAACCCTTCCCAGGTCCTAAGCCCAAGAAGTTACCGGATCTTTTTAAAATGAAACACTGTCACTACACTACACCTTTAAGTTCACAAACAATTTCTCATTTGTGTAAACCCATTAAGTGTATTAAGTTCACAAACAGTTTCCCATTTGTGTAAACCTATGTAGGTGTACTAAGTTCACAAACAGTTTTAATAACCTTCCTTGCTTGTGTAAACCTACTATTACACATATACATATACATATTTAACACTAACATAAATACACTTCTCTGAATGAAAGCTGAGCTATCAATGAGACCCTCTTTAACTGGTGAATATTATTATTTTCTACAGCGACTATTTATTTTAGAGACCAAGATATGCACCTTACTTTAGAAATGTAGACCTTAGGTCTGAATGGAGAATGCAAAACCACAAAGACAGTGTAAAGTGTGAGTCTGAACTTGTAGCTTCTCTCGCCAAGGGCTCGGGAGAGACGCAGCTCAACTTATTAGCACAAACCGTCCAGAGTGAACATCAGTTCATCCGGTTAGGGGTTTTGGAGATTTGTGCTTTATCTGTCAAGCTCGCCCACCAGCTCAGCACGCGCTGAGTTGGCTTCTGATAGGGTGAAAAGACTTTTAACCTAATACTCTTGTTGAATCTTACCAAAAGTCTCAATCAGTCCCACAGCCAGGAGATGGTTTCGAGTGCCTGAAGGTGTTCAAAACCTTCCTCCCATGAGTGCAGCCTTCCCCGTAGGGAAGGAGAGAAAGTCAAACCTTTAAAAAGTTGTTAACTCTTGAAAATGAATTCAGACAGACACCAAGCAAAAGTGAATAAAAAAGCTTTAGTGAAATAAAAACAGTTACAAATTATAAGCTCACCAATACAGAAATTGGCGATGAAAATTAACAAAGAAGTACTCAACTAAACAGAGTCAAACTCTCTCTAAGTAGACAAAAAGGAACAAGTGGTGCAGAAATTGCACTAAGTACAAACAGGTCCATCCCCGACCCCTAACGGGCCGGGGATAGCTGCAACAACTCAACTAAAAAACAACCTGACAAGTAACAAGTCAGACACAAGACTGAACAATAGACACGGAGCATTCTCTTTTAAACAGTAGTCCGTTGCAGTCACAGTGACGTGATTTACACACAGAACATATTTTAGCACACACACGTTGTCACGCGTCTGTGCACGTACATGCCCTCTCATGCACAGCCTGACGCAATGGAGACGGTCAAGGTGAGGCTAGGACTCCCCTATTCATTCGAGATTGGGGAGTGTCCGCCCTAGTTTCAGAAGTCTCTGGGAAACACGCTCTCCCCCAGGATGTCATATCTCTTATCTCGGATAAGAGATAACAGCACGGCCCGAACGTTAGGGAGGGACGGGCACCTGTCTCACTCACGCTCAGTCCCAGGTTGGTTTCCCAGACAGAGAGCGTCTTGTAGATGCAGCTGTGTTGGCAGTGTGCCAAGGCATACTTTCGTGCTTGTGAGAATGTCCCATGTTTGTTGCAAACACACATTACATACAGTATATGAGAAAAACAGCAGCTCTTTTGACTAAAAACCTACTTCTCATGTATTATAAAATGATGAGAACTTTTCTACACAAACAACAATGTATATATGCATTTTATACTACTAAACCAAGTATTTCAATATATATTTATGCCCTTTTTCCACACTAACATATAAGGATTATATCAGGACATAACTTTACTTGGCTTCTTCTTCTAGCGGCGAGAAGTGTAGTGTCGTTTCTCCTTTCGCTTCCCACTCTTGCCCTCCTGGGGGGCAGAGGTCACAGGTGGAGTGGGAGCTGGGGCTGGAGCTGGCTGGGGGCAGCCTGGGTTTGGATATAGGGGTTGTATTGCTTGCATCGGATAATATGCAAGTTGTGGCATGCCCACGGGCACCTGGGCAACTGGTGGAGATGGAGGTGGCGGCATGGCTTGGCGGTCAGCCTTGTCAGCAACAGCAGGAGTTGGAGATGGCTGTCTCTCTGATCCCACAGACCCTCTGCGCTTCTCCTGGTGCTGACGGTCCTTGTGGCGGTTGTCATGCTGGTACGGCTTGAAGGGCCTGGGTGCCACTTTCTTGGGGTCCCGGGCCGGAGCCCCAGGGCCCCTAACACCCCCTTTGGCACCCTGGCTCCCCTCTCGTGCTTTCGCCTCAATGGCAGCTGCGACAGCATCAGATGGGTATATGGCAGGATCTCGGTAGGCATCCCGGATTCCTGTTTGTCCATTCTCCCATTTTCCTCGAACTATGCGAGTTCCCAAAATGGCTTCCAGGCAACCAAAGCGATTCTGCCCTGATCCCTGAGTTTCAATGGTGGCCCACACTTGGCCCGCCTGGTAACGCAGAGAACTCACCATCACCCTGTAGATGGTTACACATGCAGGCACGATAGAGCGCCAGTTGTCTCCTATCAGGCGGGAATAGTTCACCAATCTCTTGATGGAGTAGCCTTTCAGTAACACGTAGTCTTCCCAAGTAGGTGTCAGGAACGGCTCTCTGTTGGACAGGTGTCCTCGTCTGATGCCCGCGATCTGCTCCCAAACTTGAGGAACCTTCAGGGCATCGTCGTTGATCTTGTTGCCTTTGATGCCATATAGCTGCATCCTGGGCATCTCGTAGTCTTCATCGTCAGCGAGGTCCCCCAGAAGTGAGGGAAACACCACCTTCCAGACAGCACCCGCAATGGGCACAGAGGACTCCGCTGGTTGATCCACTGGAGCCGGGGTGGAGGCACCACTCCGATCTTCCTCTGGGAGATATCCAGAGATCTGGTTCTCCGGGTGTTTGCTATTATGCAAATCAATAATGTGCTCATCTGGACAGGCTGGGCAGCCGCTGACACAGCCTGGACAGCCTGTATCTCCAGAGTTATTAGCAAGAAGATTGTCATCATCCATGTCGTCCAGGCAAATGGAGATGATCTGCTCTTGTCCTTCGCTGGCCATGTCTAGGTCGTCGTCAGGTTCCAATTCTCCACAAAGAATAGGAAGGTTTGAGAAGTGTCCCATATGATGGTCAGCAGACGTTTGTGACGAGAGCTTGCCTGAGGAGCTCCTTATATACAGAGCCTCAGGCCACAGCTCCTCCCTAGGGAGGGGGTGCCCCTCCCTCCGGGTTCCTCCTCTCTCTTCCCACGGGAAATATATCTCCCGTTGAGAGATAAGAGATAAGAGCTCATTAGTGCCGGCCAGCTGTGTTGAGGTGTCACCCTAGTTCAAGGCCACCTTGTCTAGCTGGATGCATGAACACAGATCAGCTTTGTCAACAGTGTGCAAAAGCATGTATTTCTCTCTCTATGCAGTACAAATAGTGCATATGGATTAAAAGGACAGGGGGGCCATATTCTTGGGGTCACAGTCAGGACCCCTAACACCCCCTCTGGCATTTGCATTCGGCCAGGGCAATGCCCAACCATGAGCAAGAACATCTGACCACAGCTTCAGCGGCCATAACAGGATAGGCTGCCAGGACGATGCAGTCCATACAGGACGTAGCACCGCGGGCAAACCAATGCTCAACATCCCCTGGGCCCCTCCTTGGGGCCAAAGGTAAAGGCCTCGCCACCAGGGCGAATGAGAGGCTTGCATGAAGCCTTCCCTGGCCAACTTCACCACACCATAGGATACGCCTAACCAGGCGCTGGCACTCTTTCCAACTCCACTGTCCCCAGTTGGAGGGGACCGTCCTGGCGCTACACAGATCAACACTTCATGTCTGGCAACTCCAAGGCAAAGGGCATCTCCTTACGAGAACAACAGTTACCTGTCCCATGCCTTGGCGCAACCTCTCCATCCCTAACTAGGGGTTTACAACCCGAAGCTTCGGCCATTTCTCAGTGCTCACCTGGTCTTGCGAACTTGGTCAATATGTACTATTACCGAGTTCTCCAACCTAAGCTGAGCCGATGTGGGCTCGCCCCGCCGACCGCTCCCGAGGGAGCGTTGTCTGCGGCGGTGGGATTGGCGGAGTCCATGCCCAAATAACTTAGGTTGGTCGCAAAGTCGTTATAATATTATTAGATGTTCTCAACTGCTAGTTTATCTAGTTCCTGATGGAGATACCGATTACTGGCCGTCTGCTGCGCTCACAGACCTCCACTTCACTCTGTTCAAAATCTCCGACGCTCTGGGGAGTTTTGTGAATAAAAACACTTAAGCCTTGATAATATTAACTATCCTTTACTTCCGTAGTAAATAACTATATTCCAAGGGTCTCTCGGCTATTCTTTATGTGGCAGTGGACACGAATTTAATTAATCAATTACTAACCAATAATCAATAATCAATCAATATCCACCCAGGGACGCCATGTAATGAGCTTGAGTTACTGAGTACTCTTCCACCTTTTAAAGTACTCCTCACGCCGCCCGGAACCCTTCCCAGGTCCTAAGCCCAAGAAGTTACCGGATCTTTTTAAAATGAAACACTGTCACTACACTACACCTTTAAGTTCACAAACAATTTCTCATTTGTGTAAACCCATTAAGTGTATTAAGTTCACAAACAGTTTCCCATTTGTGTAAACCTATGTAGGTGTACTAAGTTCACAAACAGTTTTAATAACCTTCCTTGCTTGTGTAAACCTACTATTACACATATACATATACATATTTAACACTAACATAAATACACTTCTCTGAATGAAAGCTGAGCTATCAATGAGACCCTCTTTAACTGGTGAATATTATTATTTTCTACAGCGACTATTTATTTTAGAGACCAAGATATGCACCTTACTTTAGAAATGTAGACCTTAGGTCTGAATGGAGAATGCAAAACCACAAAGACAGTGTAAAGTGTGAGTCTGAACTTGTAGCTTCTCTCGCCAAGGGCTCGGGAGAGACGCAGCTCAACTTATTAGCACAAACCGTCCAGAGTGAACATCAGTTCATCCGGTTAGGGGTTTTGGAGATTTGTGCTTTATCTGTCAAGCTCGCCCACCAGCTCAGCACGCGCTGAGTTGGCTTCTGATAGGGTGAAAAGACTTTTAACCTAATACTCTTGTTGAATCTTACCAAAAGTCTCAATCAGTCCCACAGCCAGGAGATGGTTTCGAGTGCCTGAAGGTGTTCAAAACCTTCCTCCCATGAGTGCAGCCTTCCCCGTAGGGAAGGAGAGAAAGTCAAACCTTTAAAAAGTTGTTAACTCTTGAAAATGAATTCAGACAGACACCAAGCAAAAGTGAATAAAAAAGCTTTAGTGAAATAAAAACAGTTACAAATTATAAGCTCACCAATACAGAAATTGGCGATGAAAATTAACAAAGAAGTACTCAACTAAACAGAGTCAAACTCTCTCTAAGTAGACAAAAAGGAACAAGTGGTGCAGAAATTGCACTAAGTACAAACAGGTCCATCCCCGACCCCTAACGGGCCGGGGATAGCTGCAACAACTCAACTAAAAAACAACCTGACAAGTAACAAGTCAGACACAAGACTGAACAATAGACACGGAGCATTCTCTTTTAAACAGTAGTCCGTTGCAGTCACAGTGACGTGATTTACACACAGAACATATTTTAGCACACACACGTTGTCACGCGTCTGTGCACGTACATGCCCTCTCATGCACAGCCTGACGCAATGGAGACGGTCAAGGTGAGGCTAGGACTCCCCTATTCATTCGAGATTGGGGAGTGTCCGCCCTAGTTTCAGAAGTCTCTGGGAAACACGCTCTCCCCCAGGATGTCATATCTCTTATCTCGGATAAGAGATAACAGCACGGCCCGAACGTTAGGGAGGGACGGGCACCTGTCTCACTCACGCTCAGTCCCAGGTTGGTTTCCCAGACAGAGAGCGTCTTGTAGATGCAGCTGTGTTGGCAGTGTGCCAAGGCATACTTTCGTGCTTGTGAGAATGTCCCATGTTTGTTGCAAACACACATTACATACAGTATATGAGAAAAACAGCAGCTCTTTTGACTAAAAACCTACTTCTCATGTATTATAAAATGATGAGAACTTTTCTACACAAACAACAATGTATATATGCATTTTATACTACTAAACCAAGTATTTCAATATATATTTATGCCCTTTTTCCACACTAACATATAAGGATTATATCAGGACATAACTTTACTTGGCTTCTTCTTCTAGCGGCGAGAAGTGTAGTGTCGTTTCTCCTTTCGCTTCCCACTCTTGCCCTCCTGGGGGGCAGAGGTCACAGGTGGAGTGGGAGCTGGGGCTGGAGCTGGCTGGGGGCAGCCTGGGTTTGGATATAGGGGTTGTATTGCTTGCATCGGATAATATGCAAGTTGTGGCATGCCCACGGGCACCTGGGCAACTGGTGGAGATGGAGGTGGCGGCATGGCTTGGCGGTCAGCCTTGTCAGCAACAGCAGGAGTTGGAGATGGCTGTCTCTCTGATCCCACAGACCCTCTGCGCTTCTCCTGGTGCTGACGGTCCTTGTGGCGGTTGTCATGCTGGTACGGCTTGAAGGGCCTGGGTGCCACTTTCTTGGGGTCCCGGGCCGGAGCCCCAGGGCCCCTAACATGTCGATATATCATACTTGTGACAGGCCTATCAGTGACATTTCAACCAACCAATAGTAACAATAACATCTAATGTAACTGACCGATTTACATATCATTAAGGCAGCATCACATATGTACAGTAAGAGAGAATCACTCTGCTTTCATTTCTTAATGATTCTGACATGACATGAAGGACCCATCCAGTCCAAAAGAACATTTTAAACAGTTAGCTTCACAAACCACATTTTGTTTTTGTCCTGAATGCTTGGATTTTTAATCCTCAATGAAAGTATTGTCTGTGCTCAGAGTTCCTCTGAACTGAAAACTTTAGACAGACTGCTGCCTGCAACCAGTTTTCCAACAAGATGAGGGCTGAGCTGGAGAACCCAGTACCTACTTACCGACTGACCGACTGACTGACTGTCTGACTGTCTGTACCTGGATCCTCTGATATGCAGTGACAAGTCCTGATCACCTCTACTGCACAGCTTTGGTAGCAGGTCCTATAAGCACACTATCCAAAACACCACAACACCTAGAGTGGCTGATATATTACATTCATTTAAAGTGATCCCTGACTAATACGACAAATATGTCTTAAAACATTATAATTGTCCTATATAACTACAATGTAAAATTAAAAACACCTCAATTATTTTATTTATTCTAGAAATAGCTAATCTTTCACTCAATAGGGGAAATGCCCGTCGCAAGTTGATGATGTCATAAATGTCAAGTGTGATCTATCCCTATGGAATTTATGGCATGCATGTGAAAATAAAAACAAACTTAATACTTCCTATGGTTAATATGAGCATCAAATCAATATTTTTTTGCACATGCATGCCATAAAAATGACACATGACATTTATGACATCATCAACTTGTGACAGGCATTTCCCCTACTGAGTGAAAGATTAGCTATTTCTAGAAGAAATAAAATATTTAAGGTGTTTTTAATTTTACATTGTAGTTATAGAGGACAATTATAATGTATTAAGACATATTTGTCGTATTAGTCAGGGATCACTTTAATGCAGTGGTTCTCAAATAGCCGCAAATTGCAACACTAGATTTTATTTTAATCGGATGAATCTAGGGTTGCAATACCTCCCATAGGCAGCCAATGCATCAAAACGTTTTTTTTTTTTTTGCTATCTGATTGTCAAACTCAGCAATATCGTGGCTCTATGGAAAGCTTGGAATTTACTCTTGCTATCTGCAAAGTGTTTGTTTCCGAAAAATCCACCGTAGAAATGTTAGGAGCTACTTTCTATCAAGAAATTGGCTTCAGGTGATTATTTTTTCTAAGTGCTGGAGATTGGAAGCGCTTGTGGTTAGTCACTCAGCGGTCCTGTGTACCACCTGGTTCTAAATGTCACATAATTAGTCCCCCCAGGAATCCGCGATTCCGCGATCGCAGAATTTTTCGCGGAATTCGCGACCACCCGCGGATTTCTCGGCCGTTCGCGGACTTTTCTGACGTCCGCGGAATAGCGGTCGCGAGTGGCAGCAGAGCGGCGGGAGTAGTCATTACTACTATTATAAAACAATGTGTACATGGTCTGGCAAGTGGCCACTTCATACAGAGCCTGGGGAATAGCTTAGCTTCCTCCTGCTAGTTGCACTGACGCTGTATTGGTCCGGTCCCACATTCGTTCCTGACAGAAACTGTGTCCTGATCTATAGTTCCTCTCTGCCTCTATAATGGTCCTGGCAATAACAATGCTAATACAGAAGAGAATAAATAAATATTACACCCATACTAGGTAGTAGGTAGGCTATCCTCTAAAATGTGGTTACTATGGGCATTGGTTAATTTGCATGACAATATAGTCTTTGCAACAGAAAGTAATTATTAAAAACAATAACAATTAAAAAAATAATAGATTTAATATTAGATTTTTATTCTCAAAAATGATTATTTGATTATTCTAACCACTAATTACAATTAATTGTAGCTATTTCATGAAGGGTTTTACTTGATTATTAGAACTATATCATTTTTAGCTTGATAACTGGTCATTTTAGGTTGTTTATTAATGTCCGCGGAATCAAGAATTGTTCACCACAGAATTCCGCAGAATCAGGATTGTTCTCCGCGGAATAAAGCATTTTTCTCCGCGGATTCCTGGGGGGACTACATAATGCAGGAGGCAGCGGGACGCTGCGTAATAGAAGACGAGCGCTTCCGAAGTTCAACACTTAGAAAATAAACCATGTCTGCTCGGATTTTTCAGAAACAAACACTTTGCAGATAGCAGGAGTAAATTCCAAGCTTTCCATAGAGCCACGATATTGGTGAGTTTGAAGTCGTTTAATACAATCAGATAGCAAAAAAAAAAACGTTTTGATGCATTGGCTGCCTATGGGAGGTATTGCAACCCTAGATTCATCCGATTAAAATAAAATCTAGTGTTGCAATTTGTGGCTAGTTCTCAAGTGGATTCCATGGACTCTGTGGGTTCCTTTAGGGGGGTCTAATTGACCCATACAAGTCTGTAACTCTGACAGTGTACAAATGGAACCAAATGAACCCATTTGTACACTGTCAGAGTTAAAGGGAGACTTTCAAATTTCAAAGTTTGAGAACCACTGATTTAATGTATTCCATATACAGTATAAATGCCCTATGCCCTCCTGTGTCGGTGACATTGTGAAATGTAATGGCTCTGAAATCATCACAGCCATTCTAGGGCTGAATTATCAGACAGCGTCCATACTCACAGAAACCTGCTGAAATGTCTCCCAAACAGTCAAACACTCTCTTCTCCTCCAGGCTAGTGTGTTAGTTGACCAGCCAGTCCATCTGGGAGTTATTAATGTCAGCTGGTTATGGTAGAAATACTGAGTGAAAACCCAGCTCCAAACACACATACATGCTGATATATCCACACTGGTTTATGGCCCGCTTCATTTGGTGACAACATTTACCAGATTATTTAATTCATAAACATCTCTGTTTTCAAGTTTCCTTCCTGCTTCTTTTAGCCCCTCCCCCTCTTGTAACTGCTAGGTTGTCTTGTCTATAGTTGATTGACACCTGAATACCCAATGACATTGCTTCCATGATCTTGGTATAAATCTCTAACACATATCTGACCAAGTAGATGCATGTCTGCCCCCTAGTGGACATGGTGCTTTAGTGCAGCTGATAGTGAAATGACAAAACTGAGTTCAAATCTCAAGGTTAAGAGATCAAACATCACTCTGACAACATTTAAAGTGTCATTAATATGATGATGATGATGATAATAATAATAATGGCGTTGTGAGCTTGTAGATCGGCTATTTCTGGCTAAAGTTCCCAGAAAATGGACGCTAGGGTTCAAGTGGTTATTATTAAATGGAGAAAAAAAGGTTTCTACCACAAAACAATTTGGAGGACCCCCTGTAATAACTCTTAGGACCCCCTAGGTTGAAGACCCATGCATACAGTTCTTATATTCAGCACATTGGATGGGTACATTACAGTTCTTTGCTTGGTGTGCAGTAGAAGAGATACACAGGGTTTCCACTGTCATGAAATTCCTACAAATATGAGAAAAGCAGTTTACGCCCGGAGTAGGTCTGCAATTAATCAGAGTGTTTTGGAAAAATGTTTGGCCATGAATTGTTTTTGGTTGTTTTGTCAACCACGTGATACATTGTGCAACAGAGGCAGGGAGGTTCATGTTCAAGCGTGTCTTCAATAAAATCTTTTGTGTCAAATTATGTTTTTCTACACTGTGTGTTCTTGGGGCATAGCACACTAGGCCTGGAAATGTGGTAACATATTTGGGAGACGTTATGGAAAAGTATTGGTAAAAATGTGTGGGAACCCTGGATACAGTGGAAACAGATGAATCTCTCAGTCTGAGAATGTCCGGCGGTCATCTGAGTTCATGTTCCTGAACATTCAGCACTTTTAAGGGGATGCGGTTTATTATGTAGGGGGCGCTGTTTCCCTGGGGATTCTGTCCACGGCTCTGTCTTTTTTCCACAATGTTTGCCAGTGGGTGACACATTTGTGTTAGGGACTCGCACTGATGGCTTTACGGATTACTTACTGGCCTGTTTGTCTTCGGTATGGCAAAGAAGAAAGTCATGTTGAAACTGGAGTCGTTTCTTTCACGATAACATCCAGGAAGAAAGAAAAAGGTGGAAATCTAGAGCCTTTTGATATCCACTTGCAGATGAAAGGGCAGTTTTACAACAATGGACGACTACCGGCTCCGCCCCCTCCAAAAGCTGCCTCCGCCACTATCACAGCGCGCCGCTATTGGCTTCATTCACTTCAATGGGAAATACGGCGGATTGTACACACATTTTACACATTAAATATTAATTCCGTTTTGGACCCAGAGCTTCGAAATCTCTTCCAATCCATCAACAAGGCCTGGATCTGCATTGGAAAAAATATTTAGACCTTTACACTTTTAAAACAATACGACATAGGAATATATAAGGTATATAAGCAGAGGAATAAGGAACATGTCCATGGTTGCTGGACCACAGAAAGCCGTTTCAAACCAATTTAAATATGAATGGACTGTATTGGCCTAAACGACAATAACCCATGACTACAAACACCTTATTTGTTATGTTAAATAGCAACTGATATGTAATGTACGTCTGTGAATGTCTGAATGAACAGGGGTAGCGACGCGAAGTGTTGTATTTCAACTCTGCTTTCGACTGCAGGCTGTGGGTAGGGGCGTCACAAGGGGGGGAAAAGTGGGACTGACTTACCAGGGCCCACGGTGGAAGGGCCTTAATTATTTTAGACTTTATCGATTGAAAAATAACAGATATACAAGCTCATAGCGCGGCACTGAGTGCCACGCTGCGAGCTTGTAGATTTGCTATTTTTGAAATCCCACGATGAAGAACATTCATGTGGGCCCACAGCGAATCCTTGTACCCAGGGCCCAGAATTTGATGCAACACCCTCTCCCTCTGCGGCTCGGCAGCTAAACTTGTCAGGAATCGCGAACATTTCACGCCAGAGATATCAAATGTTATAGATAAGATTTATAAGCAATCGGCATGATAAGAAACATGTAGCCTACATTTGAAGCAGTTTATTCTGGTTGGTTGTTTGTGTAATGGAGAGTAATAGCCTCTAAACTAATCAGTGAAAAGTGAAAACGGCTCTGTATAGGTCCAGCAGACAGGCGATTTCCTCATTCTGCTGTTGCGTCCTTATATATTCCTTTGTCGTATTGTTTTAAAAGTTTAAAGGTCTACATATTTTTCCAATGCATATCCAGGCCTTTGTTGACGGATTGGACGAGATTTCGAAGCTCTGGGTCCAAAACGGAATTAATATTTAATGTGTAAAATCCGCTGTATATCCATTCAAGTGAATGGTGCGGCTGTGATTCTCGTCGGAGGTCTCGGCGGAGAGGTGGGGGCGGAGCTCCCGGTAGTCATGAATTGGGCCTATACCTTTGGCTCTGTCAAGTTAAGTTAAACCAGGAGATTTTCCAGGCACTCCAGCTCACAAAGCTTTAGTCTTTAGTTTTTAGGGAAGTTTCAATCTTGTGCTCTATCCATACATTGCTTCTAGTCTCTCCCAGACATATTGAGAACAAAGAATGGGTTTCTGTGTGACAGTGGTTTACATTGTCAGATGATGGTTGCTAGCCTTGGAACAGTGTTGTTTTTGACAGCAAATTTTGATTTAGTTTTAGTCATAATTATTCTTTTGAATAAAATGTCATTTAGTTTTAGTCATAATTTAGTCACCTGAAAAGTTTTAGTTTTAGTCTAATTTTAGTCGACTAAATATAAGATTTTAGGCGACTAAATCTACAGTTGATTTAGTCAACGGAAATGTATTTTGGCAGGCCTTGATGGCATCGTAATGACTGATTTTACACTTGATTGCATGCTGAAAATAGCCGATCTACAAGCTCACAACCCGTCACAGCTTGTAGATCTGCTATTTTCAGCATGCAACACCTGAGAGCAACCATTTTTGAAAGACGTTTACATTTAGTTTTTTTTTTCTTTTTCACCTAAAATGCCCAAAATCGGTACACCTGGTTGAAAGTGTTTAGTGCAGTAACACACATTCTCAATTGACTGGACAGTGACACCTTGTGTTTTTAGAGCTGAGAGTGGACGTGGACGCCCTGCCCCAGCACCATCCCGGCCCTCTCCCCAGAGACAGCAGTTCATCCTCTGGATACTCCAGCTCTCCCTGTTCACCTCGCATCCCGCTCTGCCGCGACTCCGCCTTTGATCGGGCCAGAGACATCCACAGACGTGAGTCATCAGTGAAACAGACATTTGCAATTTAGACTAGAGTAAGGGTAAGTGAAATAATGAAAGCAGAAGTGGAACCCAGTGTCTGTATCACTTCTGACCACCAATGACTTCAATTTCCACATTTCTTTTTTTCATTAACTCCCATTTAAAGCAAGACTCTTTTTTTTTTATTATTATTATAAACCGCCCGCCAAAACATCCGGGGAAATTAAACAAGCGCTCCTTAACCTTATTTTTGAGAGCCATTACAGGAATGCTCCCTCTTTATATTTGTTCCATGCTGACTCGGTCCCTATTCGTTTTTTAGTTTTCATTAATTAATATCGGATTTTAGTTAAGCAGTTTTAGATTTCTGTAATTTCTGATTCATGCTTTTTAAAATTATTGTTATTTATTGATGACTACAATGTTGAGTACTGGTGTTTTTATTGTGGGCCTGTCCCTCAAAGTCTAAATAAAGGTTATATAATGATGATGATGATGATGATGATGATGAACAACACCCATTGACTCTCCATCTCTGCCCCCCCTCCCCTCTCAGGCTTGTCAGGGCCACCAGACGCAGCAGGAGGCCAGGAGAAGGACAGGTCGTGTGTGGTTCTGCTGAGCTCCAGCTCCCCAGGCTCCAGTCGTCCCACGGCCCAGGTCCTCCCCGTCCAGACGGATCCGCTTCCTCCGCCTCCCCCGCCGCCGCCCTGCTGCTCCCACCTCCCCTTCAACGTCCCTCAGTCTCCCTACCAGGTCCAGGCCAGCTACCCTCAGACCCTGCTCTCCCCGGGTTTAAACGCAGCGCGCATCATGACCTCCCCGCGCAAGCCCAGGCCTACCCTGCTGTGCCCAGAGGACCACCGGGCCAAGGCTCTGGGCTCCAGCCTGCCTGGCCCTAGTCCAGGTTTTGCCACGGGGGTAGGAGGAGGTGTTGGTCAGGGGCAGACCGTTGCAGTGAGGCTGGAGAACCTTTTCCACGGGCTGAACGTGGACGTCTCCTCTCCCCTGCACCCCTCCTCTGCCCTCCAGGACTCGGCTGGGTGTCGTGGCCCAGCAGGGGGCGCTGTGGGTCTAATGGTGGAGACCAGCTCTGCGCTCACCTCCACCTCCAACAGCCACCATCACGTCTCTCATCCCCCTCTTCACTTTCACCTCTCTTCTTCGTCGTCCCTCTCTCCTTCGGGGTACTACTCCTATCCCTCTGCCTCTTCCTCTTTTTGCTCCATGTCCTCCCCCTCCACCTTCCCTTCCTTCTCCTGCTCCTCCTCTGCAAAGTCTGGCTCTCTGTCCGGGAGCTGCGGGGGCAGCAGCGGCGGCTTTGTCCCCATGGCAACCGGCAGCAGCGTTCCCATGGCGGCGGTTCCCGGCAACAGTTACTGCCCGCCCCCACCTGCCTCCAGCCCCTCTCACTCTTCCTCATCTTCCTCCTCCTCACTGGAGAGCCATGGCTCCGGTCAAGGCTCGGGCCACACGTCTTCCGTGTGCGTTTGCAGCTCGTGCGGTTGCCGCGGGAACTGTGGAGCCTATGGGACATTGCCTGGGTACGCAGCAGCAGCCGCAGCGGCAGCCGGCTACCTGCAGCCGTTCTCCGGTGGCCCCTCCCTCTTCACCTTGGGTCCCCTGCTCCACCTCAGCCCGTTGATAGCCACCTCCAGCAGCGCTGGCACGGCGCCTTTCTCCTACCCCCTGGTGGCGCCACCGCCCCTCTACCACCACGGCCCGGTGGCACATGACCAGCAGCACAGCTTCGGCCTCTACCAGCCCCACGGCCTGATGGGAAATGGAGGCCAGAAGCGGGCAGCAGGGAACCTGTCCTGTTATAACTGCGGGGCCAGCGGACACAGGGCTCAGGACTGCAAACAGCCAGCTATGGATTCTACACATCAAGGTGAGACAATGAACGGCTCCATAAATTACATTCACGTTTCAAGATATCGTAGAGCAGGGGTTCTCAAACCTTTTTAGGCTGTGACCCCCAAAATAAACATATTTGAACTGGGGACCCCCACCCTGACAAGCACTTGGAATTGTAGGTATTACATTTAATGTGACTCGGTTCCGCAGTTAAATATTGTGAAAATAGCCGATCTACATGCTCACAACGCCTCGCAGAGCGAGGCGTTGTAAGCATGTATATCTAAATGTTAATGTTCGCCTCTTGCTTACTGCTAATGTTCGTCTCTTGCTTAATTAATTGTTTGGCCAGTTTGGTATTAAAACGGTCTTGAAAGTCCTTAAATTGTCACTATAAATGTGCAGACACCCTGTATACACTTATACTGTGTGTTCGTTTGTTTACCGTTGAGTGAGGGAAGAAAATTACATTAAGCTAATCATCTGGGGACCCCAAAAAATAATTTGGGGACCCCACTTGGGGTCCCGACCCCAAGTTTGAGAACCACTGTTGTACAGCACCCGCACAATTTAGAGCCTCATAATAACGTCTTTCTTTCCTTGTTGTATTTTGCAGGGATGTTTCGACTGAAGTACACGCCTCATCCTGACAGCCAAGACTCGGGGGAATAACCATTCTCTCTGCCGCCCTTCACCAACCTTGCGGCACATCTGCACCTTATTTTGTCCTGAAGACGCCACTCGATAGAATGAGAATTAATAGAACAGGACACTTGCTGGCAGAGAATGTTGACTTCAAAAGGAAAGTGCCTTTATGCGTTTCAGAGTCAGCAGCAACCTCAAAGAGTAAAGTTTCGACAGCAGCCGTGCCTAAAGCGTATAGATCCAATCGGTGGTGTGGACTGGAGGCAACACATTGTTATCTTTCACTTTTCCTCAAAACTCTTTATTCTGACAGGGTGAAGAGAATAACACTTGTGTCCTGTAGTTAACCACATGAACCCTAGCGTCCCTATTCTGGGGGCGATCGGTTGTTTTTGTGGAGAGTGAAATGGGAGCGGACCTACAGTAGTATGGAGCTCTGGGCAATCCCATTGAACAAAGTACACTGGGTTTAAGTGACTCCTTAGGGTGCCAGTGTAACCTATACGGAGTGTAGAGGGAGACCCAACTCCCCCAGTGCTATGAAGCATGTCTTCACTCCTTCCAGAGCGTCAAGCCTGGATGTCTGTCTTGTCCATAAAAACATGACCACAATCTGAACCTTCATGCAAGCAGTAGTGCCAACAGCCTGCTGTCTTATTGGTAGGGGCAGCATGATGATCACTCATCTGTGTCACTCGTCGGTCCAGGATCAGATTTGAGGAACAAATCAGATTTGCCTGCAGTCTGAACAAAGCCTAAGGTTTATTGGTGTATGGCGGCTGATCATCTCCTGCGGTGCAAGATTGCTATAGAATTGTGATATTTTTTTGTTTTGCAAGTGAACATTGCTTCACTGTGTATGTCAGTGCACTTTTTCATATACACTGTGTATATCAAAAAGCCATCTTAGGCTCAGCAGCAAAATGACTGTTTTAAGAACATTGATAGGATAATAAGTGATAATTATATTCATTAATGTTAAACTTTATTGTCACATCACAGGTTTACAGTTCTAAGTGGGTGAAATTCTTTGTCACACAAGCTCCCATCATTTACAGTTTTCAGGAAGGGGAAATAACGGTAGAGATCAGACTGGATAATTTGTTCTCAAACCAAGGACCCTGATAACCCCCAATAACTACACATATTCATGTGTAGTTATTGGGGCATCACATCCACGACACACTGTGAGTTTGTAGGTCGGCTATTTTCGACAGACCTAATTGCATCTTCAAAGCGTTTTTTTTTTTTTTTTTTTTTTTTTTTTTACCAGATAGTTACCAGATATGCTCTGGGCAAGAAATTCTGCAACACCTCAACCATGAGAGAATGTGGTCCTCTACTCTTAAGAGCCCATTATGTATGGCTTAATTGAGAATTTACTGGGTCACAAGAGTAAGAAATAGAACTGTAAACCTAGTTTCTGCAGTTGTGATGATGATGACGTCTTCTGATCAGTTTACATACATAGATTACTTTAATTGGCTAATTGACAGGGTAACTGGAATTACTCTTCACATACGCGTGTGTGTGCGCGCGCACACACACACACACACACACACACACACACACACACACACAGGTGGGCTAGATGACAGCCTTTTGGTTGTTGATTAGTGTCTCTACCTCTACGTAGGTCAACCTGATGGCTTACTGCTTTTCAATTAACAAGTCCATCAAACAAAGTGTCATCAGGATGCACAATATATGCTGTGCATTCACCTCCATGTTTGACCTCTTTAGGCATTCAACAACAACAGCAACAAAAATGTAATTCTTAATGTTAGTGTAGTCATTTTGAATTGCCTGGTAGTGATTCAAAAACGTCTAGGAAAGTTGGGGCAATGTATTTTGTAATAAGTTTGTAGACAATGTAGAGTCTATGCAAGTTCTATCTCTGAACATGTTTTTGAGCGTTAAAGAGACATGTTATGGTTGGAAACCCTATTTTATTTGTTTGATATCTTCAAGGATAAGGCAGTATTGATTATCTGAAAGAATGTTGGTACAATTTCACAGGATCTTTTGAATTAATGTTTAGTTTTTGAGCACAAAGCCAACTGGCCGTGGCCAGTGAAGCACTTGAATCACCTTAATAAACAAGATTTCAGAGATGGACGCACACTAAAAGGTGTTTATGAATAGGGAGATAAAATGGGAATTTTGGATTTATTTGAGAAATGTAATTAATAAAGACAGACTGAGCAAGAAAAAGAAAATTAAGAGAAACACAACTACCTGGCAGAATTGTTGAAAAAGTTACCTGGTGTACTTTGGACTTTTACTAGAGCTTTTATTCCTGGGCAGGCACCAGTCTTTTGAAAGACACAAGGACATAGCTTGTCCTTCAGATGACCTTCTATAGCTGTACCCCTGGAGGATGCAGCACTGGGATAGTGTGATGTTTATTTAAAATGGTAACTTCTAATTATACACTTTGTATCGCAATTATCACAACTTATTCAAGTGATAAACTGAGAACCGTATAAAGTTTATTCTACTGCATTATAGTAGCAGAGTGTTCATACAATCCGGTTCTGCTAGTATTACATAGTTTGCATTTCACCTAAAAAAAAAAAAGAAAAAAAAGAAGTGCAATACTATGTTGTAAATCTTTGATATAGTTTGTAGAATTTGGTGCCATGGCATTGGTCAGAAGGTTCATTAGTCCGAAGGTTCATTAGTCCAAATTTGTTAAGAATACTATGCCTAACCCTACCCTAACCCTAAACCTAACCTCAGTAACCCTAACTAAATTCGGACTAATGGACCTTCGGACTAATGGGCAGTCCCCAAGCAATTTCCATGTTTGAAAATTCAAACATCTGAGAGCTGACATTCTTGATGAATGTGAGAGGCTGGAAATACATTGCGCAGTCGTTTCCAGTGATTGTACAGCTACTTTATAGTCTTTCCTGCATTTTCTCATACACTATATCAGTTACAGTCAGTGGTCTCTGAGATAAAATGGGAGCTAGCACTGCCAGATTGAGAAGGTGAATTTCTACTGCGTGTTCAAAAACAATGTTCACCGTAAAGATTGAGAAGGATGTGTTTACAGCAGGATTATTGAGGCCTTTAACCCATTTAGGCCTGAACACATTATGACGCAATATTTTATGCTTTAACTATTGAAAAATAGCAGATATACAAGCTCACAGCGCGGCACCGAGTGCCGCGCTGCGAGCTTGTAGATCTGCTATTTTTGAAAAATCGTGAAAATAAGATTTTTGACCCGATTACATAAGTGTCTTTTGAATCCTTCTAAGATTTTTTGAAAAAACGATGTTTGTATGTCAACAATCTGGCCAGCCATCGTCAAAGAAAAGGTCCTTTTCACTTAACTGGAGCTCAGTTAGTCTGTTCTTGAGAGACTGCTATGTCAGTGGTGCTCAAACCTTCTCATGTGAAGGACCCCCAAAATGATATGTATTTGGCCACGGACCCCCATCTCAAAATATTTAGTTCCAGGGACCACCCAGAGGCAAAATTTGAGTTACAAACGTTCGCTTTGAAAATACGTATATTCAAAGATTTGCACACATTTTCACGACTTTTTCAAAAATAGCAGATCTACAAGCTCGCAGCACGGCACTCGGTGCCGCGCTGTGAGCTTGTATATCTGCTATTTTTCACTGGTTAAAGCAGTCAATCATTTCTAGGCCTAAATAATGAGTACACTTGTAAAAAGAAACAATGATTTCAAATAAAATGTGCTTCATGGTTTGATTTGTTTTGCATGTGAATTCAAGCCAGACTGAATTCAAGAGTTACAGTGCTGCAGTATGCATGTTGCTTCGTATTTAGTAATATGCCCTTTTGCAATATTTTGTGTGCAACTGTTTGCAGCTAATTTGATCTTGAGAATGATCCTGTTTATTTTTAAGTTCAGATCTTATATCACTTTGTGTGTTTAAAGATGATAGTTTGATGATCGTGATTGTTTTATATTTTGCATCAAAATATTGAGAGATTAAAAGAAATTGATTCCGTTTTCCGTGGCCTGACTGGCCTCTTTCTTTAAATGTAGACGTTGCAATGGAGCTCAGGTTTTTGTTCTACTTTTGAGTCCGTGTTTACAAGTTGATGATGTATTAAGCCCAATAGCTTTAAGACTTGTGATCGACCAATTATGGTGAATATCATGGTCAGGATAACGTCAAGGATAATGTCAGTATTGTGTCAGTATCATAGTCAGTATCAAATTAGTGTCATGGTTAGTCATGGTCAGTATCATGCAATATCATGTCAGTATCATGGTTAGTCATGTATCATTTCATCAAACTACACAGTGTGATATGTTCAACCTACTGTTTAGTATGTATACAAGCGGTAGGATTTCACTTTGTCTAAGGACAAGGTTAGGAAAGAAAAGCACTCCATCTGGTGGCATAGATCAATATTAGCCTACATTGTCTGACTGAATTCTGTTTGCATCTCACATACTATCTAACATATAATTTAGCGAATGTCTGTCTGTCTGTCTGAGTGAGTGAGTGAGTGTCTGTCTGAGTTTAATTGATATTAATTTATTAGTGAATTAATTTTTCCCATTGACTTATAATGGGAATCGCAAAAACTCACATTCAATATTTTTTTTCTCGCAAACCATAGGGGCTACAGTTACAAAACTCTGAGAGGAGATTTATAATGATATCAAGGATTAAATAAAAAATAACTTTGTCAGTTGGCCTCATGGTGGCGCTATAACAGTCCACTTTACGTTTCGGCCTGTAACTCTTGAACCGTAGGTCGGAAAATTAAAATTCAATACGCATCTCCCCATATAGGCCCCGCCCATTTGCGTCAGGATAGATTTTCCGCCATTTTGAATTTTCTCCAAAACACACTTTTTGCTCCTTTTCCTACATATTTTCTTCAAATGTCACGAAAATGGGTACACATGATCTCTGAACCCATGCAATGAACATAGTCAAGGGATATTTTGATAGTCCATACCGTTCGTTCGTAACGGGCTTCCAAAGTTAGCGGGAGGGGCCCGTTTTGCAAACAATAGCCATAAATCACAAACAAAACGTCGAGTCAACACTGAATTTCTGCCACAGGTTGCGGGTGGCTTACTCAACGAATCCCCAGAAGCATTTCCAATTCCACCCGTAGAGGGCGTCACAAACGCGCAAAACGTAACCGTTTCGTTCCAAAACGCGTTTTTCAGGCGGACCGACCCTCTCAAAAAGAAACACAGACTACTCTGCGGATGGTCTCACGGTCCAAACCGCTGCACACACACACACACACACACACACACACACACACATAGCCATTAAACGAAACGGGTATTTCTTACATTGATGCTCCTACATATTATCATGCAAGTACCAGTTAAAGTTACTTTCCATCCCTCATATACCGTGTGCACAGTGCACATCCCATAACCCACACACTGCACATCATTTCGGAGCTCATATCTTTGAACGGGTAAGGACTAGTCAAACATATAATTTTCCAAATGTCTGTCTGTCTGAGTGTCTGTCTGTCTGAGTGAGTGTCTGTCACAGCGTTTCTCCTCAGTGGCTGGAGCAATTGATCTGAAATCGCATCACCATTAGCATATGAACACACCTGACATAACTGTGAAGCCCGTTTGTCACTTTCACAAATCATATGCTGTATATTAGCATTTTTATGGTGTATCTATATCTATTCTGCATATAGCTTGAGGCATATCTATTCTGCATCTAGCATGAGGCAACATGTTTAACCTGTGTGTGTGGGTGTGGGGGCGGGCGGCGCGCGCGGGGGGGGGGGGGGTTCGGTTGTCTGGCCCTGTTACAGATTTTGTCCAAAATCATGCAGATCAGTACACAGTATCTCTGTAGCCATTAAACGAAACGGGTATTTCTTACATTGATGCTCCTACATATTATCATGCAAGCACCAGTTAAAGTTACTTTCCGTCCCTCATATACTGTGTGCACAGTGCACATCCCATAACCCACACACTGCACATCATTTCAGAGCTCATATCTTTGAACGGGTAAGGGCTAGTTTAGTATAACTGCTAAGCTTTCGGACATTCTAAGGAGTAATTTGGCAAACAAAATAGTATGTGATTTCGGATGGGTCCATGGTCTTCGTGCACAAAATACAAAATGGCTCCTTGAATGGTGGTTACATCACATTGACAATTCAGTTGGTTGACTTGACCGACATTATTTAGCAAATGTATTATTATATTCCGATTTTTGGTGATCTATTTCTTTCAACGACTATTAGTTTTAATGTAAGATCATGCCCAATTAGTTTATAGGTTGTTTTATTGATAATCACCTTATTTAAGTGTGTTGAATTAATTAGTTACATTTAGTTCAATATTTGTTTTTTGGTCACACCAATTTACATTTTTGCCCTCCAAATATTCTATCAATATTAAAAACCAGACATTTTAGTCTAGGTTCTCAAAAGGGCTGGGGCTGAACTTGTCTATTGTCTTAACACTTATGTTGCAATGATTTTTTCTCTTCAATGTCTCGCGTTGCCATGGTTACCATAGACTTCCATGTAATTGTGCAAGTGTGTAAAAAGTGCACGCCCATGCCTAGATGATGCACCACGTGTGTAGATGCTGTTCACAGCTTTCAAACAAAAAAATCCGCTTGGAAATCCGTTCAGGCATTCATGATTTATCAGCCATTATGTTTTCTTCAGATGTAAACAAACATGGCTGCCATGTTTGAAAGAATGGGTTGGTATGGGGGTTAAACATGCAATTTCGCGATCGCGATCATGCCTAATACATTTCTGGAGGTCCCAAAAAAAAAATTGAAAAAAAAAAATTTGAAAAAAAAAAAAACATTTTTTTTTTTTTCAAAAACGGCCCAAACTCGGGAAACTCGGGGTTGGCACAGCACTAGTACCAATACAAACTCGGGAAACTCGGGGTTGGCACCATATGTGTTAATATTTAAAGAAAATAGTACAAACAAGAATAGTCGCCTACTTTCTTATAGTAGTCACCTACTACTATTACTATTATAGTATGGCATAAAATAATTTAAAGGTGTATGCCTCACTATTCTATTTCATCTAACAAAAACAGAGAAAGAGACTGCACAAGAGCAGAAAACCCGCAACACTCAATAGCAATCTTCGTCAAACAAATGTAACCCAAAAAAAAAAAAAAAAATGTAAACGCAACATTGGAAATGAACATTTTGTTCAATGATATTAAGTAGTTTCCAAGACATTTATCCGCTTCTATGAGGACCATTCCAGTATCATCCCCAGAACAATGAAAACAACGAAAACCAAAACCTTTTCATATATATATTTCTTTTTTATTCTTTATAAAATACCAACATAAATACTTAAGAGGAGACTGTCATATTGCTGTGTGTTTGAATGTGCGTGTGAAACCGAGGGCCAGGCAGAGAGATAGCCCAGAAACAAACGCTCCAACCCTCCGTTACAACACATTGGTTTTTACTGTTCTGAGGAAAGTTACCCCTGTATGTCACGTAGACACTGACACAGAGACTATAGACATATTATCCAAGGAAATAAAATCTCATTAAATAAAAAGAACAAAAAGGACTAAACCTGCATCCATTAAGAAGTCAGAAAGGGAACAAAAAGGAAGTCGAAGCACAACAGTAAAATCTATATATAAATTCTAAAGAATCATCTAGAGGCAATAGGATAATTCTAAACGGGCCTTCCTCCAGAGTGTGACCCAGGCAGGCCAAGGTTTCCCCCAAAATCTGTTAGCACTAATACAGGTTATGTTTAATATTGTGAGTTGTATTATTAATGCAAAGATATCTTTGGGGGAAATCTAGCCTTCGGGTCAAAGACGAGCACAATCGGACAGTCATACAGATGTGCTGCGATGCCTGTCAGCTTGGCCCAACAAATCCCTCAATTCCTTCACGATTCATCATTGTCATAAACAGCGTCAGACGTACAATCAAACATACTCCTTATATCATCCAAAGCCGGCTAGTTAGAATCAATGAACCCCTTTATAGTCAAAAGCATATAATCAATATCTGTACACTGGGTTCTTTTTTTGCTTCCTCAAATTACAATCATCTGTTTCAATAGCATAGCAGTTTCCCATGTTTTTTTTCCCTCTTTTTTGTATGATGCTAAAATGTTTCAGGCTACAAAGCAGGACAAATATCAAAGCTGCAAAGGGATCTATACAAGGAAGACTCAACAAAGTTATGTAAACGCTGAGAAAAAAAAACACTATAGAGGCATTTCAAAGATCAATCTAATTGGTTTCTTTTGGTATTTGTGGGGGGAAATCAGATACCGGAGGTGACATCAAACACCCCTTTTATTTGCAATAAAAAGTTCCACTAAAAACGAGAAGTGAACATACACATCCTTGACACGTATATCACTCCTTCTTGCTCTCTAGCCAGGGGCCTGCCTCCTAAAAGTCATCTTAAAAAATTAAGGTAATCTTTGTCCATTGGCTAAAGTGTCTTGTATAATTCCACAAAAGAGAGGCGAGTGACTAAACTGCCTGTGTCCATTTCTCAACATGAAAATAATAAGAGAAAGACATTTAAGACTCTATCCTGAGCCATATATAGCCAATACTGATGACTAAATGTGTGTGTGTGAATGGGGAGGTTAGCCAAATGATTCACCTCCTCCTCCAACTCAAAGAACTTTGAAAGGTCAGCGGTAGTAAACTGGTCATTACCTTATCATCAAGGCTTGTGTCTCACAACCGCACAGGTAGCAATACATCGATTAATGGGTCTCTCTAGTCTAACTCATAGTTGATTGGTTACGTTCACACATGGCTTTATGCTACTGAATCTTGTAAATGTTCTGGATGAATGGCCCAACAGCTCATCCAGCCGATGTCCCATGAAAGATTAAATCAGACATCACACACTACAACTGATTTTACCCTAACCGGGGTGGGGGAAAATGAACAGTAGATGGCTAAAAACTATAGGAGCACTTAAATGGCATGTATGCGTGTAGCTGTGTGGCCCCTACAATCTTGGTTAAGGACATGATACTGCAAGCAGACGTCATTATGGGAAAGGCGGGTGGGTTGGATCAGAGTGTGGGTACAGGGGTTAAAACGATCATTGTCCAGTCGCTGGCCAGGTGGTGGTTGATGGACCATTTCTCAGTGATCAGCCGTGGTAGTTCCAAAGGTTTCCTGGGAGGCGTACACCATGTAGAGGAAGCCGTCTTCATCGCGCTCACGCTCGTACACCTCTGCGATGGCAGCCGACACGGACACCATGCTGTGGCCATTGACCAGTAAAAAGAAAGCCTGGTTGGAGTTGAGTTGGAGGCGCCTCCTAGTGGTGAGGAAAGACATCAATAGATGGCTTACTGAATTTGTATCAATAATCCATTTTGAGAGGCTTCGCTGCTATAAACAGGATAGTCATGCTGCAATTGAGTTCATCTGGGGTCCTATTACGGCACATCTGGATGATTAAAAAACTGTTTTTAGAATGTGTCCAAGTGCTTGTACTTTCAATGGTTGACAACTTTTGTACTTTTTATATGATAGGTTAATTACCCATGTTTGATTTATGCATGATAGTCTGGTGTGCTTGTCTTGTTATGTCTTGTTGATGTACTGTTTGTATTGTCTGTGATGTCCTGTCTTTCAAAAAATCATAATAAAAATCTATCTTAAAAAAAAGAAGAAGAGGAGAGGAATGTTTCATTTCATTTATCTGTTTATCTGGAAGGGACAATGTGTATCAATGAACAATACATATATCATGCACTGTAAATACACGGGATTTAGCAAGAGGTGCACATTTTTTTCATCCTTTCAATCAACCAATTAATACATTTCCTGAAACTTGAGGATAAGAGGGGTATTTGTATACATTTTATTATCTTAACACATTTCGTGCAGAGGACGGAGATCTCCGTGTTGGTTTTGTGCCGAGGTCGGAGATCTCTGTCTTTTGATCTTTTTATTAATATCGCAGTTCACTACTTTAAGAACGATCCATGGTAGCTAGGAGACCCATGCATACAAAGATAACCCTGAAATGAAAAGCACTTCTTCATCTGCAGGGAAATGGGATTATCTCTGGTTCTAGGTTTCCACAGCATCCATAGTCCATCCACACACTGTTTAGTGGACACTAGGTGAAGCTACAACAACCGGAGACATCCTGTCTGAAAAACCCTGGCAGAAGGTCATGTGATCTCGCACTGCATTTTGGGAAATGGAGTGTTTTTCATCACCGCGGTAGCCTGGTGCAGTAGCTACAGTACAGTATAGTTTACTGTACAACGCGGCAAAAGTGTCGATGAGTACACCGAGAATTCAAAGAGATTGACGCGTTGACACCTCGTGGGCATCCGATGAGTTAATGAATACCCGGCACTATTTGTGTTAGGTTCAGTTCTACCTTATGATCTTGATGAGTTCACTCATGTTGACATGGTCTGGCACCAGGAACTTGGTCTTGTCCAGGACAGGAAGCTGCTTCTCTCCTTTATACCTCTCAATGATCACCTAAATAACACACACACACACACACACACACACACACACACACACACACACACACACACACACACACACACACACACACACACACACACACACACACACACACACACACACACACACACACACATACATTATTTCTCATCCTGCGCTCACCTGTAGTGCATTATTCAGTGGCTAAGAGAATCGCTATCCCTCCATTTTGGGTCTGATATTGCATGATATATGAGTCGGTCTTGAGGCGAGACTCGTGGCCCATAGGGAGATGAGGTTGCACCGTGTCCGGGAGATGAGGATGACGTGTACTGCTTAATGTATACTCTGTTGTACGATGCTGTCCTGCAGAAAAAATACTGTAGCAGATCTAAAGGCTCACAAAGTGTTGCATTGGCTAATTTTGGCATTACAGGAGTGGCAGTAGGAGAGTTGTATGAGCATATGATTTTGGTATATACTGGGCCTGTACACCAATGGAAATTGGGAGCTGTTTTCAGAAGCAGGTTGGCCTAAAAAAAGCTCCACCCTATTGCTGGTGTCAGAGCTATAATCGGCCATAGAACTCCTTTGCCCCAGGCTCCTATGTGGCCATCCAAATGGAGTCATGTTACAATGACATAGCACATTTTGGACTGGTAAGAACAATTAGCATGACTTAGCCATTTTAAACCTTGCAAAGAAAAACAGGAAACATACACAAAGAGATCAGCCATGATTTGTACAGAAGATAAAAGACTTGTGGCTTTAGGGTGTGCGCAGGCACGCACACATGCACGCGGGGTGTGTGTGTGTGTGTGTGTGTGTGTGTGTGTGTGGGTTCAATTTGAGAGGAAGGCTTAATTGGGCCAACAGATGGGAGGCTGTGGTGTTATTCTATCTCCAAGCTTAACAGCTGTAACAGGAGGTAGATATGTTTGAGTGTGTGTGTGTGTGTGTGTGTGTGTGTGTGTGTGTGTGTGTGTGTGTGTGTGTGTGTGTGTGTGTGTGTGTGTGTGTGTGTGTGAGTCAGATCAACAAGCTTGCATTGTGGTGTATTGTGAGCTTATATTTTGACTATTTTCTAAATAATTTAGAAGATTGGAGGGTTAAGTTGTTACGATGCAACAGAAAACGGCCTACAAGTACAGAGGTTGTAAAAAGGGGTGAGGATAAAATTCAAAATACAAAAAACATGTTCTTCTTGCTAGAAATGAACAGTTTTAAATGGAGACACACTGTGTGCACCACATACTGTACATACTTAGGTACAGTATGTCCATAATAGTTAATAACTTACCGGAATCTTGTTGGGATGCTGCTCTCTGATCAGCCTCACATCCTCTATTCTTTGCTCTGTAGACACAGAAAGAACAAACTGAGAGACGGTTTGACAAACAGAAAAGCCGCTCCTTAGGAAAGACAGACAAGTTAACCGAGTGACATGTTGACAAACTGAAAAGCCGCTCCGTAGGAAAGACAGACAAGTTAACCGAGTGACATGTTGACAAACTGAAAAGCCGCTTCGTAGAAAGGCAGACAAGTTAACCAACTGAGTGACAGGATGACAAACAGAAATGACGGATTAACAGCAAGCCAGTTCCAAGTACCAATGTGTACACAGTTTTAACAGTGAGGAGTGAGGACTGTACTGTGTACGGCACACTGTACATGCTGTACCATGTACTGTACACTGTAGAGCATGTGGGAGAATGAGATACAAAAATCAGCAGATGAACAGGAAGACAATAAACCAACAGGAAGTAAGGTCTGACAAACTGTCATGCATTTTCCAGCAGCGATATATACACCTCCTATTTCCACCTGCACGTGTAGCAGCAATGGAAATAGATCTACAAGCTCATAATGGCATGGGACACTGTCGTACCGGTTTCCTTCACTTTGTCCAAATACACATATACATATATATATATATATATATACATTTATTTAAATGATTCTCTGGTGAATTACAATATAATAATAATAATAAAACCGTTAAGACACAAAGCAACTGTACTATAAATAATTGTTATTATTATTGTGCCTAGAGTCTAGACACAATAATAATAATGATGATGATCATCATCATCATCATCATCATCATCATCATCATCATCATAGACATTAATGTGTAGGGCCTAGACAGTGATGTCACTTAGGGTAGGTATTTCCATTTCTGATAATGTAGAACAAGTGCTCTGGTTTACAGCCACATGACCCTGACATTCATAATGACTTTACTGATAAAGGACACAACTGCTGATTGGGTTGTTCACCTGCCAAAAAACAAACAAACTAACATTATGAGATCCGAGATGTTGCCAAAATGCCAGCAACAGATAACAATACAGCTGTGTGCACTTTGGTCTGGTAAAGGTAAACAAGGTATATAAACAACATCAGCGAAGATATTGGCTGTATGTATGGTATATGATTACCCAGCAAACATGGACTTGACTGGATGCATTTTTATTGCCAATGCCATCATAATCATTAGCTTTTGCATTGTGAATTAGGCTACTTCAAGTCTTTGGAAATAAAAAGCCACTCAAATGGGTTCGGACATTAATCTTAGAAATTCACCAAAAGTTTAAGCCATATTTGCTTAAAGCTGTCTGTTGGTGATATGAACGATTCCATACAAGTATAGAGAGAAATGTCAGATTTGTCAATTTATACCTTACTTCTCCCAGCTGCCAGAGCAAATATGTTTATTTAGTGAAGATCTAAAATATGGGCCCATTCTTGTCACATGATTATTTAAATGATGTCACAACCACAGAGCAGGGACGCTTTGTTTTCACATGCAAATGTTCAACTGTCAGCCAGTCCCACCATCCATGAGTCACGTCCAGTGTGGAATAAGAATTATGGTCACAGAACAGGAACTAGTAGATCATCTCATGAGAGGAATGTACTGCTGTGTCAAGCTGTGGGAAACCCCAATGGAATATGAGCCCACAGAAAGTTATCAATTGTGAAATATAGTATATTAATTCACCCTTTGAGTCATCGTTATTTGCTGTTGCACTAAAACAGACACAAAGTTGAATTCAAAATGGATGACATTAGATCTGGTGTTGTGACAATGCAACCAAAAATTTAGCCCAAAAACAAACAAACAAATTATAGTAGGCTATGCTCTCTGTACTGTCTACATGGGATGGTGATTGAATGTCAGGCAAACACGTGTTGGTATGTGTCGACTGTCCACCCTGAGTAGGCTATGCTGTTGCATACATTTGGGTTTAGCAGCTAGCTTGGAAGCTATAGGAAGACTTCCACTCAGAGGTAAAATTACATGTTTGGTGAATTTAACTAAATTACAAAGTACTAATGACAGTCATAGACAAGCCAAACTGAAATGATGACACGTGGATACTGTGTGTAACTGTAAACCAACTTAGCCTTGGATCAAGACTGTTATAGATTTATTGGGTCGATTCTCTCTGACACTTGTGTGTCATCAAAGATACACAACTGTCAAAATCGATAAAATAAATCCATGGCAGTCTTGGTCCAAGGCTAAAACTATCTATAGGCCTAACTAAAAAAAACTAGGCCTCGATCTTCACCTAATTTGGGGCAGTGAGAAGGTATAATTAAAGCCATAAACTGCATGACATCTGGTCCGAACCGTGCATGGTTGACAAAAGTCCCAAAAAGCAAAGTGTTAAGGCTACACGTATTGTCGCTATCTTTTTGTCCCCTCTTCACCTCTGCAAACTGTCCCATCCCCCAATCCTGCAGCTTTTTCTCTCTCTCTCTGCCTCGCATTTCAACACCACTTTGTTTTTCTGCCACCAGTCTGCCTGATGCAAATGAACAACAACAAAGGCCTATATTTTTACACAGGAAACTGTGTCATATTTCGTGAAATTGTACTCGTCTTGAATAGCTACATAACGTGTGATATGATACAAGATACAACAAAAGTAATAACTGGTGACAGGTTTGTATTTCTAACAATCTTTGACACTATAATATCATAGGCCTAGGAAGAGTAGTTGTATTATAATATTTCTCGAGTCACTGTACATAACAGTATTAAATGCTGCAATAGTTGGAAAAGGTAACGTAATAAACATTCATCAAAGGGAACAAATTGATCTATCACTATCAACATTTACGATAAACACAAAATACAGACAAGGCTGACGGATTATAGATAGGAGATCCTTTCCATAACATAATCCATGTTATAAAGAGAGAACATGGGTAAACGTGTGATCATATAGAACATAAAAACAACGAGCTAGCTTAGATTAACACCTACCAAACGTCCTTCTTTGTTTGAAGGTTTTTTCTGAAGGCATATTGCGTCAAAGTCAACCAGTTTCGCAGCCGAAGGAATCGACGACAGCGGGATTATAAAAACGAATAAGAAAAACAAAAACTGTGAATAATATAAAACGCTGTCACTCGGCTTCTATGATATTTTGAACTTAAAACAATACTAAGTTGTTTCAAGTAGTCTGACTGATGTCGCCGTTGGTTTCCTTTCTGCTGTCTGTTCTTCTCTTCTCGCCCCGAGGACAAACTGGAGCAGCAAAACAAACCTGTCAGCTGACCCGTGACGTCATCCAGTTCCCACCCCATCCAGACAGACAGACAAAGACAGAAAAATAAAAATAAATGTTTAATATTTTCTTTTTTGTATTGATGTATTGATAACTTGTCATTTGTGTTTGTGTTGTACTGTGCTGTTTGTATTGTCTTGTATGTCATGACGTTTGAATAAAGATTTATTTAAAAAAAAACAGACATAGTTGTGGATGTGGAAAAAGTATTCGCATGTTTTACTTAAAGGACAACTTTGTTTTTACAACAAGGGTTCATATAAGAAAAGAAAAGATTGTTAAAATGTTTTCATTTACTGCTTTCTATTGTTTTAGCGATTTTAGTAGACCTATTTTGATTACAGTGCATGGCTGGGGGCATGCATACAAGTGGCTAAATATTTATTTTTAGACACAATAAGCCGCAATTTCTTTCTGACTATTTACACCAGTCACATATCTGCCTGTGAAAGATTGTGGTGCATCTTGGGAATGGGCTTATTGTGTCTAAAAATACATATTTAGCCACTTGCATGCCCCCCCCCCAACTTCTCTAATGACTTGGCCATAGTGTGGTTCCCCTATCATCTGGGAATGCCCAAATATGGACTTTTATTTTATCCTTTATTAATATATATCGGACCAGTTACCCATGTATGAAAATCCCTGATACCATATATGGAGAGCCATTTATGGAGATATGGGCATATTGGTTGGATCGGCGGTTCTAAAAAAAAAGAAAAGAAAAAAAAAATCATACAACTGTACATTGTGCAAGTACAGTAACGGCAGGGGAAGCAGCTAAGAACATAGGCAAAAATAGGAGCTATCTGTGTGCAAAAGCTGGAGTCTGTAGAACTGTGAGACCCTAGACATATACTCTGTGACTCGTTATGTGAGAGTCCTATGAAGTCTATGAGGTCAGAAGTCTTCTGACCTCATACATACAATCACTTTTATGCCCATATATGGAGATCCCTGTCTCTAGAACCAGCCACACTGGTTCACAATTTTGGCCTCTATTATTTGACATTTTAGCCTATAGATATCTCTACCTTCCATTGCTTTCACAGTATGTAAAAAAAACGGAATTTACTTTACTTATTTACTGAATTTAAACTACTCTTACTCATTGTCCAAATGAAAAGTAGCGAGTACAAGCATTTACTTTTTAAATTACTCAAAAGTAAGAGTAAAAATAGGGCATTTCAAAATTACTTTAAAAGTACAGATCCTCAAAAAAACGACTCTTGAGTAAATACGTGAGTACTTTCACTCGAATATTTTCCACCATGGATGAGATGGAGAATTCTTTCTTTGGTGTGATGGAGCAAAACCACTCCAAACTCAGAAGTAATTATAGCTACAAATGGAAGGAATCGGAGATGGCATGTAGCCTAATGGACAAACTGCATTCAAAACTCATGTTGGGTTCCCTGTTGATGTGTCATTGAAAATGTACCCTGCCCAAGTGAAAAAAGTTGCTTAACAAACTGAAGCTATTTTGAAAGTAGTGAATGAACTTTTTAGGCCCGCTTCTCAGACCACGATTGATTGATTGAAGACTTTATTAGAAGTTTGCATAGGAAAAAAGGTACAGTTTCATGACGGTACAGTTCACTGGTACAACGATTGACTTGATCCTGGTATCCGACGTGGCCAGAATAAAGAAAAGCGGGGTTGAGTAGCCTAAGCGATCATAACATCATTTTTTGTACCCGTAAAATCCATAAAACGGCAGTTCATTGTCATACCACAGTTAAAAACAGATCCATGAAACACTATTCTAGTGAAGCACTCTCAACCGCTCTTGAAAAAATGGACTGGTCAAGGACCCTAAATTGTACCACAGTTGAGGAGACTTGGAACTGTTTTAAATTTGCTTTCTTGTCTATCCTGGATACCATAGCACCAATAAAAGCAGTAAGGGTCAGAGCACGGTCTGAACCATGGATGAAATCAGAAATCTTAAATGCAATCAAACTGAGAAAAAAAAATTACTCTGATTATAATAAAAACAAAAGTGAACAATTACATATAACATTTAAAAAACAACGAAATGCTGTAAAGAGCATGATTTCAAAAGCCAAACAGAACTACATAAATGAGAATATTGCATTAAATAAAAAACATCCGGAAAAACTTTGGGAAGCCCTAAATACACTAGGTTGCAGCAATAAACTTCAAACAAAATCGTCAAACTTCTGTATCATCTCAAACGGGTCCCTCAGTACAGACAAATTAGTAGTGGCAAATACTTTTAACAGCTTTTTTACCAACATTGCCACCCATTTGGTTAGTAAACTCCCCCCACATTCTGGTAAATATGGTTCAGATTACATCAAAGCCCATTATACAAGTCTGGGGGCAAAACAAGACTCGTTCACACTCAAACCGGTAAACAACGCAGATGTACTGAAAAAACTCAGCACCCTTCAACCAAATAAAGCCACAGGTTACGATAACATCCCCAGTAGATTCCTACGAGACGCAGCAGTCTCCATAGCTCCAATAGTTGCCCATATTACAAATGTATCAATCAGTCAACGCCATGTTCCACAGGAACTTAAGATGGCGAGAGTAATCCCCCTGCACAAAAAAGGGAGCAAATTGGATACTGGAAACTACCGTCCGGTGTCCATACTGTGTTCCACCTCAAAGGTCATAGAAAGACTAATCTATGATCAAATCAGCAGCTATCTAGATGAGCACAATCTACTATTCGAATTCCAATCAGGCTTCATACCCAGGGGGCAAACCAGCCTTTTTTTAGGAAACCTGCATTTGCCCCGACATAAAAGGTTGTCCACCAGAAATATTATCTATGACCCAGTAGGATCACAACCTATATGGACAACCCAGTCAATTTGTACGGCAAAGTTCCAATATGGCCGCCTCGATATTAGTTTTAATGGGGGGTGAATAGGGAAAGATTTTAAACTGAGGGATATTTCCACGAAACTTCACAGGTTGATCAAGGGTATACATATGAACATTTTTTGTATTGCAAGTTTCCATGAAATCCAATATGGCCGCCACAATATGGCCGCCATAATGTAAGGACCCAGAAAATAGGTTTTGCCTCTAACTTCTGAACCAGATGAGCTAGAAACGCAAACTTGGTGTCTATTTCATGGTGTCTGACCATGGGAGACTCAATGGAATAGCTAATTTTATTATTGGGTGTGTCTGGACCTTTATTGTGCATATTTGCAAGATGGTGGATTCCCAAAATAGAGCTTTAACATAATTTCTACCATGATTGTTGACTGCTTTTGCAAATACAAGCAATATGAATCCATTTGCTAAGATTTATGGCACAGAAGGGACTTATACCTGTATTATTCTTGAGTTTGCATGTTGTCAAAATGGCTGTAAACGAGATATTATATTTCCTGTCCGATTCTACTGTATGTAGTTGTAGCAATGACTTCAGATAAAATCAGAGACCAAAACAATGTATCTTAGAAATTATTTTTTTATTTAAAAAAAAAAGAAGAAAAAAAGAGAGATTATCTCAATGAAATGAATGCAACTGCCTTTTTGGGTCTTTCACACATAGACGTGCACATGCTTTCCAACAACTTCAGCTTCAGGGAAATTATAATGAACACATGATTAAAACAGGCTGCATTATAATGCAAATAATTGCTAGTCACTATCACTGTCATGTGTACCTATCCTGCTGCATCTTGTCTCCAGTCCTTGGCAACGACACCCCAAGTAGCATGCAATTCCCTTCTTCGCACATGAAGTTCAATCACCCGAGAGAGACTTGGAGTAGAACCGCTGCTCCTTCACTTGGAAAGGAGTCAGCTTAGGTGGTTCGGGCATCTAGTACGGATGCCCCCCGAGCGCCTTCCTAGGAAGGTCCTCGATGCACGTCCCACTGGGAGGAGACCCCGTGGCAGACCTAAGACCAGATGGAAGGATTATATCTCCAGACTGGCCTGGGAACGCCTCGGTATACTCCCAGAGGGAGTGGAGGAAGTTACGCAGGATAAGGAAATCTGGAAGTCTCAGTTGGAACCGTTACCCCCGCGACCCGATTCCGGATAAGCGGTTGAAGATGGATGGATGGATGGATGGCACATGAACAGTTTTTCTGGCAGCCTTTGATACAGCTACATGATATTGCCTTGTCCATTGATATAGGCCAGGCTGGCTCTGTAGATGGACAGGGGACTGCCTTCCCATCACTGAGAGACCATCCATATTCAGTGAAGCAAGGGATGTCTGGCTTCGCGATGTGTGCAGTTTTATCTATTATGGCTGCAAGAGCAGCTCTTTTCAGGTGCAGGCCAAAGGCATATTCTGTAGGTGGCAGCAGATGGCTATGCCTATATCATGCTGCCTCCATGGGAAGGCAGTCCCCTGTCCATCTACAGAGCCAGCCTGGCCTATATCAATGGACAAGGCAATATCACGTAGCTGTATCAAAGGCTGCCAGAAAAACTGTTCATGTGCGAAGAAGGGAATTGCATGCTACTTGGGGTGTCGTTGCCAAGGACTGGAGACAAGATGCAGCAGGATAGGTACACATGACAGTGATAGTGACTAGCAATTATTTGCATTATAATGCAGCCTGTTTTAATCATGTGTTCATTATAATTTCCCTGAAGCTGAAGTTGTTGGAAAGCATGTGCATGTCTATGTGTGAAAGACCCAAAAAGGCAGTTGCATTCATTTCATTGAGATAATCTCTCTCTTTTTTTATAAATTTTTTTAATAAAAAAATAATTTCTAAGATACATTGTTTTGGTCTCTGATTTTATCTGAAGTCATTGCTACAACTACATACAGTAGAATCGGACAGGAAATATAATATCTCGTTTACAGCCATTTTGACAACATGCAAACTCAAGAATAATACAGGTATAAGTCCCTTCTGTGCCATACATCTTAGCAAATGGATTTATATTGCTTGTATTTGCAAAAGCAGTCAACAATCATGGTAGAAATTATGTTAAAGCTCTATTTTGGGAGTCCACCATCTTGCAAATATGCACAATAAAGGTCCAGACACACCCAATAATAAAATTAGCTATTCCATTGAGTCTCCCATGGTCAGACACCATGAAATAGACACCAAGTTTGCGTTTCTAGCTCATCTGGTTCAGAAGTTAGAGGCAAAACCTATTTTCTGGGTCCTTACATTATGGCGGCCATATTGTGGCGGCCATATTGGATTTCATGGAAACTTGCAATACAAAAAATGTTCATATGTATACCATTGATCAACCTGTGAAGTTTCGTGGAAATATCCCTCAGTTTAAAATTTTTCCCTATTCACCCCCCATTAAAACTAATAGGGGCTAATATTGAGGCGGCCATATTGGAACTTTGCCGTACAAATTGACCGGGTTGTCCATATAGGTTGTGATCCTACTGGGTCATAGATAATATTTCTGGTGGACAACCTTTTATGTCGGGGCAAATGCAGCACACCTTCCTTTGCCCCCTGGGTATCAGAACATCTCATTCCACTGACACATGCCTACTGTTTTTAAATGATTACATTAAACGAGAGGTAGACTTCTGGACCTCCAGAAGGCATTTGATACTGTAAATCATCCAATCCTAATGGATAAGCTGAAGGCCATTGGATTTGATGATACAGCTTTAGGCTGGATGGAGTCCTACCTTGAGGGAAGAGAAGAAATGGTCGACATTAACGGAACCATGTTCTCAACCCTCCCAGTAAACTGTGGGGTTCCCCAAGGTAGCATACTAGGGCCTTTATTATTTTTACTTTACATAAATGACATGAGTGCAGCATGTAATTGCAAGTTGTTCCTGTTTGCAGACGACTCAGCACTCTTGATGTCAGGAGAAGACAAAACGCAGGTTGAGGAGGCTCTCAGTTCTGAACTCACTAAAATAGGAGTTTGGCTCACCGATAACAAACTTTCACTGCATTTAGGTAAAACAGAATCCATTCTCTTTGGGTCAAACCATTCCCTTAGTGGGAGAGATGTAAATGACTTCAGGGTCAGAACAGGTGACGTTGTAATTTCAAGTAAAGAAGAGGTTACATATTTAGGCTGCATCCTTGATAATAAGCTGACAGGAGGAGGCATGGCAACCAGAGCGATTAAAAGAGTAAACCAAAGGACAAGATTCTTGGGCAGAATCTCCTCCTTTGTCAACAAAGATGCTCTCAGGACCTTAGCTGGAGCCCTTATTCAGCCCATATTTGACTATGCTTGTACCTCTTGGTACTCTAACATCACAATGTCACAAAAAAATAGGCTTCAAACTTCTCAAAACAAACTAATTCGACTCATCCTTGGGTTGGGACCCATGACACACAGTGTAATGTGCAGCACATTACAATAGCATAGGATGGCTCAGAGTAGAAGCTAGAGTCAATCAACTGAAATTGGGGCTGACATACAAAATTGTAAATGCATCGCTGCCCTCCATGCCCTCTGTGCCAAATTATCTAATTAATTACCTAAAAAGAGTGAGCAACTCTCACGGTCATAACACTAGAGGGAGCTCGAATAAGGATCTGGTGCCACCCATTTTAAAAACAAATATGGGTAAATTCACCTTCCACAACACTGCCACTCAGGTGTGGAATGCTCTCCCCCCTTCCCTCAAAAGAAACAATTCACTGGCTTCATTCACAACTTGCTTGAAAGTCCACCTGTTAGCAGGTCATATGAAGAGGTAAGCCACCTATGATAGTATGTCCATCATAACCTCAAATTATCCATAGACCTCGAGTTTATAAATGCTTTAGAGTTGTTTTATATATTTATATGTTTTGCTGTTTTTGAGGTTTCTTTATTGTATCAATGTGTTTTGCTCTAGTGAATGAATGCAATAGGACCTGAATGGAAACAAGACCACATGGTCTTTCTTCAGTGAATATCCTTTTTGGACCAAAGTGCTTTGTACTGTATGCATCTTTTATGTCTAAATAAATAAATAAATCAATCAATCAAACAAGCTATTTGTACATGTACATTGGCAAATGAGAGATCATTCACTTGTAGGAATGGTACTGGGACAAATTATCCAGTGTTTTTATTGTTTGTTTGTTTTTTAAGTTGAAAATCTGATAATTATAAAGCGAGGAGATAAACCATTTCTGTCTGTTTTGCTTCTTTGCATGAAAAGCTTGATAGGCCTACTTATTTTTCATACTTAAGTCTTGATGCTTAACTACGTTTTAACACCAGACACTTTAAGTACATTTAATGTGAGCTAATTTAACAATTTGACTCGAGTGATTTCATGGGTGAGAAGTGTGGCTTTTCAAGTACTTTATACATTGTTTATTTCTCTGTGTATAACTTGTAAGGCAGAATTGGCTACCTGGAAAGTTAGCATGCTATAATATCAGCCATTATTCTTGCATTTACTATAGCCTATATAAATAAGTGGTCCTTTAACGGTTTCCAGTTAACCGTCAACCATGATTTCTTTCTTTTATTTATTTTTTTGTCGAAGTGCTGAGACGCAATAAGTGAAGCCACTAGTTTGGCAAGGTTCATCTTTTTGCATTTAAGGTATAGTGTTTTTCAATGCTCAAGTGTAGCCACAATTTGGCAAGGTTAATCAAAGTTCATTTATAATGTATTTCATACAACAAAGTGAACCAAGTTCAAAGTGTTACAAGTTAAAAATGTAGATTAAAATAACAGAAAGTGAACCTGGAGGCACTCCCAACAGATCAGCCTATACCTTAGACACGCTCATTGGTTTGCTCAGTATTTGTTTGATCAAATATAAGAAATATACATTGTGCAGGGACAGGATCTGTAAATGTTCCGCCAACATAATACCTGTCTACAACTTGATGAGGATATGTGTGTATCGAACAGTTCAACCCACTGATGACTTTACTGTGAATTTTTCATTTTTTTTCTCTTTTTGTTTTTGTTTTTTTTCTATTCACCTTAAATGTTCTGTGGACTGATAGGACAATGACGACAATGGGGGGGAGGGATGGGTTGGGGAGAAAAAAGAAAAAAGAAATGTCTTGATTATACTGTAATGATGTAAACCCATTGTTTATTTGATATTGACATGAATAAAGATATTCTAAAAAAAATAAAATAACAGAAAGTAAAGGATGCAAGTGTATTTAAATGAGAACAGGAAAAGAATTGCAATACAACTTCAAGATTTGAATATTTGTACAAAGATAAAGACATTGGCAATGTAGAAACTTGGGTAAAAGTAGTACTAAAGTTATGTCATTAAGATTCATTAAAATGTCAAGTGATTCAGTGACTCGCAGAGCCTCTGGCAGGCTGTTCCAGTGTTTAGGACCATAGCCTTTTGTGCTCAACTCTGGAACATGTATGAGACTGGTGCCAGTGGATCTAAAGGGTCTGTCACTTGGTCAGTTGTTTATTTGCACTTAATTAATTTGTAAAGAGACTATTTGGCTATATAAACAAATGGTAAAGTTCAAGAGTTTCAACCTAAGGTAAAATGTTCAAGTGACTTGAGAATGGGAACAAACACGCCCCTTTTCATATTGTAGCATTGATTGCATTGTCCCTTCTATTTGTAAGAAGCTAGAAAGGATCTAAATGTTTTTCACTTTTCTGTGTTGTACATCAGACAGTTGAGAGGCTATCAAGGCACTAATTTTATTAGAGCAAATAGTTGTATTTGTAATGGGTTATGGAGGCGCTGACTTAAATAATAAGCAGTTCACCACAAGTGAAGTTATCATGATCCATTGTTATTTGCATTTTAAGGTTTGTTAAAAATGAATTTAAAAAGGAAAAGATAAGAATACTGTCTACAAGCTCAAATGTAAAGATCAAGGTTTTCAACTTAAAGGCTCAAATTGACTAATGTGATGCCACAATGTTTGTCATGTTTACTACATCATTTATTGTATGTTATTTGATTTGAAAGGTTTACTTTTGAGAACATTGTTTCATAGCGTTATGGTTTCACTAAGAGAGGAAGGCTTTAATGTGATTAAGTAGGCTTTAATGTGATTAAGTATTAAGGTGAAATCTTGTTGAGATTTGGTGGGAGTGTGACTGCCATAATAGCCATTTTTGTTATTATTTATGTTCTTTATTTGGTCTAAATATAATTTGCCCCTGAACTTGGGTTTCCCTTGTATTTGAAGTTTCACATGTATTTGAGGTACCGGAAGTAGCTAATTAAGGACAGGCTGGAACCCTTTATATGTGGCATAGTTCCATTACTCCCTCAAGTGTGTGACACTCTACACTTCCGCTCACTAAGGAGCGTTGTTTGAACATGTCGCGGGAAGGAACAAGGTACTTCTTGTTGTTTGCTCTATGTGAATTGTGTATCCATTATCCAAGTTAATGTGTGGTTTGAATATTATGGTTAAGATATTGTATTCTGTTACAGTTGTGCCTTGCTGTTGTCTTTCATGGATTCATCCTCACTACCTTTGGTTAACATTAGGGTGACCAGACGTCCCGTTTTACCCGGGACAGTCCCGTTTTCAAGCTGCGTGTCCCGGTGTCCCGACAAATATCTCTAAAACACTAATATGTCCCGGTTTTCAACATTCACTACAAAATTGTCCCGGTTTTCGCCAGAATTAAAATAATAGTAGCTGTTTTCAGTGGTCGCATATATATTTATCATGTTCTTTTCATGAAAACATGCTCACCTAACCAATCAGAAAAAAGGAACAAATTCCTTCCGTGTCTGAATTCAACACTGAGCCTGTTTGTCAATCACTCACTGCCTGTTTGCAACCCTGCGGTGCGTGTGTGCGCGTGCACGAACGTTAGAGAATGGGCACGCGCGTGCGCGGTAACGTGCGCATTGCTTTTAGGGTCCCAGTTTTAGGCAACAGTGTTTTGCGTCCCGGTTTGAGTGGCTGAAAATATGGTCACCCTAGTTAACATGCAGCCAGCGAGGTGTGTTTTGTATTTATTTGTATATTAAGATTACATGTTGTATAATTATGTTTATGATGTGTTATGTTCTATTATTTATGTCTGTATATTGTTTATGCTTGCTTTATACAGTTTTACGTTGTTGGATCGTTGTTGGGTCTTTTGAGCGGTGAAAGAGCTTCAATAAATCCACCACCAGTATGAGAAACAAGCTGTGTCATTTTTGGACCGAACCGGAGGCAGTGATAGTAAAACTCATGCATCGATCCGATCCACGGCAACTCAACTCAACACAACCTGTGTGGAGGTCTTCCAGACGGCGGCCGCTCTTCTGATCTGGCAGGCAGGAGTCCTGCTGCCGAACGGGACCAAGCGACGCCCCCGCGGGCCGTTTTTAGACACGCATTCGCTGTTCCACGGAGCTGCATAGTGGACGGTCAAAGAACCTTTCTCGCCTAAAGAGCACAGTGAACCACGCGACTTTGCCAGCTATAAAGACAGACGCCTAAGGTTAGTGCACAGTCTGCACAGTTCAAGGCTAAGAAGGAACTGACTGGTGCTACTAGCATGTTTCAGGTGCATTCAAGAGACATTCATTCAAAGCAAGAAGTGAACGATCGCATTGTTATGCAAATTATGAATGAGCTAATGGAATGTTATTCAGGAATGTTATTCATAGCCTAGTTTGTTTTGGTCTTTAAAGTGTTGCATAATGTATTAACGTATTCAGAGAATTAAATCTAAGGTTAATTTGGCTTGGGACTTATGGTTTAAGTGTATGGTTATAAGTTAAGTGTGTGGGTTATAAGTAAAGATGTCAAAGTAACAACTCAAGCAAGTGAGTTGATAAGGACATTTAAAGAACCTGCTCCAGAAAGTTACCTACACAAGTTAAAGAACCAGTCCAACAAATGGAATTTAAAGAGTTTAAAGAAAGCTTGCAAACCGAAAGATCAAAGGTTTTGTTGTTCAAGTTTGATTGCGTTTATGAACACTGGAAAGTCCAAGCAAAAAGAACCAAAAAGGGTGTCCTTAACCAGGCTCCACTTGAGCATTTGAGACGAGAAGTCAAGGCTCTTGAAAAGTACTCCAAAGAATTAAATGGCATTTACAATGCATACTGTAAAATTGAAACTCCAACCAGTGAACTGCGTCGCAGTATTGACAAGTGTAACCAAGTCACCAAGTATGTTGTCCAGACTGCTCAGATCCACATTCAGGGGACAGATGAGGATTCTGAGTGGCCTGAGGAGAAGGAAGCTGCAGCCATACTCACAGTTCTGAAGCTCGTGGCAGAGCAGGAGCAGCAACAAAGGCAGTTGGAGCAGATGAAAGAAGAGTACCTCGCAAGAGAACGCGCTATGGAGCAGATCCGGCAAGACATTGAGCGCTTGGAGGCACTTAAAAAGCTAAACGCTCCACAAGCTCCACCAGAAGTGAGCTTAGCTGCTAAAGGCACCCCCACCCTGGTTCCGCCCAAATCCTCTGATTCTGGCTCTTCAGAGATGAACAAGACGGCAGAAGAGGTGAAGTTTAAGAAGCCTGTTAAGAAAGCAGTTAAAGCAAAGAAGCCTGCTGCACACAAGCAACCTGCAGCAGCTAAGAAGCCCAAGAACGTGGCAGCAAAGAAATCACCGAAGAAAGCCAAGAAGCCTGCAGCCACCAAGAAGTCACCCAAGAAACCCAAGAAGGCTGCTGGCAAGAAAGTAGCAGCAAAAAGGTCCCAAAAGGTCACCAAGAGCTCAAAGAAGGAAAGGACACATTTTAAGGAGCATATGAAAAAAGGGCTCTTAAGAAGTGCTAATGTGGGAGGCAAAACTAGTCGACCACCTGACTAAGGTCATGCTGTAAAAACTGTTGCTCCTTTGTGTCCAAGGTCTCATGATTTGCTTACGCATTTAAATGAATTGTACATTGAAGAGTTACTGCTTGAAATGGGTATCAATGACATGTGAATTTAAAGTATTTCAAGGTTCTCACTTTTCAATATTGTCTTAAGAGTTCAAGGTCATTTTGAAATCCCAGAAGTGATTTGGTGGGGAGTGTAGCTGCCGCCATGGCATTTATTTAGTCATTTATTTGTTGTTTTCCAAGTTTGTTAATATGTTTATTATTAAGTAAAATGTTGTACCGGAAGTTGCCTGCCTGCGTGTATTCCGGCCTTCTTGCCATTATATGGTGTGCCGGTGAATGGCTCTCTAGCAGCAGCTCAGTGTGGTGCACACGTCCGTGCGGACGGACGTGTGTTTGTTTGCAGCATGGCGCTGGCAAGGTTCATGTACTCTTTGACACCTCGTCCTCATTACCTTCATTGTCATGGATGCAGCCAGTGAGGTAAATGAATTGTTTGTATTTGTATTATCATTTCCTTATGTTTGAGTTACCCATGTTATGTTTTCTGTATTATTATTTATGTTCTTGTATTGTTTATGCTTTATTTACAGTTTTACGTTGGTTTTGGAGGCATGCAAGTGCGCTATAATAAACCATCAGTCAACAGAACAACCTGACTCGTTTTTAAGCAGTGAAGGCAGTGAAACCCCGGCTTCAAGTGATTTTACAACTGTGGCCCCCCTGCATAGCTACAGTTATGCGGCATAGCTCAGGGGTAGAGAAACCGTCATTAGAGCACGAAGGGTTCCCAGTTTGAATACGGGTTAATGTCGATGTGTCCTTGAGCAAGACTGTGAACCCCTAGTTGCTCCCGGTGAGCAAGTTGGTGCCTTGCATGGTTTCCTCCACCATCGGTGTATGAATGTGTGTGTGATTGGGAGAATGTAATGCACAATCTAGGTAAAGCTCCTTGGATAAAAGCGCTATATAAATGCACCATTTACCATTTTACTGTCTAATGTAGTTGAATATCCCTGGTCTATAGGTTAGACTGAATGTACCTGTATATTGGCATTCATAAATATGGGCTTAATATTGATGACATCAGGGATCTATATGGGCATGAAAGGGATTCTATTAGTGTGGTTCACCTGACATCACAGTGTTGTCATTTTAGAAAATAGAAGATCTACAAGCGATGCCACGCATTGTGAGCTTGTAGATCATCTATTTTCAAATGGCCGAAATTAGTTGAAGTGGATAATGTATGTTTTGTAATAATAATCAATCTACAAAGCAACTAGTAACTAAAGTTATTATAGCAGCCCCAAGTGACACATTAATGCATTACTAATTACAACCCAAGAGTATGATTGCAAAACTGACGATTCTGTGATAAGTACTTTTACATTTGGTATTTTAAGTAATTTTTTGTAGTTGTACTCAAGTAAGATTTTTAATTCAGAACTTTTACTTGTAACAGAGTATTTTTAAATTTTCTTTGGTTTAAAAATATTTGTGGGTGTTAGTAATCTCTGAGAAGTATGTGTCTCTGATATCTCGATAAAAATCATAATAATTAATCATTTGGTCCCGACTCCTAATATTAGAAAACGCTCAATAGTGGGCTCGATAAAAGCCTGGCTCAATAAGCAGGATCTATAAGGTGCTCATTATCAATACAAATTAACAAGCTCCATCCCTACTCCTATGTGATATTGTTTGCCATTGCATACTGTAGTTGCACATTTGTGAAAATTGTCCTCTGCATTTACCCATTACATTGGCAGTGAGCGCTGTACAGCACTCTGGGAGCAGTTTGGGTTTAAAGGAGTATTTCTCGCCCAAAATGACTTTTTGAGCGGTGGTCACAACGCTCCTATACGTGGCTGTGTGTGTGGGTATGTCTCCGTGTCTGTCTGTCTGTCTGTCTGTCTGTAGCCTGTCAGTACCTTTTTTGACCACACATGTTAAGGGAGGGGCGCTGTTGTTCAGGCCAGACCAGACACACACACACACACACACACACACACACACACACACACACACACACAGGATGGATACCAGTGGCGGCCTGAGTGACATGCATTTTATTATTAATATTTTGTTTAATATTGTTTTAATATTTTTTATTATATATACAGGTATATATATATATTTGTTTTGCTGTTGCGCAGCCTCCACGACCACCGCTCAGTTCACACGGGTGTGATTTTTATTCTATTGATTACTCACACCATGGAGACTTGAGTTCAATAATATCTTTTGGTTTTCAGAATCAACAGGGTAAATTTGCCATAATTTACTATAATCAATTTTTGTCTTAGGAATGCGACAAATACAAACACAATATACAGTATGTTGTTGTTTTTTTTTTTTTATTATTATTATTTTCAATGTGTAGTTTTCGGATAATTCATGTGGTTGCTTCAAAAGCAATCACTGTAGTAATTAGGTTTGGTCTTGTTGTTTCTGTCAGTGGCCCTGATTGATCAGTCCTTGCACCAGCTGGCTCAGGGGGCATCTCTTGAGAGGACTATCGGGTGCCAGGGTCATTTTATTTTAAGTGGTTATAAAATGTAAATGTACCCTTTGGATAATTAGTGGGTATAATTCTAATTCTGTTCTATTTGGTGTTCGTCCCATTTTGTCAAATCTGGAAGTGGACGTCAGACCTCCCAACCATTAAAGGAAAAGGGTTCTAGTGAAATAAAATTAATGAATGATCAATTGGATCAATCATGTGAGGAATAAATGAATATATCAAGTATGAAAGAACACACTTTCCAGGGTTTTGAAGAACGTGTGAGACAGAAGCAGGGGCGTCACATGGGGGGAGGGGGGAGTGGGACTGAGTTACTAGGGCCCAAGGTGGAGGGGCCCTAGTAACTTTAGTTATTGAAAAATAGCAGATATACAAGCTCACAGCGTGGCACCGAGTGCCGCGCTGCGAGCTTGTAGATCTGCTATTTTTGAAAAGTCGGGAAAATGTGTGCAAATCTTTGAATATATATTTTTAAGCAAACATTTGTAACTAAAATCTTGCTTCTGGGGGGTCCCTGGAACTAAATATTTTGAGATGGGGGTCCGTGGCCAAATACATATCATCTTGGGGGTCCTTGACATGAAAAAGTTTGAGCACCACTGACATGGAAACATAGGTTTCCTGCACACATTTTCACAATTTTTCAAAAATAGCAGATCTACAAGCTCGCAGCGCTGTGAGCTTGTATATCTGCTATTTTTCCCCTGGACAGAAGATTGCTAGTGACGCCCCTGGACAGAAGATTAGATGCTTAGTGTACTACTGATACTTGTTTGTCTGTTGAATCAATCAAGATAAAGACTGAAGGGACACAAGAAACCCAAGCATGAACCTCAGATTGTTTTTGCCAACTGACTGCAGTTCTCCTATCCAACCAGGAGGTGGAGAAATATGATCACCTGTTGCTTCAAATCTAGCCAGTCATCAGGAGTTCAAGCTTGTCCTTGAATACTGATTGAGTGAGAATGATAAAACATATACACGCACGCACGCACGCACGCACGCGCACACACGCACACGCGCACACACACACACACACACACACACACACACACACACACACACACACACACACACACACACACACACACAGCCATGTACACATGTAGATAACAGTGTACATAATTATGTGTACAGTACAAGCTCCTGCCATATTCCTTTTTGGTGATCATCACATCATCAGATGGCTGGTAATTTAAACTCATTTCCATCTCCCAACTTCCAATCGGCTTTTGGCAACAGTCAAAATAATGTACTGTATATTTCCATTTGAAAGCATTAATAGCCACACTGTTGTCAGTGTGACATGCATGAACACACACACACACACACACACACACACACACACACACACACACACACACACACACACACACACACACACACACACACACACACACACACACACACACAATGGAGTCTTCCTTTGCTCTCTCTTATCTAGTATACAGTGAAATCCACAGTTTTATTTAGGTTGCATTTGTACACTCTCAGAGTTAAATTAGCACTAAGGATTTACTGTGTACTGTGGGAATGGGTAATCTTATGGTGTGCGATCATTCACACAGGACCTCCTGATGTGCTGTATTTTTAGTCAGTCCACGCTGTGAAGGCTGTCCTGCGGACTTCCACCTGAAACCCCCCTCTGTGCTGTGTGTGTGTGTGCGTGTGTGTGTGTCTGTCTTGCACGTGCTGGCACCCAACCAGGTGTGCATAAGGCAGATATGAAGTCAGTGAGGGGCATTACCCCGCCCCCACCCCCCAAACACACGCATGTACGTGTGCCATGCACACAGGGGCATCACGGGGGGGGGGGACATGGGACTGACTTACTAGGGCCCAAGGTGGAGGGGCCTTAATTATTTTATACTTTAGCTATTGAAAAATAGCAGATCTACAAGCTCACAGCGCCGCACCGAGTGCCGTGCTGCGAGCTTGTAGATCTGCAAAGTCGTGAAAACGAAAAATCTTTGAATATATATGTATTTTTTTAAAATTTTGCTTTTAGTCCCTGGAACTAAATATTTTGAGATGGGGGTCCGTGGCCAAATATATATCATTTTGGGGGTCCTTCACATGAAAACGTTTGAGCACCACTGACATAGAAACATAGGTTTTTCAAAAAACCTAAAAAATAGCAGATCTACAAGCTCGCAGCGCGGCACTCGTGCCGTGCTGTGAGCTTGTAGATCTGCTATTTTTGGAGCGGTGAAAGCGCTCCCAATGAACAGGTATATCCGTGGGTATGTGGCTGGCTGGCTGGCTGGCTGGCTGGCCCTGTCCGTAGCCTGGGCAATACCTTGAGTGGCCACACACAACACACTAGTTAAAGGAGGGGCGCTGTTTTGTGCAGGCCAGGCACACTCACCACTCACTCACAGGCACAGTTTACACTCACTCACTCACATAGGGTACAGCTGCTCAAATTCACCGCTCCACTTCGAACCGAGGTTTGATTTTTCAATAGTTAAAGCACAAAATAACGCAATGAATCCTTGTACCCAGAATTTGGTGCGACACCCCAGCGTGCGCACACACACACACACACACACACACACACACACACACGCACACGCACACGCTGATGAGTATTTGTCTCAGCATGGTGGAGGCCCGAAGGCCTGTGTGCATGTGTGTGTGTGCGTGCGTGTGTGTGTGTGTGTATTAACCATCCTCCCATCTCTCTCAAATCAAAGACAGCTGTAGAGACTGATAAGACATGAAAGTGGGGGTTTCGTGTGTGTGTGTGTGTGTGTGTCCATCTGTCTCAGTGAGTGCACATGTACAGGGAAGGAGGCCCCCCTCAATCAAATATTTGCTGTCAATATTTAGGCTCTGCTCCTTCCATTGGCGCTGCGTGTGTCACCACCAGCCCACTACACTCATTACCGGGAAGGTGTGTGTTGTAGTTTTATTGTTTTCAACCAGGAACCCCCAGAACAGACAAGCCCACCCTGTCAGCCCTGGCTGGGCCTCACTGAGCTGCTAATAATCCACATGATATTAAATGTTGACATTGTGTAGCAAGAATCAATCCGTTATATGGTGGAACAATGGTACTCTGATCAATACAATGGTGCGTGTATGCGTGCTTGCATGAGTTAGGAGGGGTTAAAGGAGTAGTTCACCCCCAGAATGACTTTTTTTCTATCGATTACTCAGCCCATGGAGACTTGAGTTCAATAATATGTTTTTGTATTTGTTGCATTCCTAAGACAACATTTTTTATAGTAAATTTACCCCCATTCATTCCGGATGGGGACCCGAATGGATTAGAGTCCCCCTCCGGAATCAATGGGGGTACATTTCTTGCAATCAAATTTTTGTCTTAAGACTGCAACAAAAAAACAAAAAATATGATTGAACTCAAGTCTCCATGGCGTGACTAATCAATGGAAGATAAGTCATTTTGGGGGTGAACTACTCCTTAAAGGGATATTACACTTTCAAAGTCATTTTATCGTCTAATCAGGCTTTTATGAACACCCTGAACAGTTTTTAATTTGCTTGATTCAATATTTAGATATTTGATGTAAATGTTACCAGGCCCGACACGCCCAGGCCCTCTCCACATACACACCCATTGTAACTTCAAACTCCATTTTAACCGTGATAAATTCATTAAAAACAACCATTATTTTTTCTGGTGACTCAAACTACCCTCCTAATACGTGAGCAGGCCGTGTTTTTTCGATAACTTTTTTCATTTATTTTTAATAATCCATTTTTGTATTAAATATTTTTCATTTTCCCAAATAATTATTAAAAATTAATGAAAAAAGTTATCGAAAAAACACGGCCTGCTCACGTATTAGGAGGGTAGTATGAGTCAACAGAAAAAACAACGGGTGTTTTTAATGAATCTATCATGGTTAAAATGGAGTTTGAAGTTACAATGGGTGTGTATGTGGAGAGGGCCTGGGCGTGTTGGGCCTGGTAACATTTACATCAAATATCTAAATATTGAATCAAGCAAATTAAAAACTGTTCAGGGTGTTCATAAAAGCCTGATTAGACGATAAAATGACTTTGAAAGTGTAATATCCCTTTAAGGTTGTCTGTCTCTTTAATGTCTGTACCGAGGTAGGCTTCCTACCATGATCATACTTGGAAAAAAGGTTCCCAATTCCTCAAAACAGCAGAAGCTCATCAATACAGCAGAAGTATTTTGTCACCTCATTATAAGTACACAGTAACAGTGTTTTGAAAGGACAGTGTGAAATTATCCAAAAAAACACCTATGTGAGAACAAAGGCCATTGATTTCGCTACTACACTCACACACAAAGGGTGGAGTGGAGCAGTGGGAGAAAAGACTGTGATTGAAAAGGTTAATACACTGCTCTGTGAGTAGGATTTCACAGAACATCGTCGTAAAGTAATAATAATAATAATAATACATTTATAAAAGGCCATATTCAATCATCATGCAACGATTTGTGTTTTTTAAGTCCCTGCCTGGCACATGTATGTAAGCACCTCTCACTTTTCCCCAAAACATATTTTCCTGTGTTAGTGGGGCCGCCAATGTCCAATGCCAATATGTTATGGAAAATATTTGTGAATTTTCCTTGTTTGGATGAGTGCATCATTAATCGAAGGAAGGAAATTAGAAATACGAAATACGTAATACGTGCATTCTTTATGTTTATTGTGGCAGATTGTGCTTGGAACATTTAACAAAAACTATATATATATATATATATATATATATATATATATAAAACATATTTTTAATGTACAAAATGCTAAAATTACATACCTGTTGACAATAAGCTGACTGCCATTATACAAGGTTTGTTTCTATATTATATATAGTTACTAGTATAGCGTTTCTCTCAATGTCATACATGTACAAAACCTGCACTATGGTCTACGCTTTTGGATGTTACTGTTGCCTAAACCTGGCTCGTTAAGGAGGTTCCAGGTGGAGTCGCCAGCTGCTAAATTAGTTAATATGGCCCTCAATTAGCTGACACAATATGGTTCCTTACCCATTTAGAAGGGTACACATTTTGTGTATCATTATTTTATGCTTTAACTTTTGAAAAATAGCAGATATACAAGCTCACAGAACGGCACCGAGTGCCACGCTGCGAGCTTGTAGATCTGCTATATTTGAAAAATCGTGAAAATTAGAATTTTGACCCGATTGTGTCTTTTGAATCCTTCTAAGGTTTTTTTTTAAAAACCCATGTTTCTATGTCAGCAATCTGGCCAACCAACGTCAAAGAAAAGGTCCTTTTCACACATTTTCACGACTTTTTCAAAAATAACAGATCTACAAGCTTGCAGCGCGGCACTCGGTGCCGCGCTGTGAGCTTGTATATCTGCTATTTTTTACTGGTTAAAGCATTCAATAATTCGCTACCGTTAACCTTGATGGATAAGATAAGATCATTATCATCATTTTGCCTTTTTACTTTGTTGTTGTTGTGGCTATAATACTGTTGTTTTATTTAATTTTTTATATAAATAATTGGTGTAGTTATTCACCCATCTACAGACTGACTATCAAGCACCAAACAACGTGTACAGTTAGTATATGATGTTTTATTTCATGGTCCGATAGGTATAAGGTATAAGGAGTCTATATTTGTCCTGCAACTTGTCTGAGATGGACTGTCCGTGTCCGTTTTGTTTAGTTTGTCATTAAATGTAAAAATCGATACAAATATAATTAAAAATAATGATAATATGGCATCAAAATTAGTTTAACGACTTTAACCCTTATTATACTTTAGCTATTTGAAAATAGACAATCTACAAGTTCATGTATGTGATACGTTGTGAGCTTGCAAGCTTGAAAATCAGTGAGCTTGTACCTTTTTAATAAAAATAAATGAAAAGGTACGCAATCTTCTCTTTTGGAGTCGCTGGCACAAAACATGTTCAGATGGGGGTCCACAGCTAATGTATCAATTTGTGTGTTGGTGGGGGTGGGGGTCCTTCACGTGACAATGTTTGAGAACCACGCCTAAAATCAGTGTGTGTGTGTGCGTGCGTGCGTGCGTGCGTGCGTGCGTGTGTGTGTAGTCTCCTCTCAGTGAGCGAACATTGCAACAGGAAACACTCAGGATTGTGCCCTTTTCTGGATCACATTGGCCGCACCGTTGCCATGACGACAGCAATTAGAAGAGACTGGGTTACCAAGCAGGCAGTAGTTATGTCGCCGTAGCAACCAAGGTTGGAGGAAACAGTTTGAGGTTGGTCCGCTACGCAGCATATGAAATGGTGTGTAACATCTATGCTATTTAAGCCACATCTCCCTGAGCATGTTTGCCAATCAACAGGGGGTCCGGGACCCCTATGGGGTCCTCAGAGTTACTACAGGGAGCCCTCCAAATCTTTGTGTGATAGAGACTTTTTTTTCTCCTTTTTTATATTAACCACTTGAACCCTAGCGTCCATATTCTGAGAACTTTAGCCGAAAATAGACGATCTACAAGCTCGCAGCGTGAGGCGTTGTGAGCTTGTAGATCTGCTATTTTTCTCTTTTTCAAAGAGCTCTGGTGTAGAGGGGAAAAAGAGCAGACTAAGTACATTGAAAGGTCAAGTTTTATAAGTATTGACGGTACAAGTGGTTAAATATCTGAAAACACAAATTGACATGAACCCAAAATACACTGATGATTGTGCTGTCAAAAGATCAAACTATATGGAATCTATTAACAGGTTGTGGGGGTCCCTGCTTCATCTCTCTCTCAACCAAGGGGTCCTTGGACTGAAAACGTTGGTCTAATGTATTTTTGTGCGTCAGTGCGTATCCATGGGGACCATGAGGGTCCGTGGGACCGAACGCATTTCTGTGTCTTTCTTATGATCTTCCTTATAATCTTACAGGTGACGAGGTCAGTCAAAATGAACAGTGACTGTTCAATTGCCTCGTAGGACGCAAAGCCTAAAGCCAAAGACTAAATCTCCCTGTTAAATTAATACTTTTAAATGAAATAAAAACCTTTCTTCAGAGTTCAGACGAAGACTTGTTTTTGTATGAAGATTTTTGTTGGGAATTAAAACAATTATAGATGAGGAGTGAGGACTAATGCAAAGCAAAACAGTCAGTCTTATTTTCAATTAGGACAATAGTAAAAACACTCCACATAGTAAGGGGATTTTATAAGATATTTGACCAATCTGCTAAGTAAAACGTTACCAAGAAATGTCTTCACCAATGTGTTTCTAAAAGTGTGTAATAATATGTACTAAAAGGTTGAAATTCAACTCCTGGGGGAAACCTCAAAAAAACTGATTTGTGTTTGTGTCCCATTAATTAACTAACCCAAAAAATAAATCTGCTTTAAGTAGCATGTGAGGGGTCAAACTAGGGCTTTTTCATGATGCTGAATCCATTGCAAGCATTTGTTTTGCACAAAAAACATTCCTTAGGCTAAAATCGGACCCACAAAACGATGGTTTAGTGATGAATCATCACTTTTCACTGTTTTGTGGGGGCCATTTGTCGCCCATGGAATGTTTTTCGTGCAAAACAAATGCTTGCAATGGATTCAGCATCATGAAAAACCCCTAGTTTGACCCCTCACATGTTACTGAAAGCAGATGTATTTATTTTAGTTTTTCCTGTATACTAAAGTTAATGGGACACAAACACAATCAGTTTTTTATGAGGTTTCCCCCGGGAGTTGAATTTCAACCTTTTAGTACATATTATTACACACCTTTAGAAACACATTGGTGAAGAAATTTCTTGGTAACGATTTACTTCGCAGATTTTACTATGTTCCCCATACTAACAATAACACCTTTGCTAAGTCTGAGAATCGGCAATGGCTTCGGCAAATTACGTGCGGTAGACACACTTTCATATAGGTTCTTAACTCTTTGAGTGCCCCCTTTTTCACCACTAGAGGGCCCCAATGACCAGAGAATTCTACTTAGACAGTGCTGGTATATGCACAAGCCCTGCAGCCATGACATGCCTGAACACTTTCCTTTGTGCATGTACAGGAAGAGGATGAAGTTAGCTTGAAGTTAGCTATTGGCTACCAAGCATTTTAGAAGATCTATTTTCTGCAATTTAGCCTCGATTAAACCTTGCACACCTCATGCATGGGAAAAAAACAGAGAAGAATGAGCTCTAAAAAATCCAATGCAATCCTGGATTGCATTGGAGTGGATTTGTGCAGTTTGTTCACAGCTTTCAAACAAAAAAATCTGATTGGAAATCCGTTCAGGCATTCTTGAGATAATAGCCATTATGTTTTACATGTTATGTAAACAAAAATGGCTGCCCTGTATGTTAGATGGGGTTGTATGGGGGTGGAACATGCAAAATCGCGATTGAAATCATGTTCACCAGATTTGATGGGGTCCCAAAAAAAAATTTCAATTTTTTTTTTTTTTTTTTTTTTTTTAAAGCCGAACTAGTTCGGGATCGGCACTCTGCGATACGCTAATAAAGCCGAACTAGTTCGGGATTGGCACTCAATGAGTTAAAAGCATAATTTACTTATAATTTAAAAAGATTGCATCACATTTAGGGTTGGGACGATATGAAAATTTCATATCACGACAAAAGAAATCGCGATTTACGATAGTATCACGATAATCAAAATCCATTATCCTGGGGCGGAACATTTGCCAAAAAATAGCAGATCTACAAGCTCTAAACGCGTCCCGTGATGCGTTGTGAGCTTGTAGATCGGCTATTTTTTGGCAAAGACATTTCATGGAGAGTGAAAAAAACGTAACCAGTTATAGAGGGTTTAAATGGTACCGGATATGCAGCTCAGCAAATAAAAGGTGGATTCATCCCAGTGCATGACGGAGGAGATATTACGATAAATTAAATCTCCACAATGCGATTATCGTGAGTGTTTTTCACATTTTCAATTATAATTCAATTCAGTTGTTGTTGTACAACTTAGCATAAGTCCATGGAAGACAGAAACCCTGTCATTCTATACTGTACTGTACTGTACTGTACATGTAGGCCTCTCTCTGCCTGCTGTGTGCTTCCTGCAATTAGTTGATTAACGCAGCATGATGTGGTGAAGCAAGGCTCACAGACATGACAATACCATAATGATTGTGATATAATGTGGCCTCCTTGAACCTTGATTGACAAGATACACACATCCCTGTGCCAGCTCCTAACCAAAACGGTCACACGGTATGTCCTTTGCTAGGGCTGTCACAATTATTACATAATCGCCTAATCGCAATTATTTGACATAATCGCGATTATTTGACATAATCGTCATAATCGTTTTCATGTTGAAAAATGTTCATATATATTTTTTAAAGTAAAAAACTGTGGAAATGGCAGATCTACAAGCTCACAACGCGTTGCATTGTGAGCTTGTAGATAGGCTATTTCCACTATATCAATGTTCTTTTTTAAGCATAAAGTTGTCAGTAATTTCTTTGCATAATTAGGTTATGTCATATCTGCCATGTGCAACTTCAAAGCCTAAAAGCCAAACAGTAATGTAATCGTCAACGACAAAATCACAATTATTCGCAATTATTTGAGTGACAATTAATCGTCATGTAAAATGTCATAATCGTGACAGCCCTACCCTTTGCTCTGTGGGGCTCAACCCTCGCCGTTTGAATCTCGCTCTACCCTCACTGCATACAGTCCTCTCCTCTCCCCTCTTTCTACACAAACCCCAATGCCTGATTCATGCTCCGTCGTACGACGGTGTCGCAGGCCAAAAATAACACACTTCCCCAGCCCAGCGTACAGTTTGTAACCAGAGGCTAGGTGGACAGTTAATCCCTTGCACCTGTTCACTGCACGGCCATAAGCCCTCACAGCTGCCCGGGTGTTCATGTATTAGATATTTTGCTTATTTGTGGATTTGTGTGTGTTAACCTATTTATGTTTTGTACATCTGTGTGTGTATTTATAAAGTTCATTGGTGTGCGAGTGTGTGTATGTGTGTGAGAGACCATTTGCACATCAGTGTGTATCATTACATGCACAACTGCACGTGTGGTAAATATCTACCTTGAGCTTATGCAATCCACTTCAGAACAGAACTACATTAGATATAACTAAAACTATGTACTAAGTATGTAACGGGCGGCAGTGGCTCTGGGGTAGAGTTGCCGTCTTAGAACATGGAGGGTTCCCAGTTCGATCCCGGACTCCCCCACAGTTAGTGTCGAAGAGTCCTTGAGCAAGACTCTGAACCCCTAATTGCTCCCGATGAGTGGGTGTATGAATGGGTGAATGTAATGCACAATCTCTGTAAAGCGCCTTGAATATAAAGGCTCTATATAAATGCACCATTTACACTGTACATGTACAGTTCGAGAGAAAGGCTGTTGCAGGAATCCCATATTTCCACCCATAGGCCAAATCCAAATTTAAGAAATTCACCCTGTTAACAGGCCAGTCATATAAAACGAGAAAAAAGAGAGATTCTTATAAACAAAGTCAGAAAAACAAACGACTCCCAATTAACAATCTAGATAGCCAGCATCAACTAAAGCCTAGAAAGAAGATAGAGGGATACTGGTATCCCTCAAACCACCGGTGCTCATGAAAGTGAAGAGGCACAAAAAATCCAGGTCCAGGCACTCAGGTCAGGTGGATTTTGAAATACAAGGCCTTTATTTGAACGGGCTAGAACATTAAAAAACACCCATGTTCCAGCCCGTTCAAATAAAGGCCTTGTATTTCAAAATCCAACTGAGTGCCTGGACCTGGATTTTCTTGTGCCTCTGTGGCACATTTTGTCCTCTTTTGCTCATCAACTACCGCCTGTTAGACATAACTAACAATGTTTCAAGTTTATAATAAATCACTCAAGTGCAGTTTTTGTGGCCATTTGTCTGATCTCTAGACCCCTTTTGTCAAGCAAGACATTTTTCTTAACACAATCATATAATAAAAATAGGCATCTTCTCCATAAAAAGCACAACTGGATATGAAGCAACAATGTTGCCATTGTCTCAGCAAAACAATATCTCCATTTAAAGTGTCTTCATTTCCCCCACTGCAGGGCTTTTGCACATTCATAAGTGCATGGACAAATGTTGTTTCTCACAACAGATGTCAAGGCAACATTCCAAACTCGAGAATTAGAAATACTAGGTTGTCTGCTGCTACTGTAAGTGAAACCAATGCCACTTTTTAGGATGAGTAAAAACTGTTAAACAGTGTATAACATTTATACCATTTTATTGACACACAACCATCCATTCCAATAAGACGTAAAATAAAAAAATAATAAAACAGAAAATCCATGTAAAAATGATTAGATTTAAAATATTTATAAAAAAAAGGAATGTCATCTATATAGCCCCTTTTCCGGCTCCTAGAGATAGTATATTTATTTCACCTGGTGGTAGGGGTTTTGTATGCAGATCTGCAATCTGGCTAGCCATCGTCAAAAAAGTTCCTTTTCTCTCATCAGTGAGTCTGTTCTTGAGAGATTAGCAGATCCGTGACAAACTAAGCAGCTATCCAAGTGTGATTATGAGTGGATGGTGAGGGGGATATTTAAAAGAAAACAAATGTCTTTGGAGTCTGGACCCTTCTGAGCGGCCCAACGACCAGCAGCTTCCACCTACATCCCACATCAATCACTTCCCCCACCTCTCCATTTACACCTCCATCAGCCTCCGTCCCCTACAGGGTCCTCTTTGTTCTGAGGAGGAGAGGACGGGGGGATGCAAGAGGGAGAGGTGCAATTACTGCTTTCTCTCCCAGGGAGAGAAAGAGCAGAAGGAGAGCCACAACTGTTTGACTGAAGAGGGAGAGGAATGGGGAGAAGGGTTAAGCATGACGTTCTCCTCTGATGCCTCATGGAGGCCAGAGACAACAGCTGCTCTGCTGCTGTTTGTTTGTAGGAGAATAAGGGAGAGCGATGTGTAGCCGTCTAATCCTCAAAAGGCTGGTCATACTGGCCCTAAACGGCTGAGGGAAAAAGTGTCTGAACGTCTGCGGGCTGCAAAAGTTGTGTTTTGCCACCGCGCGCACACTCTAGAACCCACAAGACCTTCCTGCTTCATACGCACACGTGCCTCATGTGGAAGTTGACGACGTACTCTGCGTTGGTGCGCTGGACGGAGATGGCGAAGGGCTCAAAGGGATGGAAGGTAAAAGCCACCAGACGACGCACAGTGTGGTTGACTGGCCGGCCCAACAGGCCTGCTTGGATCTTGAACTTCAGGAGGCCTGAGTCCCGTGCATAGAACCTAGAGGGAAGGAAAAGCAAGGGGATGGTCACTCTGTAGTGTCTGTTAACGCTTTTGTCAAGACCTACTATTTACTCAATTGTTCATATCGGTTGCTTAGAGGTAGTTGCATACCAAATAAGGCCCATTTAACAGCACCTCTAGTCTTAGTAAAACATTAAATCAAACCCAGTTTGAAGTGGAGCGGTGCATTTGAGCAGTTCATTTCATTAAGCTATACCCTGTGTGTGCGAGTGTGTGTATGTGTTGGCTGCGTTGCAAGCTTGTAGATCCATCGGCAATTTCCAAAGTGTACGGGGGCAGTGCTACTAGTAGTAACATTAGCATTACCTGAGTTCGAAGACAGCCCTAATAGGTTTATAATAATTTTTCCAGTGTTGTCATAAAGTGACAATCTTTGCAGCAGGAATATTGATCACGGGCACAACATTCCACAAGCATTCTTTATAAACAGACAAAATAGGATTGGCCCGTTAGCCACCAGTTTACGTGATCGCAATATCTCATCCACTGTTCACCTCCCCATTTGGGAAAAAAGCCTGTATCTCACCTCCATTGTTCTCCTCTGCATTTTTGGCCAGAAATGCTATATTCAACGGCCCATAAATATATAACTGATGATTGAAATGAAAACATCAGGGGATCGATCAACATCTCTAAATATTCTGTGACTATTGAAAGGCTGGGATTTTTATTTACTCTGGCAGCGCATGAGTTAAAGCTTAACAGTTTGAGCATCACTGACTGACACCATGTGGAATGGTTTCAGTACCTTATAGGGTGGTCCCCACAGGTCTTGGGCCTCTCCATCACAGAAACCCACTTGTCATCGTAGCTGAAGAGAGAGAGATCCAGGTAAGGGCTGCTGCTGTAGGACTGGGCACTGATGGGCAGCTGGCCCAGCAGCCGACGCACAGCCTCCGTGTGTCCACCATACTTAGCATTCACTATGGTGTCTTTAAACCTGGGGACGAGGACAGAGGCACTTCAGGTCAATTCAACAAGTCTTTTTTTTTACTTTATAATTTTTATCCCACGATTTTGCAACGCATTTTTCACCCAGTGCCAATTATCTAATGTAATCCTGGGCGATACACTCCCTCTGCCAACCTTGGGAGAGCAACGGACTGCCTCGTGCTTCCTTCTATGCATGACTAGTCCAAGCCGCTTCTTTTCACCTGACAGGGAGGAGTTTCCCTGGTTGGACGTAGCACGTGGAAGGAACACGTTATTCCAATCAGTTCCTTTCCCCTCCATCAGGCACCCCGGCTGTTCAGGGGGAGGCAGTATAGAGACCAGCATTACTGCATGTTTTTGTGAGGGTACATTTTTACCCTAGGTGACACGGGGAGAACAAGTAAACTCCACTTAGGGTATGGGCACTGATGACGCGGAGGAGGGAACACGCCCCCAGCACCCACAGCATCCCCCTGCGGGAATCGAACCCAGGACCTTCTAGCTGTGAGGCGACAGTGCAACCGACTGTACCACCGTGCCCCCCGGTCAATTCAACAAGTCTGACAACAATACAAGAAAAGCACCCCACCCTCCGGGTCCCACACCCACACCCACACCCACACCCACACCCCCACACACACACACACACACACACACACACACACACACACACACACACACACACACACAGACAGTACCTTCTCTGGACCTGTCGTGCGTAGTTGTTGGAGGAGGCTGAGCAGGGGAATTGGACAGCCTGGCTGTGGAGGGTGGCGTTCCTGAACAGGTCACAGAAATTCTCAAACAGCTCCAGCAGCTGGTCAGAGGTATTCTCAAACACGGCCAGCACCTCTGTAGACACCATGTTATACACCACGAAAAATGAAGGCTGGGAGAAATGAAAAGGGAGAGAGAGAGAGGGCAGAGTGTACTTTATGCAACGTATTACGATTAGCGGTAACCACAATGAGATCGTTGCTGTCGGGTAGAAACCTTGTATCTCCATAATTCAACTTTTTATGTCTCTTCATAAACTAATGCCCTACTTTGGCATACTAAAGGGTCACACAAAAGTAGCAAAATTAGACGATCTAAGCTCACAACGCAGTGTGGCGCATTGATCTCTATCGTAACTATCGACTCCTTCAGGTTGGTCAGCTGGGAGGGATACTGCATTTCTCTGCAGGTGTTGCGCCCTTCTTGTGAAACTCCTCACTGTCAGGTGAAAAGAAATGACTGGCAAACAGTAGGGGTTGGCAGTGACAGGGACTAGACACGTGGGGGGAATAAGAATGACTAAATTGATGAAATAATGAGGAAAAACTCAAGGAGTTGAAAGAAAAGTGTTGAGCGTGTGTGTGTTCCAACCTGTGAGGGGTCTGTGACCCTGAGTGTGACCACATCTTCACTGGTATATTTAATGAAGAGGTGGTGTTCATCTAACAACTGCATCTTCCACATCCTCAGACTCCTCAACTGATCAAAGAACTGAAAGAACCTAAACACACACAGACACACCTATTGAACACAAGAGGCCACTGAAACATAAAGAAAATTACCCTAAAAGAATAATCAAAAGGTTTCCATTTATCAACAGAGAGTTCATTCATTTCTATTACAGCAGTTGATTACTTTTGATAATTTGTTGATCTTACTACTGTTTATTATCTCAGACAGATCAGGAGGCTGCGATTATGTTTTGTGTGGGAGTGAGTCAAGTCATTCAGTCGGTCCCTGGCCCGTTGGGCCCTCAGAGGGTCAGCAGTGTAAACAAACATTCACACGTCGTCCACAGCAGGACAACATGTGTACTTCACCTACTGGATGATGAAGAAGGACGAAGGTAGCCATGACCTATACACAAGTCTGTCCTCTCTGTCAAAAATAATACATTTATATATTAGCGGGGAAAAAAGTAACTTTTGGTTTAAGCTGACTAACAGAGCCACAGACCTCTTAGGATTTAATTTATCCTGGTATTGATATAAAATAAGTGGATTGGTATGTCTTTTTTTTACAAAAATAATTTGTAATAATATCTAATCATTTTTAATTTCATCCAGATACTGACACCGTGAAGGAATGATCTTGTAAGTCATGTGACAATGAGCATCATCATCAACAGGTCTTGGATATTCCATATGAAAAACCTTTTGGCTTCAAAAATCTGCGGAGGGGCCTATTGCCTCAAATAATTGTCCTAGTATCTTGAACGAAACATCCAATCAACCCCAAATGGGAATTGCAAGTCGAGGGGTCTCTAAAGCGCACCTCAAAATTGCTTTCACTTCTGCCCATAGCCACAAATGAAATGCAGCCGCACCCCAGCTTCCAAGTGTCCTGATGACTGCAACACATGACTTACACAGCCTTGGCTAGGCAACGCAGCCTGCTAGAGATATGCACTCAGCGGGGCAGAGTTTCTTCTGAATTGGAGGAAGAAAAGCTAACCGTTTGTAACTGGAGGTGTTACCATCCCGCTAAGCCTCTTCCAGGAGTAGAAAAGCAGTCCAATTAAGGACATATTCTGTTTCAGAATGCACAACTCACAGGTTCAGAAACACAGCCAGCAAGTTGCCCTGGAGATCAGCTCTAGGATTCTTTTTCTCCGCAGCTCTCAGAAATGTAATAACATGAACCTTATGTTCCCTGTTCTGGGCAAACAGCCTTTAACCAAAAGATAAAATGGTCAAAACCTAAAAACCCATGGAGTATTTCTGGTCCACTGGGGAAGGGACATTGCTTTTACAGCATCACCCTGCTGATGGCAGTTCAGATGGCTATGATGAGTGCATGGGAGAGCCGGATAGCGTATCTTGCTCCAGGACACCTCGACACATAGGGCCCTATTTTCACCAGTGCCTTACCCATTATCCCTAAACATTTCTGCCATTATTTACTCTATTGAAAAACATATATAATAGTTCAAATAGCTGATCTACAAGCTCACAACATGTCGATGTAGATCGGCTATTTGAAGTATTTTAAAATGTTTTTCAAAATAGTGAAAAAATGCAAAGAAGTTTACGGATAAGGGGTAAGGCACCAACGAAAATATACTCTCCGAGCCGGGCTCTGTCCTGATTGCCTCTCGACCTACTCAGGTATGGTCACCTGCTAAAGCGGTTATCTAATTAATATTCAAGTGTGACCCACAGCATGCGATACAATTTTTGTGTTTTAATCTTCGGTGAACAAATAAGCAAGATGGAGGAAAAGTGATGAAACCTCCTCTTTGCTGTGGCACTGCCGTCCTGCTCTGCCCTCTTCCACAGATAGACCAGCAGTCTGTGTTTGAGGGAGTTGATGGTTTTGTCTGTGTAGAGGCGGGGTAAACCAGGCTGACCCTCAGGCTGAGCCTCCGTGTAAACAGCAGAGAGAGTCAGGAGGTCGTCTTCGTAACAGAAGCGACCAATAGTTCTCACGTCCAGGAACGTCCCCTCTGGAGTCACCTGCGGGTGGGGAGGGCATGAGGAAGACAAAGACATGTGAGAAGACAAAAAGGCATCGTTTTCTTTGTTAGATCTTGTGTATGAGCAGAGTAGAGTTTTTTTTCGTTCTGGTTTACTGAGACATTGTAGCAGCAATAATAATTGTTAAGTTACTACGAAAACCTCCACCGGCTGTCTGTCAGTCCGTCAGTCAGTCCCTCTGTCGATCACGTCACGTCACACTTTTGGCCCTACTCTTATCTCCGGCACCGTTGCCCCTATACATGCCAAACGTTGCACACACACTCCTTGGCTGGCAAACCACAACCTGATTTCTCACATGCCCCTCTTCTAGCGCCACCATGAGGTTGCTTTTTGCAGACAACATTAATTACACCCTCCAGAAAAACGCGATTATGCGATCGCAGAATTTCCCGCAATAATCAATAAATGCCGCTGATTATGCGGGGGCTCGCATGATTTCACAATCCCCGCATATTCACCGCATATTTCCGCGGAAAATATGCGAAATATGCGGGCATCGCTTGATTTCACAATCCCCGCACTTTTTCGCATAAAAGTATAGTCATGCTTCACCGTTCAATCACGTTCAGACACAAAACAGAAGCAAAACAATGATGCGCTGAGAAACACGTGGCTCCTCTCTCTCTCTCTGTGTGTGTGTGTGTGTGTGTGTGTGTGTGTGTGTGTGTGTGTGTGTGTGCCGTGCGATTGCGTGCATGCTGCACCGTGAGAACTGGAGGCAGACAGAGAGAGAGATGCAGGCATAATGTAGGCTATACGGTATGAGCGTTGGCCCTCGCCAACGTGACGCTAGAATAACACACTCTTCCTCGGTCCTCAAACTTCAAGAAATGACAAATTACTTGTTTTGAGGTCTCCATTGTACTCCGTTTGAAACGTTGTGTCGTTGCCGTTCAAAGCAAACGAGCACCTCTCCGAAAAAAAGTAGCACGCAGTATTCCATGGATGGATAGGAACAGCAATTGAATGCATAACATTTTAATCCCTTAAATCCCTTTAGAGAGAGCAAAACCACATAAATAAACCAGAGTTTTGCTTTAGCAGTGAGCTGTATCCTTAGCAATCGCATAGGCCATAGGGTAATTATTTTTGCCTTGATGTAGCCCATTAAGGTAATTAAATTGCAGATATTTGACAGAGGTTTGCTTTTTTGCCTTGAAAATAATGAAAGGCAGTCAAAAAAGTCTGTTTTGCATTTCTCAATTCACTCAAGGACCCTTAAATTCGTGTTTTGACTACTTTGATGACTACTTAGTGATGTTGTGAGCTTGTAGATTGTCTATTTCCAAATAGCCAGTGTACTGTATATTAAAGTGGTTTAATTAATAGTTATCAATTTTTATTATAATATGTATATATACTGTACATAGGCTATAAATATGTTTTTTAAGTTCCCGCATATTTCGCATAATTTCGCATTTAATCGCAACTTTCACAAGTTCCCGCATATTTCGCATAGTTTCGCATTGTCATCGCATAAATTCACACAAAAACCCTGCATAATTCACCGCATAATCAAGGATTTTTGCCCGCAAAATCAAGGATTTTAGCCCGCATAATCAAGGATTTTTGCCCGCGTTTTTCTGGAGGGTCTAATTAATGGACATTTACAGGCCAATTTGTGTATACATGCGACCTGATGGTCGCTTATCTCCCGATTAGGAAGTCTTACTGGTAATCACAATAATATCGTTCACCTCAAAGAAGCAATTAAACACAGAATATATAGCAGTTGTATTACTGTACATTGTATCAATGTTGAGGCATGACCATCACACACAGTTTTACAATCAATCTGACTACTGAAACTACAGCTTTCGCCTGGATAAAAGCATGAGTAATGTTTGTCCATTCACCTGAAAGACGTGTATGGTCTGCTGCTGGACCGACAGCACAGCCAGGATGTTCCTGTAAAGGTAGAGCCCCTGGTTGTGGGAGAGGATGATCTTGTCACACTTAAAGGACCTGGTGTCACACAGCCGGCCTGTGTGGAGGTCGATGATGTGGAGGGAGTAGTCCTCTAGGGGAGACCGCGGGTTGGGAGTCACCGACTCGTTGTTGCGGTACACCTGGTTAAGAGACAAAAACCCACATTCATACCGGTCAATGTTGTGCAGATCGCCTAGCAGTGTTGATTTTGTCGACTAAAACTGACGAAAAATGTTTGTCGACTGCGTTTTTTTCACTGACAAAAACCACATAAAAACGAAATAAAAACTAAGCTGTGATGACTAAAACTAAGACTAAATATATTGACAATTTCGTCAACAAAATAAAAACTAGACTAAAACGTTAGGGAGGGGACTAGTGCTGAAGAGAGTCATTTTATGTTTGGTTGCTCTTAGGTGTTGCATGCTGAAAATAGCAGATCTACAAGCTCACAACGCGTCGCGCTGCGACGTGTTGTGAGCTTGAAGATCGGCTATTTTCAGCACGCAATCAAGTGTAAAATCAGTCATTACGATGACATCAAGGCCTGCCAAAAATACATTTCAGTTGACTAAATCAACTGTAGATTTAGTCGCCATAAAATCTTATATTTAGTCGACTAAAATTTTACTAAAACTAAAACTTTTCAGGAGACTAAAATTAAATTACATTTTAATCAAAAGACTATGACTGAAACTAAATCAAAATTTGCTGTCAAAAACAACACCGTCGCCTAGGCCAGGTGTATTCAACTAGATTAGGCAGGGGGCCACAATTGTAAAATGACTTGAAGTCAGGGGCCACAAGACTGTTACAACCAAAATGAACAAATGTTCACGGTTAACAGTTTGACCGTTTGTTGTGTGCTATACTGTAGGTCTGATAGGACACAACAATGGACATGCTGTGTCCATTATATAACTTATTAGGGCCTGATTTATACTGCATTCATGCATTTTGATGCAAATAGGATAATGTCTGTGGCAGTCAGTTATAGTGTACAGGCTTTGATTTTGATATTAAGAAAATAGGAAGTAGATATTTCAGTTTGTTCTATGCACGGATCCCTGGCATGGACGGGCGCGTCTGTGAGAAAAATATTGGAGACAGACTTGCAAGGTGAAGTGTTTACATGTTCGTATGAATGAAAGGTTTTTGCATTTTGGTTATGTCTGAGGCCTGAGCACTCAGCTGATGAGAGCACAGGCTGTTATGTGTTTCATTAACCATTAGTTGAGAGCTCTAGCATCTTTCAGACCAGACCGCTATTTAGGATGAAAGAAACATACTGTGTAAAACCCTCAAGTGAATGAAGATGGATGGACAGTGCACTGCAGATGGAGAATTTCTTTTTTTCATGTAATGGATAACATCCTCTCAAAATCCAGAAATAGTTGCTACAAATGGATGGAGATGGCATGTGATGAACGGACTGCACTTAAAACTCATCTGTTGCTACCTGGCTACATGAAAAAAATATAAAATAAAACAAATTAATTGAAAGCTACATCATTTTGAAAGTACTGAGATGTACAGAAGTAGTAAAAGTACACATCATTTCTGGCTGTTTTGTCTTAATACTGTACTTTTGATAATTATTGTACTTTTACTTTTGATACATTTTAACACCAGATACCTTTCTACGTGTGAACTGCAACACTTTGACCCAAGCCAAGTTATTTTCTTAAGGAAGAGTTTAACTTTTACAATAGTGAAACATCTGTAAGATAAGATATCTGTACTTTTACTCAAATAATGCCTTTCAAGTATATGTGCCACTGTTTTTTTCCCCGCCATGTTTAACGTGTAAGAAATCATGAAGCTGTTGCACCTTTGTTACATGGCTGGACAGCTACCTTCGCACCATAAAAGTAATAAAATAATAAATATTTGGAATCTGGAATGGGGCCACAAGAAAGCTCCCCAGGGGCCGGATTTGGCCCACGGGCCACCAGTTGAATATCACTGGCCTAGGCTTTAGGACACAACACTCCTTAACCTCTTGAACCCCATTGCCCCTGCCGGCGGGGGCAAAAGGTGTTGACCTCTGAACAGCTGTCAATAAATGTCAATAAATCAATAGAGACCAAATCAAACTACAATTTCATTGTTGATTATTGTTACAGTGGGCCTAGATCATAGTAATCAGCTGCCATTGTACGTTTCATCCATACATTACTCATATTACAGTATTATTATTACTACTTATTGTTACTAGTTTTTATCATTTTTCACCCTATACTTTAACATTTCAAATATTACAGCACTACTCTCACTAAAACATCTGTAGAGTTTACATAGTTTGAAATATATTCATACAACTTTGCCTATCAATTGATGACACTTTGGTGAACAATTTTTCTATTCAATTATATATGTTTTCAATGAGGTCTTGAGGCTCATTCACTATTCAGAATGCAAAAATTCCATAGGAGGAGGTCTTTTTCAATCATCTTTTCCTAGGTAAATGATCACAGCAGGACAATTTGGTAAGAGAAATGTTATTATTTACACTGCATTTGTGAATTCTTTGTGTTTTAATCTTCGGTGAAGAAATAAAGTCAAGAGTAGCCACAATCATTGTAGTTTTGTGTCCACAACTGTTCCAATTTGGGCATACATTTTAGGCGGATTTTTCCCCTGGACACCCCTGGGGCGTAACAGGTTAAAACAGACAATTAAACCACATATTGACCTATAGTAAAGAACAAAATGAAGGTGAAGACTAGAGTTTGTGAAACGTAACCGTACCTCAAAAAAGTATGGCGGCGGCTCTTCAGGGACATACGCAGCTGACCCAACAATGACATAGCGACAGTCATCTGTGAAAAGACTACACTCCCGATTGAGGTGCTCCCCGTTAGACGCCACATTAGTGACATGGAGCAAGGAGAAGAAGCGCTCAAACAGGCGGCCACGGATGTTGAGGGAGCGCTGGTCATTGGCCGTGGAGAGCGTCTCACCCTCCTGCCCTCTCAGCAGGTCCTGGGCTGCCTGGCAGCCCTGGTACTCATAGATCTGTGGGAGAAACATGGATGTCAGGAGGCAGTAAGAGATGCCCGTTGTGGTTAAAACACTCCCAGCTGACTTCCACAGAGGTGTGTTGGTTTGTTCCCAACAAACATATCGTCACTGTCGGGCAGAAACCTTGTATCTCCAAGTTTCAAATTTGTATGTTTTTTCGCAAGTAAAGCCCTGCTTCATCATACAAGGTCGTCGCACAAAAGTAGTGAAAACAGCAGATCTACAAGCACACAACGCCTCGCACAGCTGTTTTCACTAGTTTAAATCATTTTTAAAATGATAAATACAAAACAAACGGTTTTGGACATACAAGGTTTCCACCCGACAACGACGATATTCTGTGTAGGGCCCATTAGAATTTACTATTTTGGCATACAGTACCAAACGCTCTTTACCCAGGGGGCAAAGGAAGGTGTGCTGCATTTGCCCCGACATAAAAGGTTGTCCACCAGAAATATTATCTATGACCCAGTAGGATCACAACCTATATGGACAACCCGGTCAATTTGTTCGGAAAAGTTCCAATATGGCCGCCTCAATATTAGCCCCTATTAGTTTTAATGGGGGGTGAATAGGGAAGAAATTTAAACTGAGGGATATTTCCACGAAACTTCACAGGTTGATCAATGGTATACATATGAACATTTTTTGTATTGCAAGTTTCCATGAAATCCAATATGGCCGCCATAACATGGCCTCCATAATGTAAGGACCCAGAAAATAGGTTTTGCCTCTAACTTCTGAACCAGATGAGCTAGAAACGGAAACTTGGTGTCTATTTCATGGTGTCTGACCATGGGAGACTCAATGGAATAGCTAATTTTATTATTGGGTGTGTCTGGACCTTTATTGTGCATATTTGCAAGATGGTGGATTCCCAAAATAGAGCTTTAACATAATTTCTACCATGATTGTTGACTGCTTTTGCAAATACAAGCAATATGAATCCATTTGCTAAGATTTATGGCACAGAAGGGACCTGTATTATTCTTGAGTTTGCATGTTGTCAAAATGGCTGTAAACGAGATATTATATTTCCTGTCCGATTCTACTTGTAGCAATGACTTCAGATAAAATCAGAGACCAAAACAATGTATCTTAGAATTTTTATTTTTATTTTAAAAATTATTAAAAAAAGAGAGAGATTATCTCAATGAAATGAATGCAACTGCCTTTTTGGGTCTTTCACACATAGACATGCACATGCTTTCCAACAACTTCAGCTTCAGGGAAATTATAATGAACACATGATTAAAACAGGCTGCATTATAATGCAAATAATTGCTAGTCACTATCACTGTCATGTGTACCTACCTATCCTGCATCTTGTCTCCAGTCCTTGGCAACGACACCCCAAGTAGCATGCAATTCCCTTCTTCGCACATGAAGTTCAATCACCCGAGAGAGACTTGGAGTAGAACCGCTGCTCCTTCACTTGGAAAGGAGTCAGCTTAGGTGGTTCGGGCATCTAGTACGGATGCCCCCCGAGCGCCTTCCTAGGAAGGTCCTCGATGCACGTCCCACTGGGAGGAGACCCCGTGGCAGACCTAAGACCAGATGGAAGGATTATATCTCCAGACTGGCCTGGGAACGCCTCGGTATACTCCCAGAGGGAGTGGAGGAAGTTACTCAGGATAAGGAAATCTGGAAGTCTCAGTTGGAACCGTTACCCCCGCGACCCGATTCCGGATAAGCGGTTGAAGATGGATGGATGGATGGATGGCACATGAACAGTTTTTCTGGCAGCCTTTGATACAGCTTCATGATATTGCCTTGTCCATTGATATAGGACAGGCTGGCTCTGTAGATGGACAGGGGACTGCCTTCCCATCACTGAGAGACCATCCATATTCAGTGAAGCAAGGGATGTCTGGCTTCGCGATGTGTGCAGTTTTATCTATTATGGCTGCAAGAGCAGCTCTTTTCAGGTGCAGGCCAAAGGCATTTTCTGTAGGTGGCAGCAGCTTCAACAGGGTTGATCGGTTATTTAGGAACTTGTACACTCTCAGCTTTGCCAGGTCAAAGTCCTCCGAATGGTCAGCTTTTGATGCATATACAGCTATCGTGAGGTCTCTAGCCTGATTCTTGACATCCTCTGAGAGGGAATAAGAGGAATTTTCACCAAACTCCTGAAGTGCAGGGAGATCTAGACCCATGCTGGTCTTGAACCATGCCTTCTTTCCAGTGAAAAAGGGATAGCTGGTGGTATCTCTGCCACTCAGGCTGTGAATAAAGGGCAGGGCACGACACTGTGCGAGTCCAAGGGCTGAGACCATGTGATGGATAGGAAGATATGCATCCTGCTCTGTTCTCACTAGGGATGTTCCTAGCGACTAATTTCACTGACGTGTACACGACCGTTTTGTAATCGAATACACGATTAATCTAAAATTAATTGTTATTATTTTTTTTATTGTAATTTCACACAGAAAATAGCCAAAACTGAGCACTTCGATCTATTAGGGCAAACCTCGTTTGAAAAAAGTATCAAGAGTATATAAAAGCCTTTTAAAATGTTATATAATATTGAAATCTTGCTCAAATTTATCAATTACGTCATTGCGTGAATCTGGGTCAGTAATAATTAGCGCATCAGTCTCAGCTGGGTCGCTAGACTCGCTATAACAGCTGATGTCTGTCTGACTGGAGTCGCTATAGTAATGAGCAACAGCTTTGTTCAAAGTTAGCTACATAATGGTATTCCATACTCAGCCAATGTATGATTAAGCATTCTCCTTGGCATGTTCTCACCTCAAAATATGGATTAATTCATGGACCGGATCACAGATGCAGCGTGCAGGCGAGTGATTCACATCCAGTATGTTTAAGATACACGTCGCTTAATTGCCATTAATTTACTTGCGCAGCGGACAGCCTGCCTGGTGTGTGGCTGCGTGTCAGCGCGACCACTGCAGCGCGCAACAGTCAGTCAGACTGTCACACAGACAGGCATGCTCCGCAAATCAACCAAGGGATTGCTTAATTTGCTTGTTAAAAAGTAACATTTTATTAAGACAAGACAGTAATATGGGCGCAGAGTTTAAATGTTTAATAAAGTTAATATCTCAATAATTAAAAATATATTTAATAGAATAATCGAATTGTATTTTCAAAACGAATAGTGGTTTTCAAACCGTGTACACGGATAACCGTGTACACGCGCACATCCCTAGTTCTCACCCACAGCTCTGGAAGGTCTACTCTAGGAGGTGGGTGGCAGCTAGGGTTGGGATCCGTTTGGTTTGAACCGATTCCGAGCCTTTTTCGGGTACCCCTTTTCGGTTCCGGGTAGAACCGGTTCCTAAAACGGTTCCGGAAGTTCTCATATACTGTATATATATATATAGGCATATGTGTATAAATATTTTTATATGAGATACTTAAAGTGTGGTTCCAGTGGAAATAAGCCTCGGCTTTCCAGGATCTCCTTTTAGTTGACCTTGTACCAGTGATTTGTCATGAAACTGTACTTTTTTTCTATTGCAAACTTCTAATAAATTATTCAATCAATTAATATAGGCATATGTGTATATGCCTATATAGATATAGATCTATCTTTCATAATTATTATAATAAAGTGATTCCCTGTTTACTACAGCAACTTATATAACTACTATTTCAACTTAACCACAATAAAAATGCATGGTTAAGGGTGGACTTTCAAATAGTGGAGAATACATGGTTATTTAACAATGAATAGCTGATCTGGTATCTACAAGCTCACAACGCGTCGCACACGACGTGCTGTGAGCTTGTAGATCGGCTAGTCTTTCGTTGTCATCCTCATCCCAGCTGCTACCAGTGTGAAAGCTGAACCTCAGACAAACGTCGCGTCCATCATATGCAACACCATGAATGAAGTACCAGCCGAGTGAATTGTACATTGCGCTACGTGGTTAGCAACTAGCTGCTAGGCTACTGAAGAAAGTGAAACGGCAGGCGTCAGCTGCAGTCACTGGTACAGAGTTTAGGAGACTGCACATTTGCAGGAAAGGATTGCACTGCATTTTGTTCACTTTGCATTCGTTTTTTCCTCTCTTGTAAAGTGCAACCACAATCGTGAGTAGTTTTGCTGCTGCGCTAACGTTAGCTCCGTCTGTCTCGAAGGATACTAGCATTCTGATCCTGGATCAGCTGTTGTAGACTCTGCTTTGAGTGGGCGTATCCACCTTGCTCACACATGTAGCGAGACGTCACCACAGTCGCTTGAAATGCACACAGCTGGTCCAAATGAACGCTCATGAAAAATTCCAGGAACCGTTATAGGAACCGGTCATGAAAATATGATGGAACCGGCTCCGGTTCCTCAATTTCGGAATCGGGTACCCGAAGAACCGGTTCCGGATCCCAACCCTAGTGGCAGCATGATATAGATGCCTATATCATGCTGCCGCCATGGGAAGGCAGTCCCCTGTCCATCTACAGAGCCAGCCTGGCCTATATCAATGGACAAGGCAATATCATGTAGCTGTATCAAAGGCTGCCAGAAAAACTGTTCATGTGCGAAGAAGGGAATTGCATGCTACTTGGGGTGTCGTTGCCAAGGACTGGAGACAAGATGCAGCAGGATAGGTACACATGACAGTGATAGTGACTAGCAATTATTTGCATTATAATGCAGCCTGTTTTAATCATGTGTTCATTATAATTTCCCTGAAGCTGAAGTTGTTGGAAAGCATGTGCATGTCTATGTGTGAAAGACCCAAAAAGGCAGTTGCATTCATTTCATTGAGATAATCTCTCTCTTTTTTATTAATTTTTTAAATAAAAAAATAATTTCTAAGATACATTGTTTTGGTCTCTGATTTTATCTGAAGTCATTGCTACAACTACATACAGTAGAATCGGACAGGAAATATAATATCTCGATTACAGCCATTTTGACAACATGCAAACTCAAGAATAATACAGGTATAAGTCCCTTCTGTGCCATAAATCTTAGCAAATGGATTCATATTGCTTGTATTTGCAAAAGCAGTCAACAATCATGGTAGAAATTATGTTAAAGCTCTATTTTGGGAGTCCACCATCTTGCAAATATGCACAATAAAGGTCCAGACACACCCAATAATAAAATTAGCTATTCCATTGAGTCTCCCATGGTCAGACACCATGAAATAGACACCAAGTTTGCATTTCTAGCTCATCTGGTTCAGAAGTTAGAGCCAAACCTATTTTCTGGGCGCTTATATTATGGAGGCCATGTTATGGCGGCCATATTGGATTTCATGGAAACTTGCAATACAAAAAATGTTCATATGTATACCATTGATCAACCTGTGAAGTTTCGTGGAAATATCCCTCAGTTTAAATTTCTTCCCTATTCACCCCCCATTAAAACTAATAGGGGCTAATATTGAGGCGGCCATATTGGAACTTTTCCGAACAAATTGACCGGGTTGTCCATATAGGTTGTGATCCTACTGGGTCATAGATAATATTTCTGGTGGACAACCTTTTATGTCGGGGCAAATGCAGGTTTCCTAAAAAAAGGCTGGTTTGCCCCCTGGGTACTTATCGAAAGCAAGAGCAAGATATTTGGCAACATATTGATGTGTTAGATTTGAATGTGTAAAACTGAATCCATGACTTATACAGCATGGATGCCAATCAATCACAGATGTTGAATGAATGAGGCCACCATAATAGAGCTCTCAGGAACTACCGTATTTATTTAACAGCATGGGTCTTCAACAGGGGTCCGGGGACCCCTAGGGGGACCTCAGAGTTACTACAGGGGGTCCTCCAAATCTTTGAGTGATAGAAAGTTTTTTTCTCCTTTTTTATATTAACCACTTGAACCATCGTGTCCATATTCTTAGAATTTTAGCCAAAAATAGCAGCTCTACAAGCTCACAACGCCTCACGCTACGAGGCGTTGTGAGCTTGTAGATCGGCTATTTTCGGCAAAGAGGTTTGGTGTAGAGGGGAAAAAGAGCAAGTTTATTAAGTATTGACGGCTCAAGTGGTTATATATCTGAAAACAAGAGTTGACCGATGAATCCAAAATACTTGTGCCGTCAAACATGGGTTATGGGGGGAGGGGGGGGGGGGGTCCCTGGCTCATCTCTCTCTTGACTAAGGGGTCCTTGGCCTGAAAACGTTGAAGACCCATGTTTTACAGGTTTAAGCAAAAGTGGCAAGGAGGTTTGTGTCTTCTTACCTCTAGAGAGGTCTGGTCAGAGGAGAAGGCAATAAAGCAGCGTCCGTCTGGGGAGAACTTTCTGAGGAAGCATGGAGGCTTCTCCACGTTGACCACAGTGAAGTTGGGGAAGAGGTTCTGGTGGAAGCAGCGCACGCGGTACCAGTGGGCTCCAGCCCGGCCCGAGCAGATCCTGCGCCTCTCCAGACGATGGACCACGTTCTGATTCTGGATCCGTCTGGGCTTTAAGGTCTGAGTGTCCTCATCCATAATCCTGATTAGATGATGATAATAAATTATAATACATTATAATAATGATAATGTGAAACATGTAGAATAGATAACACAGGGGCACCCGCTGGCCTAGTGGTCAAGGCGCATACCACATACTAGGCTATGATGCCTGCTGGTGTCGCCGGTTCGATTCCCGATCCGGAATACCTTTGCCACATGTCATTCCCCATCTCTCTCCCCATTTCCTGTCAGTCTACTATCCTATCAAATAAAGGCATAAAAAGCCCAAAAACAAATCTTTACAAAAAAAGAATAGATAACACAAAATACTGCAGTGCAGTGAGAAAACATTTACAGTTTTATCAAACAGTAACATTTTTATTTGAAGTTCTAGTGTTGAAGTTTGGAAGCGCTCATTTTCCATAACAAAACGTCCTGCTTTCTCCTGCATTATGTGCAATTTAGAAACAGGTGGTACACAGGACCATTGAGTAATTTCCCACTAGCGCTTCCAAAACTCCAGAGTCCCAACACTGCCATGGCTACACGGAGCTGGATATTTCTGAATCTAGACATTTTTTTGTGCTGTTGGGGCTTGCAGCCACATGAAGCTGGATATTTCGGCCGCAAAACTGGATATTTTTTAAACCAGATAAATAAGTGGAGAGATTGAAAAATATCCGATTCACTGGATCCGTGTAGACAGGGAACCTGGATATCTCTGAAGACTTTACTGTGTGTGTGCTTGTTAGACCTAGATATCTCTGTCGTGTGGACCTAGATATTTTTCTATGTGGATATCTGAAAAACCGGGATATATGAAATATCCAGCTCCGTGTGGACCTAGATATTTTTCTATGTGGATATCTGAAAAAAACAGGATATATGAAAAATCCAGCTCTGTGTAGCCATGGCCTTAATCCTCTGCACGCAATTTCTTGACAGAAGGTAGCTCATAACATGTGTATGGTGGATTTTAACAAACAAAGACTTTGCAGATAACAAGAGGATAATTCAAGCTTTCCGTACAGCTGCAATGTTGGAGAGTTTAATATTGTTTAGGTTTAATACAATCAGATAGGACTTTTCTGTTTGGATGCATGGGCAGCCAAAGGTAATTCTTTTTGTAAATCTAGAGTTACAGTTTGCGTCTAGTTTCTGCATGAGGTTGGTTTGCTTCATTGACAATCAACAAGCGCACACGCAAGCATATGCACACACACGCGCGCGCACACACACACACACACAGACACACACACACACACACACACACACACACACACACACACACACACACACACACACAGCATTGGTTCTTAAAGTGGGGTCCAGGGAACCCCAGGAGTCCTTCAGGGAGTTCCAGGGGGTCCCCAGCTAAATGATAGTTAGGAACCAAATGTACCCTTATGGGTATGTATTAAATGGGGGTCCGTAGCCTAAATATTGCATGCATGTCAAAATTAAAATGGTTGAGAATCACTGCTTAAGAGTCCTAAAAATATTCTCTTATATGGAGGTCCCTGCCATATCTTTTCAAATGGGGGTTCCGCAGGCTGATAAGTGTCAATTTTGGGGGTTCTTGACATGAACCAGTGCCATACAGGTACAATGAAATGGATACTCAGTTGATCAGTGGTTCCCAAACCTTTTAGCCTGTGACCCAAAAGAGAAATTAGACGTTTGCCCCGGACCCAAACTAGTTAAAATAGCCGATCTATACAAGCTTTAAAAAAAAAAGGTGTTTTCTAATTTATGAAATTTCTTTTTTTGGGAATGTTTATTTTTACATATAGTATACACATTTTGAATATTATAAATGAAAAAACAAAAAACAGAAGGATGGGTCCCGAGGACTGTTTGGGAACAGTGATATAGATTAATTGAGTTTTGTTTGATTGAACAAATTATTAGTTGCTCCCAGTTTGATGACAGCACAAATCACTGGTACAAGGTCAAGGTCAACTAAAAGGAGATCCTAGAAAGCTCTCACTTTATGTATCTCATATAACATTGAAAGACAGACGGATAGAAGTAGAACATAGTACTTTATCTAGGATAACATCAATTTCAACAGCAGAAAAGGAGACAGAACAGGACAGTTCACTGATACATGGTCAACTAAAAGGATAAAACGCACAAGAAAGCTGTTATGCTTGTTTAAATTGGGGTCCCTTTGTGCTCAATTCATACAAAATATCACCATACAGGACGGTACAATAATGATATGTGAATACTCACTTGTTGGTTTGCACGGCTGGTTTGCAGCCTGTCATAATCCAGTGATTGTACCAGCAGATCTCCAAAGTTCAGCTGATGCTGTTAGCATTGTCGCTAGTTTTTAGCCAGTTTACACACTAGTCCCTCGAAAAGAACATGTTCGCTACCCTTATTCTTTAAAGTACAAAGGCGACAAACCGACGACGACATATGTATACATATATATGTGGTTTTATAATGGATAACATAAGAACATCTTCCGAAAAGCTGCTAAATAAAAAGCTAAACGTTTTGTGTCAGCTGCAGCACTGAGCTCTGAGTGGTAAACATTGGACCGTAGAAGAAGAGAGCTAACTGAACTCTGTTGCAGTTTCTAAGTAGCGTTTTTGGCTTCCTTTGCTAACAGCGTCACTACATCCTATATAGGTTGGAAAGGGTAATGCATGTTGCAATGTTCAGCTACTGTATGACCACTGACCAGACCTCCAGTGATGGAAAAAGTAGGGGAGAGCCTGCACGATTGTAACGTTTTTCATATTTCAATATTTTACTCAGAGATTCTTTTACCTACATAGCCAATATTTTCAGGCAAAGGACCTACACATGTCTGCTATCATAAACCACTTCAAGTTTTTCAATTGATAAAATAGGTCATGAGTTATTAAACCGAGAGTGGACGCTGTTCCGATGTTACATTTGAAGCCCAAATGGGATTAATTGTAACAGCATGATTTACAAATGTAACACAGCTAAAGAACCGCATTAAACAAATGTTTTTTTGTTTAAATCAATTATATTTCATTCAAGCAACTCTTTTACATTGTTTTCATACCAAGGGTGTGATAAGATACTATATCATACTTTAGGAAAATATTAAATATTACAAGATGTACCAGTTTAAGCGTTTGAGTGAATTCCATGGGAAAATACCCAGCTGGCACACGACGTCCGTTGACGTTGATTTTTGGTTGGATTTAGGTCGCGACGTCAGCTAACCAAAATCCAACGTTGGACCAACGTCAACTTCCAACGTTGTATCAACGTATTAATTTGACGTCAATTGACGTTGATATTTGGTTGGTTTTAGGTTGTGTTGGTAACTGACCAATAACCAACGTCTGTTCAACGTATTATCCCAACGTCATCCTGACGTCGAATACTGACATTCTGTTGTCGGATTTTTGACCAAACCTCAATGTCTGCCCAACGTTATTATGACAACGTCCACACAACGTTGCAGTCTAACATTATCAGACGTTGATATTTGGTTGGTTTTAGGTTGTGTTGGTAACTAACCAATAACCAACGTCTGTTCAACGTATTATCCCAACGTCAGGTTGACGTCGAATACTGACATGCTGTTGTCGGATTTTTGAACAAACCTCAATGTCTGCCCAACGTTATTTTACTAACGTCCACACAACGTTGCAGTCTAACATCATCAGACGTTGACATTTGGTTGGTTTTAGGTTTTGTTGGTAACTGACCAATAACCAACGTCTGTTTAACCTATTAACCCAACGTCAGGTTGACGTCGAATACTGACATGCTGTTGTCGGATTTTTGACCAAACCTCAATGTCTGCCCAACGTTATTTTACTAACGTCCACATAACGTTGAAGTCTAACATCATCAGACGTTGATATTTGGTTGGTTTTAGGTTGTGTTGGTAACTGACCAATAACCAACGTCTGTTCACGTATTATCCCAACGTCATCTTGATGTTGAATACTGACATTCTGTTGTCGGATTTTTGGACAAACCTCAATGTCTATCCAACGTTATTATGACAACGTCCACACAACGTTGCAGTCTAACATCATTAGACGTAGATATTTGGTTGGTTTTAGGTTGTGTTGGTAACTGACCAATAACCAACATCTGTTCAACGTATTATCCCAACGTCAGGTTGACGTCGAATACTGACATGCTGTTGTCGGATTTTTGACCAAACCTCAATGTCTGCCCAACGTTATTTTACTAACGTCCACACAACGTTGCAGTCTAACATCATCAGACGTTGACATTTGGTTGGTTTTAGGTTGCGTTGGTAACTAACCAATAACCAACGTCTGTTCAACCTATTATCCCAACATCATGTTGACGTCGAACACTGACATGCCCTTGTCGGATTTTTGACCAAACCTCAATGTCTGCCCAACGTTATTTTACTAACGTCCACATAACGTTGAAGTCTAACATCATTAGACATAGATATTTGGTTGGTTTTAGGTTGTGTTGGTAACTAACGAATAACCAACGTGTGTTCAACGTGTTTTCCCAACATCAGGCTGATGTTGAATCACTGACATGCTGTTGTCGGATATTTGACTGAACCTCAGTGTCTGTCCAACGTTATTATAATAACGTCTACACAACATTGCAGTCTAACGTCATTAGACGTTGACATTTGGTTGGTTTTAGGTTGTGTTGGTAACTGACCAATAACCAACGTCTGTTCGACTTATTATCCCAGCGTCATCTTGACGTCGAATACTGACATGCTCTTGTCTGATATTTGACCAAACGTCAATGTCTGCCCAATGTTATTATGACAACGTCCACACAACGTTGCAGTCTAACATCATCAGACGTTGATATTTGGTTGGTTTTAGGTTGTGTTGGTAACTGACCAATAACCAACGTCTGTTCGACGTATTATCCCAACGTCAGGTTGACGTTGAATACTCAGATGCTGTTGTCGGTATTAGACCAAACCTCAATGTCTGCCCAACGTTATTTTACTAACGTCCACATAACGTTGAAGTCTAACATCATCAGACGTTGATATTTGGTTGGTTTTAGGTTGTGTTGGTAACTGACCAATAACCAACGTCTGTTCGACTTATTATTCCAGCGTCATCTTGACGTCGAATACTGACATGCTGTTGTCGGATTTTTGACCAAACATCAATGTCTGCCCAATGTTATTATGACAACGTCCACACAACGTTGCAGTCTAACATCATTAGACGTAGATATTTGGTTGGTTTTAGGTTGTGTTGGTAACTAACCAATAACCAACATCTGTTCAACGTATTATCCCAACGTCAGGTTGACGTCGAATACTGACATGCTGTTGTCGGATTTTTGACCAAACCTCAATGTCTTCCCAACGTTATTTTACTAACGTCCACACAACGTTGCAGTCTAACATCATCAGACGTTGACATTTGGTTGGTTTTAGGTTGCGTTGGTAACTAACCAATAACCAACGTCTGTTCAACCTATTATCCCAACATCATGTTGACGTCGAACACTGACATGCCCTTGTCGGATTTTTGACCAAACCTCAATGTCTGCCCAACGTTATTTTACTAACGTCCACATAACGTTGAAGTCTAACATCATTAGACATAGAGATTTGGTTGGTTTTAGGTTGTGTTGGTAACTAACGAATAACCAACGTGTGTTCAACGTGTTTTCCCAACATCAGGCTGATGTTGAATCACTGACATGCTGTTGTCGGATATTTGACTGAACCTCAGTGTCTGTCCAACGTTATTATAATAACGTCTACACAACATTGCAGTCTAACGTCATTAGACGTTGACATTTGGTTGGTTTTAGGTTGTGTTGGTAACTGACCAATAACCAACGTCTGTTCGACCTATTATCCCAGCGTCATCTTGACGTCGAATACTGACATGCTCTTGTCTGATATTTGACCAAACGTCAATGTCTGCCCAATGTTATTATGACAACGTCCACACAACGTTGCAGTCTAACATCATCAGACGTTGATATTTGGTTGGTTTTAGGTTGTGTTGGTAACTGACCAATAACCAACGTCTGTTCGACGTATTATCCCAACGTCAGGTTGACGTTGAATACTCAGATGCTGTTGTCGGTATTAGACCAAACCTCAATGTCTGCCCAACGTTATTTTACTAACGTCCACATAACGTTGAAGTCTAACATCATCAGACGTTGATATTTGGTTGGTTTTAGGTTGTGTTGGTAACTGACCAATAACCAACGTCTGTTCGACTTATTATTCCAGCGTCATCTTGACGTCGAATACTGACATGCTGTTGTCGGATTTTTGACCAAACATCAATGTCTGCCCAATGTTATTATGACAACGTCCACACAACGTTGCAGTCTAACATCATCAGACGCTGATATTTGGTTGGTTTTAGGTTGCGTTGGTAACTAACCAATAACCAATGTCTGTTCAACGTATTATCCCAACGTCATATTGATGTTGAATTCTGACATGCTCTTGTCTGATATTTGACCAAACGTCAATGTCTGCCCAACATTATCATGACAACGTCCACACAACGTTGCAGTCTAACATCATCAGACGTTGATATTTGGTTGGTTTTAGGTTGTGTTGGTAACTGACCAATAACCAACGTCTGTTCGACGTATTATCCCAACTTCAGGTTGACGTTGAATACTCAGATGCTGTTGTCGGTATTAGACCAAACCTCAATGTCTGCTCAACGTTATTTTACTAACGTCCACATAACGTTGAAGTCTAACATCATCGGACGTTGATATTTGGTTGGTTTTAGGTTGTGTTGGTAACTAACCAATAACCAACGTCTGTTCAACGTATAATCCCAACGTCAGGTTAATGTCGAATTCTGACATGCTCTTGTCGGATTTTTGACCAAACCTCAATGTCTGCCCAACGTTATCATGACAACGTCCACACAACGCTGCAGTCTAACATCATTAGACATAGATATTTGGTTGGTTTTAGGTTGTGTTGGTAACTAACCAATAACCAACGTCTGTTCAACGTATAATCCCAACGTCATATTGACGTCGAACACTGACATGCTCTTGTCGGATATTTGACCAAACCTCAATGTCTGCCCAACGTTATCATTACAACGTCCACACAACGCTGCAGTCTAACATCATTAGACATAGATATTTGGTTGGTTTTAGAACCACTGCTTTGAGAACCACTGTGCTAGTAGACATTTGAGACTGGCTCTTTGTGTGCTACTGGTAACATTATTGTCCACTCCATGGCAAAAATATCATTCAGACAAAAATGTCCACCGCAAGCCAGCCTGGGGTATCCACAGTTTAATACCGCATACTATTAACTATGAAGTTTATCAATGTAAAACATTATAGATGTGACATAGAACAAAGTGTACAAATCAGCCCAACATACACAACCCATTATGGACGGGAACCCCTGTTTTATCCCTCAGGCGTTTTTTTCTGAAAACTTAGGTCAGGCTTTAGAAGGTATCGACCTTATGTCTTAATGGTTTAAAAACAGTAAAGATATATGGAATGGCAACCTGATATTAACTGCATTTGTTCTCGAAGTGGGGTCCTTGAGGGAGTTCCAGGGGGTCCCCTGCTAAATGATAGTTAGGAATGAAATGGACCCTTATGGGTAACTCATAGAGTGTACAAATGGAACCAAAATGGACCCATTAACATTGATTTTACAATAAATTGGGGTCTCAGATAGAAATGCCATAAAATGGAGGTCCGTACTTAGACTAATGCATGTCAAACTGGGGTTCTTGCAATTAAAATAGTTGAGAATCACTGCTTGACTCATCAAAATCTTCTCTAATGGAAATGTTTCTTCTTTGAAATGTTTGAGATCCACTACCATACTGTATTCCTCAATGCTTCAGAAGCTTAATATAAAACTATCCTGCTTGAAATGAGTATAATACAATAAAAACATCATCCTGACGTCAACCTGACGTTGGGATAATACGTTGAACAGACGTTGGTTATTGGTTAGTTACCAACACAACCTAAAACCAACCAAATATCAACGTCTGATGATGTTAGACTTCAACGTTATGTGGACGTTAGTAAAATAATGTTGGGCAGACATTGGTTATACAAGCAAATTATCATCTGTAATTAAATCTGATTAAAACACATTTTAATGCCTATCTTTTGGGATATTATAGTTTGGAGGAAACATGAAAGATGAAGGGAGCCATCTTTGTAGTTACAGAGAGGAACACAATATATGTGTGTTTATGGAAAGCAGTTTGAAAATCAACTACACTGCCCACAATGCAATTGCAAATGCCTGATTGGCTGTGTGTCATGTGACTGTGATGTGGCCAGCTACCACTGGCTCTGCTGAGAGCACACCCCCACTTTGAATCCAAACAGCCCACAGCAGTTACATTTGTCACCAACAGCAAGCATTGAGAGCTGCTTGTCTAAAAGTGATTAAAGATAAAACTAAACTAAATAAAATCACTGTTGATTGTTGAACAGGAAGATAGGTTGCTGCCAGTCTATTTGTGGGATTAAATCTACATTATGGAGACTTTTTGCACACAGAGAAGGAGTTTTGGAGCAGGGAGATGACACAGGTATGTAAAGCTATTTTAATTGATTGCTTTTGCTTCCAGTACTTTTTACAACTTCACTATTTACAATTCATACTCCAGTGTTTTCAGCCCTTTTCATGTCAAGGACCCCAAAATCCAAAATGACTATTTGGCTGCAGACCCCTTTTAATATGTGACAGGAACCCTCATTCCTGTAAAAAAGTTTCCATTATATAATGTTTCCAAGGTCCATTATTTATTCAGCAGTTAAATAGTGTTATTGTGACAGTAATCATTGCTATTTATATAGTGTTTGTTTAGTAATGTTAGGTTGGTTCCAGCCTTCCAGGTGGTCCCCAGCTAAATGATGGGGAGTTGATAACCAAATGGACCCCTATAGATCTTTTAATTACTGTAAAATCAAACCAAATGTACAAGCTAAATTATTTTTTACACATGATCTGTATTCCTAAATTATTAGGTATGAGACTGAGAGGCTAAATCTCACTAAATGGTGGTCCATGGCTCAAATGCATAATTGACAAACACTGATTTTGTGCCATGGTTCTCAAAGTGGGAGTGGGAGCTAGAAGTGATTAACAGGAGTGTGTGTGTGTGTGTGTGTGTGTGTGTGTGTGTGTGTGTGTGTGTGTGTGTGTGTGTGTGTGTGTGTGTGTGTGTGTGGTACATGGCTCATTTGTAATTTATTTTGTAGTCTTTCAACTTTTGTTTTTCTTCTGTCAACAGAAAATTCCAACGTTGAAAAGAAAACCAGTCTATGCAATATGGTAGGTTAAGTCTCCTCTTACCACCCTTTAGCAAAGTCCTTTTTAATCCAGGAAATCCAGTAGTAATCCACAATAGGAAAATAAAAGGTATCTTCATCCTGTGGTATAATATCCAAGATCCAATATAGAATACAGCATGACTTTTGCATGAGACTTCTCCTTCTCTTCTTACCCTGTACTGCCAAAGCTGCACTTCACAGGTGTTACAAACACGTCTGAATGCCAATCTACTGCAGCCAATCACTGCAGGAACTAGTCAAGTACTAAATAATATACTGTACATGCTCATATTATGCAATGTGTTCTTGTAGATAATTTTGTGTCTAATGCAACATTGTTGTTTGATGGAGTATGATAAAATCTAACCTATTCATTTCCTTTTTCACTCTCTCTCTGTTACATGAGGTGTCTCTGTGGTGGTATGAGGTGATCCTGGGAGCTAAGCCAACCAGGTAATTTACTTAATTAATAATGATTTATTTGAACTGAGAAGCCATTCTACAGCCTCACATTGTGTGTGCTTGTAGATCAGCTATTTTTGTGACTTCGGTCCATTATATCTCCCCTTTAATGATTGAATGATTGCACTCTCCCACAGTAATAAGGAAAAGAAAAAACAACACATGTTGACCATTTTTACACTTTGTTAATTTTAAGCTCAGTGTCAGGGAAGCCCACAATGAGAGTAAATGCCAGCAGAACAATATTGCAAGCCATTTTGGCAAAACCTTGATCGGCGCTACCCACACGTTAGGTTGTGTCGCTCATGCCTCGAATGCCCGATGCTTACAAGCTGTACTTTGTTGTAAAGGTGACGAATCAATGATAAAAATGATATAAAACAATACAAATTGGTATTATTAAAGGGGAGATAATGGACCGAAGTCAAGTTTCCTTTCTTTTTGTGCTGATTTTATTTCCTTTCTCTCTGTGTCTCAGGTGCCGTACGTTGGGTGGCTGCTTGTTCTTGTGACGCAGTGTCCAGTCCTGTCTTATGTGGAAGCAAACATGTATGAACTAGTCACTAGTCTGTTTTCACTTCTCCCTCTCTCTCTCTCTCAGGTGTCTGCTGTGCTTGTCCCGCCTTTCCTTTGGGATAGACATGGTGGTTTCTACTCTTGGGAGATAACAACCAGGTAGTCTGATCATTGTTTTGTACTAAATAGCCAATCTACAAACTGTTGTGCGATGGAAAATTATAACGCTTTGATTGGGTGTCTAACCTCTCTTTCTCTCTCAGGTGGCGTGACGTGTCTGATAGTCCTTTCGGACCTGGTGCCAGTGGTTGACAGGATAGAGGATGGAGAGAGGAGCAACATCTCTGTGATGACCAAGCTTTTAAGACCTTGGTAGGCTTTATATGAGTCACAGTATAAAGTGCATGTTTCAACATGGAAGAAGAGGAGGTTCGCACACTGTTCCAGAGCTCCGGTAAATAGTTATTATTCTATCCTAATAAACTATTTACTGGAGCTCTGGAACAGTGTGTGAACCTCCTCCTTCCATGGTGTGTATATTATATATTCCTTGGTTCGGCACCTGTAAATCTTTGGAGATGTGCTTGCTTCCCTCTCTGCATGTTTCAACATACAATATGAATTAACCCTTGTGTGATGTGGTTTTCAGTGTCTGCATAATTATTTGTTTAATTATTCTAGGCGATGGCCTGTCTGCATGTTTTCATTTTTTCGCAGCTTAACCACTGGAACCCCCTCTTATGACAATGTCATGATATGTGAAAATTATGTGAAAATAAATAAATACAATTTTGCATGAATGTAGCTTATAGACCTGCTGTTGCTGAGCAGATTTGGTGTAGAGGGTTTAAAAAAGCGGACCACCCTGGGCCACCTGATCAACAAGGGATCAAGAGATTATATGCCATGTTTACAAAAGAACCTTACCCTACTATATTGTTCACAAAAATGTAATATGTTTTTCTTCAGGCTCTTCGGTAACCACATGAAGGGGGAAAAGGAAGGTGGCTTTGGAGAAGACTGATGTATTTTAGAGCAATACAAGGTAACTTCATGTTGACCAAGGACAGACAATTGGCACACACCAATCTGTAAATAATGTAATTGGGCAAAACATGTCCTTCCCTTTGATACAATGGCAAGTGTCTTTGATTTGGTGTCTAACCCAGGGGGTTTCAAACATTTTTGACTCGGGTCACCTCGCCCCTGTAAATAATATTTTAATCCACAGCACCCTTGAAGTACACTGTAAATATTTTGAATCTTACACCATTGGAGAAATATCAGTTTCCATTAGAACTGACTGAAAATAACTTTATACTTTATGTTTAACCACTTGAACCCCAGCATCCCTATTCTGGGAGGAAGGTTCACCAAAAATAGCCGATCTACAAGCTCACAGCGCGTCATGACATGTTGTGAGCTTGTAGATCTGCTATTTTTGCAGAAGAGAGTTGGCCGTAGATGGAAAAATAACTCCTCACAAATCAGGTCAGTTTTACTTAGTGAACTGATATTGATGTAGTGATATTGATGATCAGATTATTCTGAGACACCCCTGGACTGGCATCAAGGCACCCTAGGGTGCAACAGCACCCACTTTAGGAAACCCTGGTCTAACCTATTTCCTTCTTTCTTCTCTCTCTCTTAGCTGGCGTGATGTGTCTGCTTGGGTCCAGTCGTTGAGAGGATGGAGAGAAGAAGCACCTCTGTGACCAAGCTTTTTAAGTAAGTAAGAAGTAATGCACAGCATAACACAGTATAAGGTTTGGGTGTTCTGTGGTTTTCACAATTTAATTCTTCTGGGTGAGGGCCTGCTTAACCAACTGAACTCTTGTTATTTTAAGGTTATGAGGGTGAACATGATGTGAAGTTTTCAAGTTTTTGTATGCATTGTGACCTTGTAGACACACCTGTAAATAATTTAATTTGCAAAACATGACAATGTGGTGGTGTAAGGTTATGACAGCATGTTACATATTTTGTATTCTCTTTTTCTACAGATGCCGTCATGACGTTCAACCCAGAAGCAGAGGACAACCTAAAGCAGCAGAGGCGGGAGACACAGGGGAACTGTCCATTTCAAGAGGGACACTATGGACTGATATAACTTGAATTAGTTCTGGTTGGACCTAAAACCTGGTAGCTCACTGGACATGCAGGCAAGAGGAGGCAGCGGGGGACACAAACGCATGCACTCAGAACTGATTGAACTGACACTGTGAATTCTGGGGGATCTTGGTAGTTCTGTTTGGACCTACAGTTTAATCTGGCAACTCACCGGAATACATTTTTTAAATTATTTTTTGTAGTTGTGAACTCACCGGAATATATTTTTTTAAATAATTTTTGTTGTTGTTGTGAACTCACTGGATTATATTTTTTAATTATTATATTTTTGTTGTGAACACACCGGAATATATTTTATTAATAATTTTGTTGTTGTTGTGGGACATATGCAAGTAAAAAGGAAACTGTCTGGAAGTTCTCTCTGAGGTAGGCTGTGCTATTATTTCATGTATTTCTTTATTTGTCCAGTGTTAAGGTAAAAAAAAGGTGAACTGTTATGTTCTTTTCTGGATCAAGCTTAATCAGACCTAGTGACTGCTGTGTGAGCTACCCTCTATTCACCATTCAGTACTTGACACAATTTGGTGTCATACTGTCATATGTCTGGAAGTTGATGTGATGTTAGCGTTGGTTTTCACGCCCTCTGATGTTTTGCATTTCCAACTTTGGTCATTGATGTCAACCTAATGTTGGGTTTTGACAGCAATGCACCTCTTGCTTACATGTCTAACCAACATTGGAGGATGACGTCTTGCCAACGTTGGGTTATGTTCATTTAACCAAATTAGAACTTGTATCCAAATTTGGAGTTGAACCAGTAATCGTCTACATAACATCTGAGATTAACATCAAGCTGACGTTGGATTATGTCAGTCCAATTTTATTCAACTAAAATAACTTTTATCCAACGTTAGGAGACCAACCAAAATTCAATGTCAAGATAACATCAGATGCTTACATCAAATCAATGTTTGCCTTATGACGTCAATCCGATTTACTTTTCAACAAAAATACATTGGGAGTCTAACCTTTAATCAATGTCTACATGACATCAGAGATTGACATCAAACCAATGTTGGGTCATGACGTCAATCAAACTTAAAAACCCAACGTTGGGAGTCTAACCTTTAATCAACGTCTACATAACATTAGAGATTGACATCAAACAAATGTTATGTTATGACGTCAATCAAACTTTGATTTTCAACCAAAATACAACCGGTATCCAACGTTGGAAGTCTAACCTTTAATCAACGTCTAAGTAACATCAGTGATTGACATTAAATCAACGTTAGTTTAAGATGTCAAACCAACATCAGGTTATGACATCAAACCAACATCGGGTTATGTCGTCTAACCAACGTTAGGTTATGACGTCAGACAAACTTTCTTTTTCAACATCCAACGTTGGGAGTCTAACCTTTAATCAACGTTTACGTAACATCAGAGATTAACATTAAATCAACATTAGTTTAAGATGTCAAACCAACATCAGGTTATGACGTCTAACCAACGTTAGGTCATGATGTCAGACAAACTTTCATTCACAACGAAAATACAAATGGTATCCAACGTTGGGAGTCTAACCTTTAATCAATGTCTATAGAACATCAGAGATTAACGTTAAATCAACGTTAGTTTAAGATGTCAAACCAACATCAGGTTACGATGTCTAACCAACGTTAGGTTATGACGTCAGACAAACTTTCATTTACAACGAAAATACAACTGGTATCCAACGATGGGAGTCTAACCTTTAATCAACGTCTATGTAACATCAGAGATTAACGTTAAATCGGCGTTAGTTTAAGATGTCAAACCAACATCAGGTTACGACGTCAAAGCAACATCAGGTTCTGACGTCTAACCAACGTTAGGTTAGGACGTCAGACAAACTTTCATTTACAACCAAAATACAACTGGTATCCAACATTGGGAGTCTAACCTTTAATCAACGTCTATGTAACATCAGAGATTAACGTTAAATCGACGTTAGTTTAAGATGTCAAACCAACATCAGGTTACGACGTCAAAGCAACATCAGGTTCTGACGTCTAACCAACGTTAGGTTAGGACGTCAGACAAACTTTCATTTACAACCAAAATACAACTGGTATCCAATGTTGGGAGTCTAACCTTTAATCAACGTCTATGTAACATCAGAGATTAACGTTGAATCGACGTTAGTTTAAGATGTCAAACCAACATCAGGTTACGACGTCAAAGCAACATCAGGTTCTGACGTCTAACCAACGTTAGGTTAGGACGTCAGACAAACTTTCATTTACAACCAAAATCCAATGGTCATCCAACGTTGGAGTACATGTTGTACTGACGTCGTGTGCCAGCTGGGTACATTGATTACCTAAATAAATAGCAAGTTTGATTAATACAACATGTTATACATCCCTAATCTGATTTAAAATACACTGTAATTGAATAGCTGACTGAACCAAATATTGGCCAATATGTCAAATATTTCAATATGATATTATCATGTTAAATTGTATTACAATTGAACCGTTTTGGCACCCCTGCTTTGATGTTGTCTACAGAACAGAACTAACATGCATAGCAAGTTAAAAAAATGTAAACTAATGAAGAACAGATACATCCCTACAGCCTCTAGATTTTATCTCATCAACATTAAAGAAAAGACCAAAGATACTCAAGGTGAAAATTTTACGCATTTTGAGAAATACCAGTTTTTCTGCAATAACTCGGTCTAGGCTGGATACAAATAGTTCTTACTTCCTGGAGACGTTCATTACGGCCCTGGTCACATACTGATGCGATGGCGTCATGATGGCATTGACCAATCAGGAGATAATGTGCTTGTTACAATTATGAAGCGTTACAATATTGAGGCGGCTCTCCCCTACTCACATATCTTACGTGTGTAAAAGTATGAATACTGCAATGTAGAAATACTCTGTTACAAGTAAAAGTCCGGAATTCAAAATGTAGTCCTACTTGAGTAAAAGTATAAATTGGCATAAAAATGTACTTAAAGTAAAAGTATACTCAATATGCAGAATGTGCCATTTCAAGTTTTCGAATGTATGAAAATATTTTGGAAATAGCAGATCTACAAGCTCACAATGTTCAATGGGGTCAATGGGGTTACTGCTCAGGGCCCTTATACCAGCAGTCCCTTCATTAGCAATTTATTTAAATATAAATAATCTAAATATATATTTCGTTACATGAAATATTTATATAAATATAGGTTAACGCCCAAATATTTGGGCTCTTTGCCTACAGTACAGTCTCCTCCTATAGCCATAACAGGACTAACATGTGACAAAGAGGTAAAAGTATTTATCTTTTAGAATAAAAACAATACTTACAAATATATATATTGTGAATACTGTAGAACATGGGTCTTCAACAGGGGGTCCAGGACACCTAGGGGGTCCTCAGAGTTACTACAGAGTTACTTGAGTGATAGAAAGTTATTTTCTCCTTTTTTATATTAACCACTTGAAGCCTGTCCATATTCAGAAAACTTAAGCCAAAAATAGCAGATCTACAAGCGCGAGGCGTTGTGAGCTTGTAGATCTGTTTGTGAGATTGTGAGATCTGTTTGTGAGATGTACTGTAGATCTGTTGTGAGATTGGAGATTGTAGCTTGTAGATCGTCTATTTTCGGCAAAGAGGTTTGGTGTAGAGGAGGAAAAGAGCAGACTAAGTACAGCGTGAAAGGTCAAGTTTATTAAGTATTGACGGTTCAACTGGTTAAATATCTGAACACACAAATTGACATGAATCCAAAATACATGATGATTGTGCTGTCAAACAATGAAACTATATAGAGGTTGTGGGGGTCCCTGCTTCATCTCTCTCTCGACTAGGGGTCCTTGGCCTGAAAACGTTGAAGACTCCTGCTGTAGGATATATAAACTTTAGACTGTAAATCCTGTATCCTGTCTATTGGTGCTCTCTTGACCACACATGACTTACAACTTGAGAATGTGTTTGTGTGCCGCCCAACTGCCTAAAAAGTATTGGCCCTGCATGGGGCATCTTTGAGTCTTAGTTCATCCCTGATTCCTATCAGAGGGAAGTTTTGACTAAAGCATGGGTCTTCAACAGGGGGTCCGGGACCCCTAGGGGGTCCTCAGAGTTACTACAGGGGGTCCTCCCAAATCTTTGAGTGATAGAAAGTTTTTTTTTTTTTTCACTTGAACCCTAGAGTCCATATTCTGAGAACTTGAGCGAGGCGTTGTGAGCTTGTAGATCAGCTATTTTTGGCAAAGAGGTTTGGTGTAGAGGGGGAAAAGAGCAGACTAAGTACAGAGTGAAAGGTCAAGTTTATTAAGTATTGACGGTTCAAGTGGTTAAACACAAATTGACATGAATCCAAAATACATTGACGATTGTAATGTCAAACAATGAAACTACATGGATGAACAGGTTGTGGGGGTCTCTGCTTCATCTCTCTCTCTCAACTAGGGGTCCTTGGCCTGAAAACGTTGAAGATCCCTGGGATAAAGAGTAAAAACTAAAGGATTCTAGCCAGCCCAGTCCTAATAATTGTCCCTTGTTGATAGCTTGTGTGGCTTATGTATCCTGATTCCTAACCTATTTTGAGGCATACCAAATTCAATGTCAGCTTACTGTAGGCACATATCGTATCTGTATCAGATTGATGTATGGATGAGTGAGCACTCATTTGACCTTGTTTGAATTTAAGTAATCTAAAATGACAGAGACAACAACAAAGATTTGCAGATGTAGCCTACATTACTGTTTGTTTAGTCAGTAATTTCATTAGTTTACAATAGTAATAGCATGACTCACCCGATGACCTGCACCTTACTCCCCATAATGTCACGATTAAATAATAATTCCCCTTTTATGGAGCCTGCTCCAAAAAACGTGCATCATGAAACGAACGAGAAATGTTCATAGAACCTTGGTCTTGCAAGACTGCTAATGGATCGAGGTTCGTTTGTGCAATTAGCCCGACCTTAGAGTCGAGTTTAAATGTTGTAATTTTCCATAAAAGTACATGAGGCGAGCATAAAAGGAAAATGATGGAAAGAATGGAGGAAAAGTATAGTGAAATTACCCACTTCAAAATCTAATGGCATTTTTCATTTCAAATATGCCATGTGCTTCAAGAGTGTGTGTGTGTGTGTGTGTGTGTGTGTGTGTGTGTGTGTGTGTGTGTGTGTGTGTGCGCGCGCGTGCGTGTGCGTGTGTGTGTGTGTGTGTGTGTGTGTGTGTGTGTGTGTGTGTGTGTGTGTATTACCTTGTGTGTTCCTTTATTACTGTAAATCGCTCTGGATTAAGAGTGACTGCTAAATGCTTAAATTGTACATTGTAAATTGCATGTGCCATACACACATTGTTTTGGTTGGTGTTTGTGCGTGCATGTGTTTTGTAGGCATATCGACCTTCACAGGCTTCTAAATAGAAATATCCTCTTCTGTCATTTTCTCTCTAATAAATGTCATATTGTACTCGACCAGAGACCCTCGCGTCAGCTTTTGGCAAAGTACATCAAAGACCACAATTAAGGCAGGGCTTGAGGATTTCAAGTACTTTTTAGACTTTCTGTTAGAATAATTGGCTGCTATTTAAATCCATTTAGTGCCTCACTCTTGTATAAAATGTACTTTTTATCTAGACAAAAGTTAGCAGTCTATAATTTCTAGTCTATAGTTTCTACTTTTGTTCAACACAAGTTTTTACAAAATTACCACTTTTATGTATATCATTATTTCTCCCTCTCTCAGAGAGAGAGACTTTTTGACTTTTACAAAACCTTTATTTACAATCTATTTACAGACATTTTTCAATAAAAACATTCTCTTTTATAACCTACTTAAAAATTATACTGAAAATTAATTCATCATCTACAACAGAACAAATTGCATCATTATAACACCATTTTATCACAAATTCTTCAATATTGTTCATTCCCTTATAGAATCTGTAATCAATCCATACTCTGGCTTTTACTAATGAAATAAAAATTGCAAGAGCTTCCTGCCCGGCACAGTCTTCGATTTTATTTTTCCGACTACTGTAAATAGACAATTTAGCTTCTCCCAATATTAAGTTCAACAATTGCCATTTCCAACAATCAATTCTTTTATAGCCCGCCCCAAAAATGAATTTGGTCTTGGTCCACTCCTCACCAAACATATTAAAGATATTCATCAGAGTATCAAAAAGATAACAGAGTCTTTTACATAAAAAAAAACCAGTGAAACACTGTCTCTTCTTTTTCACAAAAAGGGCATTTGTTTGAAACTGTAGGATTTATCGTAGCAATGAACTTATTCACTGCAATGGCCCCATGTAAAATTCTCCACTGCAAATCTCCTGTTCTTTTCTTTACAGGTGGCTTGTATAAAACTCTCCATAATGGTTTTACATCACTGTCCACCTCCAGGTTTTGTCGCCACACTGTGTCAACCCTCCCATTTAGTTTATTCTTATTTAATGCTTTTACATAGCACTTATATGCAGCTTTCCCTTTAGCTGTATACAGGTCCACAAAAGTACTGTCCCCACCAATTAAAAAAGGCCCTGAAAACCCTTCCAGGTCTGGAGTAAACCCCAACTCTGGAAACGGATCACCTTCATCTGGAGCCTCCACTCCATTACTGTACTCTCCTAGCATCTTTACTTCTTCATCAGTCAGTCTTTTTAACCACATATTTAAAATGTTTCTGGTCTGTCGTAGTGACCTCATCCCAAGAAAAGAGGCCACCGCTTGAGTATCATTCAACCCAGGGCCAGCAACATCTATAATTTTCCTCAAAGTGACAGCACCTTTGTTACATAGCATACTGTTTAGACCCGGTGTTGTACTGTCCTGAATATCCATTCTGGCCCTATTAATTAGAGGTTCTTCTAGTAACCAATGTAAAGAGTAAGTAGGCTCTAGCCTCGTCCATTTAAGATGGTTCCACGTTCTAAAGAGTGCTTTGTAAAAGGGAGGTAATCTATCCAGATTTAAACACTTGCAGTCCATTAAAAACAGTGCAGCGTCTAACCCCAAGCCAGAAACCCTCCTCAAGATACTACTTGCTGTCTCTCTCCAAACAACCTCTTTTAGACCTGTAAGATATCGCTGTACAAATTGCAATCTAAACGCGCAAGAGAGAGAGAGAGAGAGATACATACAGACAGACAGACAGACAGACAGACAGACAGACAGACAGACAGATATAATAATAACCTTATTTATAGCTCTTTTCAAAACATGAGTTACAAAGCGCTGAACATCAGTGAAACATACAGGTTTAAAAAAGTCTATGGACTTAAATGTAAATTAGCAAGACACTCCTGACAAACAATAAAAACACATTTAGAAGATTAAAAAAGGAGACCAAAAGAGCTTTGTTTCAGTGCAAATAACAACAGATAAACAGATAAAGACATTCACAGCGCGCAAACACAACACAGTTAAGGCAAATAAGCTGATCTAGGGGAAGGCTCTCCTGATCAGGTGTGTTTTAGAAGTGTTTCAAAAGATGCCAGGGAATTAGCTTTTCTGATCGCCACAGGTAGGGCGTTCCATTGTCTAGGTGCTCGTGCGGCAAAAGCCTGATCACCTTTTGTGACTATGTGTTTTGGGGACTTGTAGGAGGGCCTCCTCAGAGGATCTCAGTCAGGCAACATGCAGGGTGGATTATATAGGGAGGCACCAGGTCTGTAATGTACTGGGAGGCAAGACCCTTTTGGTCCTTAAAAGCTAATAAAAGTATCTTAAAATCAATTCTAAAAACAACAGGAAGCCAGTGGAGAGTTGCCAAGACGCAGGGGTGAAATGGGCACTTTTTTGTGTTGGTCAGAAGCCTGGCAGCTGCTTTTTGCACCAGTTGCAGGTGAGAAATGGCTTTGTGGGTTAGTGCAGTAATCTAAACGGGAGGTTATTATAAATGCGTGACTTTCTCTATAGGTCTTCGTGCATATTAGAGACAGACAGACAAATAGACAGACATACAGGCAGACAGATTGAGAGAGAGAGAGAGAGAGAGAGAGAGAGAGAGAGAGAGAGAGAGAGAGAGAGAGAGAGAGAGAGAAGAAAAGAAAATGACTGCCAGGAAGAGATGGACACGGGGAAGAAAGGGTATTGTGACATCTTTTGAAACACTAAATTATGGACCTAAGTGGAGAGAGAAAGTTTCCAAGGAGGATGTTGATAAAGGGCAGTTGATTGAACATGCAGAATTCTTACATCAGTCACACTTTTGAAAGGTTATTCCAAATTTAAACAGCAAATAAATCTATTATTTTATCATTTCCTCTGGTTCTTTCGCAAAGACTGTTGTATTTGACATTTAAAAAAAAGCTTTTAATTTTCCAACCAGCCTAATTTCAGTTATTTCACAACATAATAGAACATTCTAACACGGTAAGTCTTCACTCTTCATGCAGCTGAACCTTTCATGTCTTTATAAAAGTGGACGTTCTCCACTTTTTCTGAGAAATTACAGTGATCACAAATCCATTATCGCAAGCCAGTTTGCCTGGCACTTCTTTGTGCCTTCTTTGGCTGCATGCATGAGTGACATAGAATATGTCACGTGTGTGTGTGTGTGTGTGTGTGTGTGTGTGTGCGTGTGTGCGTGCGTGCGTGCGCGTGCGTGCGTGCGTGCGTGCGTGCGTGCGTGCGTGCGTGCGTGTGTGTGTGTGTTTAGTCTCCTCTTAGAGTGAGCGATACACACAGTATATGGCACCAATAGTCACATGATGTTCCAATTACAGTTGGTTAAAATAGATTACAAGCATGGTCCTAATTCCTTTCCACTTATGTTTAGCCTACATGTTTACCATTATTTGTCTGTCTGTCTGTCTGTCTGTCTGTCTGTCTGTCTGTCTGTGTGTGTGTGCGTGCGTGCGTGCGTGCGTGCGTGCGTGCGTGCGTGCGTGCGTGCGTGTGTGTGTGCATAATCACATTGCTTTTGTAATATTTTCAGTTATCCATTTATTTTTCTGTAAACAACAGCAGGAAATTGACTTTTCAATTATATATATATATATATATATATATATATATATATATATATATATATATATATATAATGCATGCAGCCAAAGCATCTGGTCAGATTCAAACACATGCCTGCTACAGGAAGGGCTTCCTGTTTATACTGCGTGCACCCACCAGACGCATTGTGCTTTTTATGCATTTGATGTAGATGTACGTATCTTTAAAAAAATATATATATCCCACAATTTTGTAACCCATTTTTCACCCAGTGTCAATTATCTAATGTAATCCTGGGCGCTACATTCCCTCTGCCAAACCTGGGGAGAAACGGACTGACCTCATGCTTCCTTCTATGCATGAGGAGTCCAAGTCGCTTCTTTTCACCTGACAGGGGGGAGTTTCCCCGGTTGGACGTAGCGTGTGAAAGGAACACGCTATATTCCAACCAGTTCCTCTCCCCTCCATCAGGCTGGCCATGAGGAGGCAGTATAGAGACCAGTATTAATGCATGTTTTTTGTGTCCTAGGGTACCTACCCTAGGACACACGGGGAGAACATGCAAACTCCACACAGAAAGGCCCTTCTGCCAACCCCACGGGTATGGGCACTGATGACGCGGAGGAGAGAACACGCCTCCAGCGCCCACATTGTCCCTGGCGGGAATCGAACCCAGGACCTTTTCGCTGTGAGGCGACAGCACTACCGACTGTACGTATGTCTACTTGGATTTTCTAGAGGCCAGATTCTTTTCATGGATTTATTATATGTACTTGTTGGGACTTTCACAAACACATACAGTACATACTGTATCTGATTATTTTTCTTTATGTTGTTCGTATCAGGAAGAATACACGGTAAAGTCCTCAGCATTAATGTATCCATTTGTAACTAGGGAGTGTACTAGAGAATGTTCAAATGTCCATTTGGTTACATTTATACTAATTAAGACTGAGGATATTAATATGGTGCATGGGGAAAAGAGCGATTTCTATGATTAGTAAATAAGCCATTTTGCACACCTACTTCAAATGACACGTGCGTAGGAGTAGATGTTTGAGAAACAAAAAGAGAGTCCCACACATCATTTACAGCAAAAAAAGGTTTATTGCAGGTACAACGTTTTAGTCGCTCGGGCTATCATCATACCAGTATAGGCCTACCAGTTTAAACCTTTTCAGGCCGTGACCCCCCCAAAATAATCATGCGTGCGTGCGTGCGTGCGTGCGTGCGTGCGTGCGTGCGTGTGTGCGTGCATTCGTGCGTGAATGAGAAATGAAGAGAGTCACAGGTAGAGAGTGAGAGAGGACCAACAAATAGAGATATGAGATGGGAGATGGAAAGATCTGCTTCAAAAATGAGCAAAAACTTAAGTAGTTAAGGCCATAATTGGACAAAAGCAGGGCAACAATGCACAGCTTTTCATGGGTTCAAACCTTCCTATATCAGGCCGTACCCACAGATGACTAGTGAGTTCTAAATATGGAAGATGGGGGAAGGAACAGCTATACCCATTAGAGCTGAGTCTCTAGCAGAGCCAAAGCATGCCTGTAATTTCTGCCATTTTGAGAGTGTTTTCTGAAAGGATCAAGAAGGCCACTCTCATGTTATTACTTGGATGAGAGAGTGCAAATGGCAAACACCAGAAGTTCAAGAGCATGTCCATCAGAGAGAGAGAGAGAGATGATTAGATGATAAAATGACCCAAAGTTTTTTTGAAAGTGAAATGTCGTACAAATAAAACCCATTGCTTTCTTCCAGGAGCTGAAGACAGTGATAGGCTATTTCCGCAACAGTGCAACAAGCAGCATGGTAACGCAGAAGCGTCACCTCTGTGGTGGCCTACGTATTAGAGTCAGTAATTTGTAAGCAAAATGCCCTTGTGAGTTGGTGTGCATGTCAACAGTCTCATGCATATGAATACAATAAATAGGAAGCATATCATTATTGAACAAAGAGCAAGGCAAGTGACAACATACATTTGACATCTGAACATACCATGCTTGTTGTGACTCATTAGTAGATTGTTCTTTGCTCTCTCTCTCTCTCTCTCTCTCTCTCTCTCTCTCTCTCTCTCTCTCTCTCTCTCTCTCTCTCTCCCCCCCCCTCCTTGTTTTCTCTCTTTTTCAGGGTAGGGACCATATTAGTGTTAGCAGGTAAATGATGAGTTCTGTATTAACTGAGAGCAAAGGTCGTTATCTGATCAGAGTAGGTCACATGGAACAAAGACCTCTCCCCCTCCTCCAGCCACCTGCCCTGCCTCTGCTAGTGCCTGCCCACTGGATATGAAGTTACTGTCCAGCAGTGTCTCTCTCTCTCTCTCTCTCTCTCTCTCTCTCTCTCTCTCTCTCTCTCTCTCTCTCTCTCTCTTTCTCTCTCTGTGTGTGTGTGTGTGTGTGTGTGTGTGTGTGTGTGTGTGTGTGTGTGTGTGTGTGTGTGTGTGTGTGTGTGTGTGTGTGTGTGTGTGTGTGTGTGTGTGTGTGTGTGTGTGTGTGTGTGTGTGTGTGTGTGGGTGGGTGGGTGTGTGTGTGTGTGTGTCTTTTACTTCAGATCAAATATGATTGTTTAAGCTGGTATTGTGGTATGCATAACTTTGTATGCATGTAATTGCACGTGTGTGTGTGTGTGTGTGTGTGTGTGTGTGTGTGTGTGTGTGTGTGTGTGTGTGTGTGTGTGTGTGTGTGTGTGTGTGTGTGTGTGTGTGTGTGTGTGTGTGAGAGAGAGAGAGAGCTCAACCTGGAGCTAGGGGTCGACAGATGCTCCTTCTCAGTGAAAACAATGAATTACTTATAGGCTGTTAAGCCAAACAGGGCTGCACTGAGCGCTGGTTTACCCAACACTGATAGGGCCATCTGCTGAGGTGACTCCAGTCTACTCCACTGCGCTTTACAGACAGGTAACCGGACGCTTATCGTCAGGCTGTGGGGGCCCTACTGCTGATTAAAAACATCAGGACCTCCATGATTGTGTGTGTGTGTGTGTGCGTGTGTGTGTGCGCGCGCGAGCGTGTGCGCGCGCGCGCGCGCGTGTGTGTGTGTGTGTGTGTGTGTGTGTGTGTGTGTGTGTGTGTGTGTGTGATTTGCAGTCCTCACAGGAACCCATAGCCTGAAGAAGAAGATGTAGCCAAGTTCAACACTTCCAGCCATATCTAATGATATACTACAGGTTCACATTCAGTGATACTGGTATGGTAATACTTTACTTCAATCGATATATGCATGAGGCATGAGGCCTAAACATTGTAATGTATTCCTATTATAATAGTCATTATAGCATTATAAACCGTCTTAGTCTAGAGGCGTTAAAACACATCACCCAAATAATTTTGCGCAAACCTATTAAAGTTTCCTTTTTTACATTTGGCTTGAATGTTTTTTTTCTTCTTCTTCTTATTTTTTCATCTTTTCTCATCTCATACTAGTGTACCTTAATCAAGCAATTGCTTACACTGATTTAGATTGTTATAATGAATGTACTGAAATGTATTTAGAAATGTAACAAAATGCTGTCTGTCCTTTCTTTTGTAAAATAACACAAATGGTGACAACATACATTTGAATGCTACAATAGTGCAATGGTTCTCAACCTGTGGGTCGGGACCCCCAGAGGGGTCCCCAGATTATTTTGGGGGGTCCCCAGATGTTTAGCTAAATGTTAACATTGTTTTCTCACTCAACAGTAAACAGACCAACATATTGTATACAGGGTATCTGCAAGTGACAATTTAAGGACTGTTTTAGTACATCTGGTCAAACATATTGGTCAAATTGTCAAATATTAGAGTCAGAAATTGTGACAATAGCTGATCTACATGCTCACAACGCCTCACAACGCGGAAAACGTGGAATAGATCGAGTCAAACTAAATGTAATGCCATCTCCTACAATTCCAAGTTGTCAGGATGGGGGGTCCCCAGTTCAAATATGATTATTTTGAGGGTCGCGGCCTGAAAATATTGAGAACCACTGCAATAGTGTAACTCCTAGAACATTAATTTAATACGGAGTGTAAATTAATTATTAATAGTATTCATTATCAAACATATAATTTTCCGAATGTCTGTCTGTACGTCCGTCCGTCCGTCCGTCTGTCTGAGTGTCCGTCTGTAACAGTGTTTCTCCTCAGTGGCTGGAGCAATTGATCTGAAATCGCATCACCATTAGCATATGAACACACCTGACATAACTGTGAAGCCCGTTTGTCACTTTCACAAATCGTATGCTGTATATTAGCATTTTTCTGGTGTATCTACTATCTATTCTGCATCTAGCATGAGGCATATCTATTCTGCATCTAGCATGAGGCAACATGTTTAACCAGCTGTGTGTGTGTGTGTGTGTGTGTGTGTGTGTGTGTGTGTGTGTGTGTGTGTGTGTGTGTGTGTGTGTGTGTGTGTGTGTGTGTGTGTGTGTGTGGCGCGTGGGGGGTGGGGTGGGGGGGGGGGGGGGGGGGGTTGTCTGGCCCTGTTACAGATGTTGTCCAAAAATCATGCAGATCGGTACACAGTATCTCTGTAGCCATTAAAAGAAACGGGTATTTTTTACATTGATGCGCCTACATATTATCATGTAAGCACCAGTTAAAGTTACTTTCCATCCCTCATATACTGTGTGCACGAGTGCACACCCCATAACCCACACACTGCACATCATTTCAGAGCTAATATCTTTGAACGGGTAAGGGCTGGTATTAATAATAACTGTGCCAAGAGCACTCACTCAGGTTGATTACTCGCAGCCTTGTATGGTGGATAAGATCTCTATGTTTATGAGACAACTGACTGTGTTTTACCTTCCATAAGCACATGAAACCTATAGCATCCCGTCTGGCCATGTCATAACAGGCGAACATTCAGTAAAAATAAGCAAACCTTCGCCAAAAATTGAGAATCTATGAGTACACAATGGCTCGCGTTCGTTGAGAGCTTGTAGGTTTGCCCATTTTAGGCTAAGAGATTTGGTGTAGAGGGAAAAAAGGAGGGGGCCAAGTATAGGCTCCGAGGGACCCCAGTCAACTAAGTAGGGTTATAAGTAGTTAAATTGCTTACTAATGTTCTTTTGTTTGTAAATGTATTTTCTAAGGGCCCTGCATTTTTCTTTAGTTATATATGATTACAGTATAGTACAGTTATCATCTGTCATGCCTTGGCTACCGGAGGAAAAATGAACTGTACTTCTTAAAATAAATTCATCATGCCTGTTGCTAAGGTATGGCAACATGACTGGTGTCTTGCACGGGCGCCTTCGTGTGCGTGCAAGACACCAGTCATGTTGGGGCGGCATAGCTCAGGGGTAGAGAAACTGGTATTAGAGCACGAAGGGTATAAATCCCGAAGGGTTCCCAGTTCGAATCCGGGCTCCCCCTGAGTTAATGTCGAAGGGTCCTTGGGCAAGACTCTGAACCCCTAATTGCGCTGAACTGACGCCACTGCTGTCATGCAATAGGGAAGGGACAGACAGAGAAAGCTTAAGAGCTTTAAAGTGTGCAGCAGGCTACTGAGGATGTTCTGTCAGTGTGTGGTAGCCAGCTTTCTGTTAGTGGTATGCTGGGGAGATGGCATCAAGGCCTCGGAGCTGCACGAGCTCAATAAGATCATAAAGGAGACCGGCTCTGTTGTTGTCCTATAAGCTGAACAGGCTAAAGGTAGTTGCAGAGGGGAGGATGAGGGACAGACTCAACTCCATGCTGGAAAACCCCTCCCATCCACTTGATGAGCTGCGGGAGAGGGCGAGCACTGTCAGCCATGCAGAGGCTCACTTTAAACAAAGATTGTTAATAGGGAAGATACACCATCCCGTTTGGAGCCACTAGGGGCGATATGGTACACAAATCCTACATGGTCTCCTGAGTCCAGGGCTCCACCAAAAAGACAGCGTTGTGCCGGAGTCGGCGGATTTGGGCGTCCAACGTCAACGTTGGCAGTGGAGCACCCTTCATTAATTAAAAAGGGAGCGTTCCCAGCGGGGCACGGTGGCGCAGTGGTTAGCGCTGTCGCCTCACAGCCAGAAGGTCCTGGGCTCCTCCGCGTCATCAGCGCCCACACCCTAGGTGGGGTTGGCGATAGGGCCTTTCTGTGTGGAGTTTGCATGTTCTCCCCGTGTCTCCTAGGGTAGATACCCTCACAAAAACATGCAGTAATCTTGGTCTCTATAATGCCTCCCCCTGGCCAGCCGGGGCGCCTGATGGAGGGGAAAGGAACTGGTTGGAATAACGTGTTCCTTCCACACGCTACGTCCATCCCAGGGAAATCCCCACTGTCAGGTGAAAAGAAGCAACTTGGAATACTCATGCATAGAAGCAAGCATGAGGTCAGTCCGTTGTCTCCCCAGGCGCGGCAGAGGGAGAGCAGAGCCCAGGATTACATAGGCAATTGGCACTGGGTGAAAATGGGTTACAAAATCGTGGGATAAAAATGATTAAAAAAAAAGGGATCTTGCAAACGTCCACTTTTTCCCGGTGCTATTTCCCGCGAGAGAGGAACTCTCTGTCCCAGAGTTGCTGGGACAGAGAAAGGTCGATAAGAAAATCAGAAGACTGGTATACCTTGGGTGTACCTTGCATAATTCAAAACAATGCCAGTCTTCTGCCATCATCTGGCTTGACATACTCACACTAGGGGCCACATGTGGCCCCCAGGGCTCAAGTTAGGGGCCCCTGGGCAAAGGCAGAGGCACAGTGTTCCTCCAATCTGCATCAAACTTGGGCACAAATGCTGTTCATGGATCTGCTATGACAATAGTCACACCAAAAAACATAATAATTTGCACATATGTGGCACTACAGCAGTGTTACAGCAGTGTCTATTAACATTTCAAATGGCCATAACACAATATAGGACTGGATATTCAGGCTGTGCAGTGGCCTGAAAATCTAGTTTCACAAAATGTGCAAAACTGTGAGGCACGGAGGCCAAGACATCCCTTCCCTTGTGCATACCATCTCCATTATATACACATTTAAACAGTGTACACAAATCAGCACAATCCTCAATGTAGCTGGTGTTCTTTTTTCAGTAAGTGGCGTGCAGTATGTGCAGTAAGTAAATACAGTAAGTGCTTGTTACAAAAAGGTATTTAGTATAGTTATATAGTATAGTTCAACATTCTGTTCATTTTCACTTATTTTGTAATCATCCAGTAATAATGATGCATGGACAAATCATATCCTATACCCATTTTCTGACATGTGAATAAGCAGTACTTGTCTGAGCACAGCAGCACACCCAAATAATAAATCGAACTGAAGTTCGATTCTAAAAACTACATGATGTCTAAAAACTACACTTTTGAAGGGCATATGGCCAAACTGATGGGGAATGGCGGCCAATGCCTTCATGGCCTCCATGAAGGGTCTGTCCTGGTTGTTACTATTGTTGTTGTTGCGACCGTAGGTCGCATTTACTATCAAACCCTGCACAAAGTGTAAGTCCGTCTGTCTGTCAGTCTGTCTGTCACACCTCACACGTCACACTCTTGCCCTGCTCATATCTCCGCAACCGTTGCCCCGATCCATGCCAAATTTTGCACACACGTTCCTTACCTGCCAAACTACAACCTCCAAGGACCCCCGGAGCTCCAGGGACCCCCAGGTCCCTGGGGGACCCCCAGATGTAAAAAATGACCAAATGTGCTAAACTGACCAAATGACCACCCCAACGGGGCTGCTCACGGGGAATTCCCGGGGACCACCCACTCCTGGTGCTCCAGAACGGATGCAAAAGTGGTGGCGCCCCCAGTGGAGGACCCCCTACACTGCAGCTCACATAAAATGCCGTAACTCCGGCTAGGAGCGACCGGGACAGCCAGGGCCGGTACCTATTCGTCCGCCTTGCCGGCGCGGAGACCCCACCCCTCATTTCTCACATGGCCCTCTTCTAGCGCCACCATGTGGCCGATTCTTGCAAAACACATTTTTGGACACTGCTCCTACAATTTTTGCCCTAAAATCACGCAAATCGGTACACAGTATGTCTACACTCATCCCATCAACATGAATCTCTCCCATATAGCGCCACCTCCAGGCCGATTTTTAAAAACACATTTTTGGACACTGCTCCTACAGATTTTGCCCTAAAATCACGAAAATCACTACACAGTATGTCTACACTCATGTCATCAACATGGATCAGGAAGATTTTGGCAAAACACATTTTTGCCCTATTTTTATGCCCGATTAGGGAGTCTTACTGGTTGTTGTTGTTGTTCTTGTTGCTGCTGTTCATATTTTGACGGTCTAAGGAACAGCCGATGTCAAATGGTATACTATACAGTACTGGACACAAAAATAAAAATACACAGTATGTCGTTATATGTAACAGCATGGGGGAACTTGAATAAACTAAAGTTTAATGACTAATGAAATAAGCCTTTCTTTATATACTGTGTAGAGCCTTTCAAAACAATGTCAGCTTGACAAGTGGGCAGGGCTTGATATGTGGGCGCAGACAACCACGCAAAAGGAAAAGTGCAACAAAGATCTGGCATCTGTGTAATTAACAGCGTCCAAAGCACATTTACTGGCTGTATTTTTCACGGAACTAGCTGGAGTGTTATGAAATACCAACCCATCTGGAGGTCCTCTGAATTCAATTTGTAGACTTTAAAGCACAGGCCAGGGGAGATGGTCAGAGGCCAGGGCTTAGAATGCATGCAACATGGTCACACCACAATGAGGCATGAGCTGGCTTTATGCAATGGTAGAGTGAGATCAGATCAGATCAGATATACTTTATTAATTCCTGAGGGGAAATTGAGGCGTTACAGCAGCATAGTGTGACAACAAATAAAACAACTAGACAAACATAGACAAACAGAAACACATCAGACACAAATGGACACAATCACAAAAGACCAGGATCGACAATATACATGAGGGGGTGAGTTCTTATGCGTGTTCATTGTACAGTCTCTGGTGAGGATCGCAGCAGGCTGTGAGTCCTTCATAAGAATTCACCGTTTTCACTGCCTTTGTCAAACCACTATACAGCCTCACAGTCAAGCTTGGGATTTGGCCTATATTCATCTGAAAAGGAAATATGGACAAACACAGGATATATTCATGTTACCCCCAAAAATAACCGAAAACAGACACGTGCGATGTGCGTGTGTACACATGCATGGATGCACAAACACACGCATGCACGCACGCACGCACGCACGCACGCACGCTTCAAATGCTGAACACAAAACACAGAAACAACAAAATATGAGCAGTCTCAGGCACAATAGCATTTGCCACAATGGTTTCTGAGTCAGGGAAATTAGAGCCTACAATGGTACACACAGCACACAATGGCCTGACAAATTGCTTATTGTGTGTGAAAAATACATCTATTTCTATCTTTTCTCCTATCACTCTGTCAGGGCAAACCACTGACAGATTGTGGAGTTTAGTAAGCTGTCATCTGTTAAGTGGGTAAAATCTATGGAAAGTTAGTATGATTTTCCAGTTTCTTTGTTGAGTTTAGACTTTAAACTAGTGAAGAGTAAACAGTTGTCTGTGAGATTTATATATTACTAACGTCACGTGTAATTAAGTCACAGTGTGTTTGTTTTGTATCGTTCAGAGGATGTGTTTGAGTGTATTTTGAATCATTGATACAGTACACCCAACCCATTTTCATTCCCAAAGGCATTTTACAACTGTACACCACATATTTTTGCAGTCAGAATGAAATGTATCCGTAATGCAATGCCAATGAGTTGGTCCCCTGGTCACAAATACTATATTTAACAGTTTCAGAAAATCTCAAACCAGGAATCTTAACCTAAATGCCACTGTTCCTGATCCAGTAGTTTATTTATATTTTGTGTATCAGTTATAGTTTAGTTACCTTATAAGCAGTTCAATAGAAAGCAGTGCAACATCTACAGTACAATGTCAAAACCACTGAGTTCACTTAGTTGATGATTTGCAACAAAGCAAATCTGTCTTTTATCCATATTGGGGGAGTGACATGTCTAGATCAAGACCTGAATATATTTATTCATAATTCTGTTTTTCAAAATATCAACTTTACCTTGCAATAGTTTTTGAAAGGTATAAATTCAATCTCAGAATACATCTTTTTACCCGTATTAGCCTACCAGTAAATCTTGGTCTGGGTGGTCCGGGACCAAATAAGTGGTCTGACATCAAGTCAAGATCCCCAAAACTGCAGGTGGGGCTGAGACAAAACCAAAACTATATTTCTTGAGACCTGACTCGAGCTAGCGGTGTAGGCTAGACCAGGGGTCTTCAACGTTTACAGGCCAAGGACCCCTTCGTTGAGAGAGATAAAAGAGGGACCCCCACGACCTTTTCATAGTCCAGATAGTTTCATTGTTTAACAGCACATTAATAAACTTGACCTTTCACTCTGTCCTAGTCTGCTCTTTTTTTCCCTCTACACCAAACCTCTTTGACGAAAATAGCCGATCTACAAGCTCACAACGCCTCGCCTTGTCCACGTCAGAATATGGACGTGGACGCTAGGGTTCAAGTGGTTAATATAAAAAAGGGGAAAAAAGCTTCTATCACACAAAGATTTGGAGGACCCCCTGTGGTAACTCTGAGGACCCCCTATGGGTCCCGGACCCCCTGTTGAAGATTCTTGGTCTAGAATATATACCTAACCATAGCATAAAACAGTGTATGCTTATCTGTATAGCCTATTTATAGATAGTGGGCTATCAATGAAACCTGCATTAGTAGCCTAATGGTCTATATAGGTAGCATATGTGGTTATTATCTGACCATAGCCTGTTGCTACAAAATGAAAAATCCTACATGGGGGAAATTGTTGGAGGCACATGCAACAGTAGTACAAATTGGCAGTGTGATTGCTGATTATTAAGTGAAATGTCCAAGGCTGAAATCATATTGGCTGTCACAGCGTGAAGTTTGCAGCAAGGCTTACAATCATCATGAATATATGAACCCCCTCCAGGCAGGCAGGCTGTGTCACTGCTGGAAAGTAACTAAGTACATTTACTTAAGTACTGTACTTAAGTACAATTTTGAGGTATTTGTACTTTGCTTGAGTATTTCCATTTTCTGATACTTTTACTTCTACTCCACTACAACTCAGAGGCAAATATTATACTTTTACTCCAAATATTTGAAAACTTTAGTTAGGCCTATTAATTACTTTGTAGATTTAAATTATTATTACAAAACATACATAAACACTTCAGCCCTATATATTTCGGCCAATTGAAAATAGATGATCTACAAGCTCACAATGCATCGCAGGGCATGTAGATCTGCTATTTTCAAAAGATTTCTATACATTTGAAAACACATTTAAAATGGGACATTCAGCATGATGAGTACATTTACTTTTGTTAGGACTACTTTAAGTATAGGTCTACATTTGAATGCCAATACTTTTGTGCTTTTACTCAAGTACATTTACAATACCGAACTTTTACTTGTAGCAGACTATTTCTACTACATGACAGTATTGATACTTTTACTTTTAAAAAATTGAGTACTTTTGCCACCACACTGTGTGTGTATGGGGGGCTGACGTCATGTCCAATTAGCTTGACAGGCCACCTGTTGGACGAATAGGGGATTTAAAGCAGCAAGTCGTCACCGTGCAGGAGGCTTGGCTTGCCTGCAGCTGAGACATGATGCTCTGCTCCCCCAAAACACCACCGACCGTGGAGGCTGACAGACGTGCGCCTCTGACACCCGCTATAAGGTAGGCTATGTGTGATCCTCCTATAATAGGCATGTCGTTTTGATTTTCATCTTACGAAACCAACAGATTCGCACAGGAGGACAGGGGGTGGGTTCTGTCGTTGGAGGCAGCGCTCACTCTCAGCACGACCAGGAGGCTTTATAATGCATTTTAAACTGAGGAAGGATCGATCTCCGAATTATTTGGGGATAAACAGAGAAGACGTCCAGGAGATGGTCAGACTAAACGGTGTCTGATCGATGAGTGCAGATATAATAAATGAAAGATTCAATTGGTTATTTAACGAGCTTGACTAGAGGGAGGAATCAAAATAACAATCTTCGATGTATCTTACTTTGGTATAGATTTAGTTGTTGTGTAGGCCTAACTGTTCGTCTATTCTGGTTTATATTTCCATCATTAATCGGGTGGAGGAGCCACTGCCACAGGACAGAGGGAACAAACGGCGGGGTCCGGCATGGCTGATATCAACAGGTAGGCTGCTGACAGCAAAAGTTACACCATGATACTGACTGAGACAACAAGACAGATATCGATTAATTAGTGGCACCGTTTACTTTGTAATGTTGGCCAGCAGTTTACAATTTACATAATGGCATAATAATTCATGTTTATCCCAGGTTCCCAGACAAAGCAAAGCTGCCGGTTGACCATGCATAAACTCACCTCATTCTTATACTGATAATTATTTAGCACACAATGCACAGGTTATTTTGACTTGCTGTGGAAAATAGCTCAATGTTTGAACCCTCCAGCTGCACTCTTAGAAAAAGATTTTGGACAAAATCTTATCTAAACAACAGAATTGCCTATTCTACGTTTTGGGTCTGAGAGGCTAAATCTCATCATATGATGGTCCGTGGCTCAAATGCTGAATAAATAATGGACCTTGATATGAAAAGGGTTGAAAACCACTGTTGTAGCCTAACAAACTCAAGCAGAAAGCTGAATAGATATTTCAGCACCGCGGTGGTGGACAGCTCCCGACTTGTGTGACTGCTGTGCTTTGAGCTCCCTGCCGCCCCATCGCCCGCAAGCAAACTCAGCTGAGATAAGCTACGATTTTTATAGAGGCTTAATGAATTTAAACTACTTTGCCAGCTTATGTTTTAACAACAACAAAATCCGAAATCAAATGTATGTGATGATGAAAAACTATGAGCCTTTTTCATAATGGCGACATGTTGATGTTATTCAAAACGATGCTCTTAAATCTGTGGATACTATCAACGCAAATCGCAGTTTCTTTTCAGTATAGGCTATTACAATATATCATTGTTATTATTATGTTGCTAAACAAGGTGAAATAGAAACCACATAGTAGAGGAGTAGTTCACCCCCAAAATATTTTTTTCTATTGATTATTCACGCCCAGGGAGACTTGAGTTCAATAATATTTTTTTGTATTTGTCGCATTCCTAAGACACAAATGTGATTAAAGTAAATTTGCCCCCATTGATTCCGGAATGGGGACCCAAATGCATTTGAGTCCCCATCCAGAATCAATGGGGGTACATTTATTGTAATCAAATTATTGTCTTAGGAATGCAACGAAAAACTAAAAATATTATTGAACTCAAGTCTCCATGGCGTGAGTAATCAATAGAAAAAAAAGTAATTTTGGGGGTGAACCACTCCTTTAAGATTAAGGGCAAAATATAATTTAGTTATCACCCATATTTGTCATTGTCTCCCAAATGATTGTGGATGTGTTGCTTTGGGATGTGTGTGTCAGGGACAGCCTCCTTCTGGCAGGGTCTGAGCTGACAGCATACAGACTGGAGAGCTGGCAACATTTACTATTTGAACCCCCTATATATGTGTGTGCACACACACACACACACACACACGCACGCACACACACACACACACACACACACACACACACACACACACACACACACACACACACACACACACACACACACACACCAAATGTTGTGGCACCGCACATACTGTAGGCTACAATCTGTAGCTGTGAGAGAAATTCAGCGCTAACAGGTGTTCAAACAGACCGCTCAGTGCATTCTCCCAATTATTGCAATTATATGCTGCCTGGTTACCACTCCATAATGTGCAACTGCTGTGCAAAAGAGGAGTTTGTGTGCACGTGTGTGTGTGTGTGTGTGTGTGTGTGTGTGTGTGTGTGTGTGTGTGTGTGTGTGTGTGTGTGTGTGTGTGTGTGTGTGTGTATGTGTGTGTGTGTGTGTGTGTGTGTGTGTGTGTGCATGCACGTGTGTGTGTGTGTGTGTGTGTGTGTGTGTGTGTGTGTGTGTGTGTGTGTGTGTGTGTGTGTGTGTGTGTGTGTGTGTGTGTGTGTGAGAGAGAGAGAGAGAGACAGAGAAACAGAGAGAGAGAGCAAGAAAGAGAGACAGAAACAGATAGAGCAGCACAGCATTTGTGTTGATTCATCGCTATCTGTAGAGCATAAAAAACAAGCTGTTTGAATAATACACTATTGTGTGAACATGGTCTGAATATAAAACAAATCTCTTTTTGCCTTCAGTCATTATCAGCTTTGGCAGATTGTCTACAAACGGCAGGCTTTCAAGTCAAGACAAACAACAGTGTGCGATATCAAATGCAACAGGTTCAGTTTGCCACAATAAGAGCGAGCAGGTTTATTACAGATGAACAGTGGGTCATCACTCAGCGCATGCAATATGTATGGCATGACTTGGGGATGTTTCATGCCTAACAATAAAGGAATATGTGCTTGTTCAACTACAGCGAAAGAGGGAGCGAGCAAGAGAGAAGGAGGGTCGTATACTGTACCCCCCCCATGATTGTTCCTCATAGGGGGAGTGGGTTTAACCCATTTAGACTGGGAACGCATTATTACGCATTATTTTGTGCTTTAACTATTGAGTGCTTTAACTATAGCAGATCTACAAGCTCACAGCGCGGCTTGTTGATCTGCTATTTTTGAAAAATCATGAAAATTTGTCTTTGAATATTTCAAATCCTTCAAAGGTTTTTTTGAAAAACCTATGTTTCTATGTCAATGGTGCTCAAACCTTTTCATGTGAAGGACCCCCAAAATGATATGTATTTGGCCACGGACCCACCATCTAAAAATATTTAGTTCCAGGGACAACTCAGAAGGAAAATTTGAGTTACAAATGTTCACTTAAAAAAATACATATATTCAGAGATTTGGTAAAATTTTCACGACTTTAAAAAAATAGCAGATCTACAAGCTCGCAGCGCTGCGAGCTTGTAGATCTGCTATTTTTCAATAGCTAAAGTATAAAATAATTAAGGCCCCTCGACCTTGGGCCCTAGTAACTCAGTCCCACTTTTCCCCACCTTGTGAAGCCCCTGTTTGCAGCCCAGCCCTCTGATCACTTAGGCTGCCGTGTTAGGTGGTAAGATGGGTGGGCCGCATTATGAGAGCACATTTATTTAGTGATTGATGCGATGTGAGATTACGTTCAATGATCATTCAATCAATTGTGTTCTGACTTGGATCAATGAAACCAGAATGGGCTATTGTTACTTGTCGGTGTCACAATGAAAAGGTCTTAAAGAAATGCAATGACTTTTATTTATTTGTACATAATCTGAGTGTTTGGCCAGATATTTGGGGACCTATACTTGCAATATCCTCATGGCCTACCACTGGGCCCCGGCCTAAATGTTGCGAATTGTTGGCGTAGCCGGCAGGGACGTGCAGAGAATTTTAGAGAGGCAGGGGCTCAAATTTCTAAAAGGGCCTTTTGGTGAAAACATTGAAAATACCACACCTCCAAGCTCACAACGCGTCGCGCTGCGACGCGTTGTGAGCTTGGAGGTCGGCTATTTTCAGTTCTTGATACCACACTCAACTAAGTATAATCAAGGCGTTACTGGAGATGTGGCGTACAGAGTGGATCTCTACACAGAGAGGGCAATTCTTTCAACATAAGATGCTACGTTCAAGTACAGGAGAGAGTGGACAAGGCAATTCTCTTGAATGCTGCCTTCAGGTATGGCATGGAAAGAGGGCATTTGCATTTCTTTCACCATTGTAAAAACTGCATTCATGGTCCAGAGAGAGCAGTTTTTACAGGCGGATAAAAGGGCAGGGGCTCAAGCCCCCTTTGATGTCTATGTGTGCATGTGCCTGGTAGCCGGGCTTTATTCCATCAAGGGGAAGGAACAACTTGATTTGATGACTGATTGGACTGTCATTCCTTAGAGAGAGCACAGGGCAAATATAGAGGTTTGTGCTTATCAGGAAAAAAGATGAATAAGAAGGAAAGAAAGATAACAGGTTGCCTTAGAGTGGGACAGCACAGTGACATTTGAACAGCATTGGTGTATGTATGTGCTTGTGTGTTTGTGTGTGTGTGTGTGTGTGGGGGGGGGGGGGGGGGGGTGTAGCCGCACATGGCATGCATTGACTGGCATTCGTCTGTGTGTGCAGGGGCGTCACAAGGGGGGGAAAAGTGGGACTGAGTTACTAGGGCCCAAGGTGGATAGCCAGACTGCACAACACCACCCCCTGTTGGTAGTGGTGGTAAGTGTGTGATAGAGTCTGAGCTTGCAGTCAGGCTACAAGGTGGAGGGGCCTTAATTATTTTGTACTATATACTATTGAAAAATAGCAGATATACAAGCTCATAGCATGCGCTGTCGTGAAAATGTGTGCAAATCTTTGAATGCAGTTTTTAAGCGAACATTAGTAACTACATTTTTGATTCTGAGGGGTCCCTGGAACTAAATATTTTGAGATGGGGGTCCGTGGCCAAATACGGTACATGTCATTTTGGGGGTCCTTGACATGAAAAAGTTTGAGCACCGCTGACATAGAAACATAACATAGGTTTTTCAAAAAAAACTTAGAAGTATTTGAAATATTCAAAGACTTTTTCACAATTTTTCAAAAATAGCAGATATACAAGCTTGTGAGCTGGTATATCTGCTATTTTTCAAGAGTTAAAGCACAAAATAATGCGTAATAATGCGTTCCCTGCAGTCTAATTGGGTTACCCCCCCCCCCCCCCCCCCATGAAGAACATTCATGGGGGGCCCGCAGTGAATCCTTGTACCCAGGGCCCAGAATTTGCGCGCGTTTATGTGAGGCATATGAAGCAGGAGATGTTTGTGGCAGCTGTGGAGCTTGTTTGAACAGCAATCACAATCAGCAGTAACAGCAGCAGAGCGTGTGGTTTTGACAGCACGGGTGAGAGACGCTCACATTACAACCCTGCTCCTCTGTGGCGGCACCTCCCCCCTCCCCCTCCCCCTCCCCCTCCCCTCCCGTCATGCCTCCGTCGTCTGGAGAAGGTGGCAGAACCTATAAATTGATTCTGCCCTTTTTTCACACCTCAGATGATGGAGGATTTGGGATTGCTTCAAATGCAACATTCCGAATACATTTTTGGAATGTTGCAAGAAACCTGCATGGCTAATTTGTTGCTTGCTGAAAATAACACATACACACATACGTTAGGCATTATACAACACACAATTATTAATTTAAACTTCACACTTCCTCATTCTTTGAACTTACCCAGTCTTAATACTGGAGTAGGCTACCGGTACATAGTGATGATGATGATGATGATGATGTTTGTGATGATGACAATGCCGGTGATGATGATGATGATGATAATAATGATGATGATGATTATGATGATGGCAAGTTCTTCTGATTGTTAATTTATTACCTCAAGTGGAACCTGAAGTGCTTTTTATTTAACTTTATTTTTTAGGAATAAAATGCAATTTTGTCCGATCTGTATGGTAGAGTATAAATAACTCGTACAATTGAGGACGTTATATTTTGTAAAAATGTTTGCCGGAAACTACGTTCAAATCTGGGTTAGAAGAGGAAAGTTACATTGTGCTGCTTTAACCCTGTGTGTGTGTGTGTGTGTGTGTGTGTGTGTGTGTGTGTGTGTGTGTGTGTGTGTGTGTGTGTGTGTGTGTGTGTGTGTGTGTGTGTGTGTGTGTGTGCGCGTGCGTGTGCGTGTACGTGTACGTGTGCGAGTGTGTAAGTAGCAAAACAAATAGATAATGATAGTAGCTGCACAGTTACAGTGTTAATGTAACTTTAACCAACCATTTATAAGTGTACAAATGTACTGTAGCCAAGTGGATCCTTATGGTGACATATAGTCTTTTAAGAAGGCTTTTCACTTGTTGCTCAAAGACACAGCATTTTGCACAAGACAGGGAAAACATAAAATACGGTATTATACCCATCTATAAATGCATGCAATTTTCAAATGAGGTGTTAATCAATTCTCAGATTATTTTCACATTTGTTATGCCACAGGTCTGTGAATAATCTTTATGGAAATGATTTTTCTTTTCCTTTTTTACAGAAATAAAAAGCGTAATGAAATACTAAGAAGTACTGTCATGCACAACATTTGACAGTCTAATTCTTAACCTGACCTGGCTGCACACCTGCATGCAGAAAAGAAATATTATTTTCAACATTTTGTTTAACTCTCAAATACCTGGAACGTGCCCGAGTCGCGTTAGATTTGAACCACTTTAACCATTATTGTATGCTTTAACCTTAGAAAAATAGCAGATATACAAGCTCACAGCGCGGCACCGAGTGCCGCGCTGCGAGCTTGTAGATCTGCTATTTTTGAAAAATCGTGAAAATGTGTGCAAGTCTATGAATATCTTTGACCCGATCTTTGACCCGACTTCTAAATCCTTCCTCTAAATCAGTGGTTCTCAAACTTTTTCATGTCAAGGACCCCCAAAATTACAGGTATTTAGCCACGGACCCCCATCTCAAAATATGTTGTTCCAGGGACCCCCCAGAAGCAAATATTTGATTTACAAATGTTCGCTTTTAAATAGATATATTCAAAGACTTGCAAAGAAAAATCATGATTTTTCAAAAATAGCAGATCTACAAGCAGCGCGACTCGGTGCCGCGCTGTGAGCTTGTATATCTGCTATTTTTCAATGGTTAAAGTAGTCAATAATTCTAGGCCTAAATGGGTTAATCACTTTACAGAGTTCATTTTCTTTGACAGCCATTTGTCATAACAGACAAATTATTTCACATACACATGGGAACAACCTGACAGCTCAGAAGTCATGACACACCACAAATGTGACCCGAGACCTTCATTTCCCAGACTTTCATTTTCTGTTAATTCTTTCCACACAATTTCATCGCATTTCATTTACAAGCAGGCTATCTTTAATTTCACAGAAAAGAGCAGAAGACTTAATATTGTTGCATCACGGCACGTTGTGAGCTTGTAGATCGTCTGTAGAAGTATAACTAAATGCATTTGAGATGTATTCAAAATGTCAGGATTCCAATTAAAAAATAACAAAAGATAATGATGTGATATGATGTGACATACTAGAAGGACGAAGGCGAAAAAATATGAAGATAAGAGGTTTCTGCCCAACAGTAACAATATGCAATGTGGCCATCTGGAGTGAGTGTGGAAACATAGTGGCCCTCTCCCTCTCCATCTTCAACGTTGTCCACCCCTGCTGTAGATGAAGCAAACAACCGCTTCTGCAGCGCCATCTACAAAGTTGCCCTCACAGCAATAGAAGATATTCTTTGTGTAGACCATGCTGGTTTCCACAAGGGCTGCCTGCAGGTCCGCACGCAGCACAGGAGAACAAGAACTTGCCCTAACTGCCTTTATTGAAAATGGCTTCGAGAGCAAATTAAAGACAGGGACAGTGTTCATTGACCTATTGGCCTATGATTCTCTCTGGCACAAAGGTCTTCTACGGAAACTCACACTCCCAATGAGTGTCCCAATGCACACTCCCTGCCTGGGCAACAGCAACAATCAAACTCTGCCGTGCTAACTAACCAGAGGTTCAGAGTCCACCTTGGATGGAATAACATGGAGCATGGAGAATGCGGACAAATGTAGGGTCTGTTGGCCCAACCCTCTACACCAGACCTGGGCATTGTGCGGCCCGGGGGCCGTGTGCGGCCCTTTAGTTCACTCTGATCGGCCCTTGTAGGGTTAATGGCAAATTACAAAATAAACACATTTTCTAATTTTACCTCATGCATGGACTAAAGCTGTATTTCTTTTATTTTGACGTTTTTTTATACACGTACATATGGACGCAATGCGTACATCAGCACGTGTGCGTGATCATTGGATGTTGTCTCAATAACAAGCAGGTGGTCAGACTTTACCTTACCCATCAAAAATGGCAAAAAAAAAGTTGATGCCGAAGCCAGGTCTTCAAAAAAACAAATGGACTGCTAAGTATTTATTTACTGAAGTCGGAGGTAAAGCTGTGTGTTTAGTTTGCGGGGAGCACTGCCTTTAAGTTGGACAAAATCGGGATAAAATATTTCCCCAAATATGGATATGTTATAGATCACATGAGACTCACACAGTATGTCCATATATGGGCATTCCAAGCTATGGGCTTAATATTGATAACATCAGGGATCTCCATATATGGGCGTCCATATATGGGCATTGCCAAATATGGGTCAACAATGTGATGTCACAACAGGTCAGCTGTAGACATTGAGGCGTTACCTACTCACTGACTGACTGACTGACTGACATACGGACAGGATCTGCCGAGTTTGATAGTAGATAGTAGCCTTGTTTGTCATGCATATGACTTGTTTCTCCATATTGTAAGGGGTCTTACAAATCGATTCACAGAGAGAGAGAGAGAGAGAGAGAGAGAGAGAGAGAGAGAGAGAGAGAGAGAGAGACAAAATTACCTTTTGTTATTTCTATTAATTATTCCAGGTAGTAATAATGAGAAAAACATGTTTATGTTTAGAATAATCACATCCCAGTGTGACATTCTATACAATACTGTACATTCAGTGCTCCATATTTACATAATTTCTATACAGAGCTGCAAAGGCTTTGGTAGCGTTGTTCATGTGGATCAATATTTATAACCATTCTCATTTCTATTCTTCAATGCACAGCAAAATGTTATTTACTGTATAGATGGAATAGTAAATGGTGGCCTCAAGTGGATCAGTATGTATGGGTATATTATCCCTCGGTTAACTATTCACGTTTTTTTCTTTTCTTCCAAGGTCATCATGGCATTATGGAGCAGTGAATGGCACGGCGCTTCCTCGTCTACTTGTGCATTATGAGAAACAGCCTTGGTATGTCAGCCATCGACCACACTTACACTACATCCTTCCTTACATGGCAATATACTGTCTCTGGAAAGTGTTTTTCACGCATATGACTTGTGACTTGGTGCATGTACATGTTTCTCCATAATTGTAAGGGGTGTTACAAATCGATATGCATGTGTTAAAAAGCATGACTTACAGTAGATTGTGATTTTGTGTTGTTGTTTTTTTGTTCACGCCATTGATTTTGCGTTACATGATTTGGATTACGTGTGTGCAGTATGTTCCCGGCGTGCACGCGCTTGCGTGTGTGTGCGCGTGTGAATGAATGAAGGCCATTCAGTTGCACTACATGGATCCATCCCATATCCTGGTTGTCTTGGTTACCTGAGCCACTTATCACAGAGGGTCTCGGCAGATCAAACAGGTGTGCATCCTGCCGATGCCTCTTTGCAGTGGCTGTTGCTAGGAACCTTTGTTCCCTACAACACACAGTGCTTGTCAAAAATGCATCACTGATAACCCAGAGCAAACGTGTGTGTGTGTGTGTGTGTGTGTGTGTGTGTGTGTGTGTGTGTGTGTGTGTGTGTGCGCGCGCGTACATACGTCCACGTGTGTGTGTGTGCGCGTGCGCGTACTTGTATTACTATACTTATGAGGGCCAAATATGTCTCCACATGTATAGCAGAATTTAAGAAATAGACATTGTGAGGGGAGCGTTTCACTGTTACTATGTGTCATCTTTTTGACACCCAAACCTAACCCTTACCCTAAGCCTAACCTCCGTGGGGTGAGTCGCTAACCCTCCCGACACTCCGTTGTTGAAATGGCGGTCGTTCGAAAGAGCAAGATTTCCCCCATTGTGAAGACCATTTTCCTGGTCCTCACAAGAGAAATGGGTTGTTTTATGGCTAAAAAAAGATGCTTACCGTAAATGAAGCATAGCGTTAGTTTATGCAGGACACGTGAGTTTCGCCCGCCTCAGCTGTAATCAGCTGTCAGTCAGATCCTTTCCTCATTCACACATCTGCTGATCATTACATCACACTGTCATAATCCAATCAGAGCTCACGCCCAATA